>NW_017728992.1:135733775-135737322 GCF_001723915.1 Gavialis gangeticus | reverse complement strand
CTCAGATCCTTGCTGGAGCTGGGGAACCTCTCCTGCTGGCTGCAGCCTCTCATAGGGGATCCCAGAGCCTTTCCTGCGGGCTGCACACTGCACTGCTGAGGGTCCAACTGCTGCCTGCATGTCCCACTCCTTCAGGCTCTTCTGGGGCAACTGCTCCCACCCCACTAGCCCAGCTCTTTGAATCTGTTTCCTTGTGGTCCCTCCCGAGTCAGCTGCGCTGCCCCCTTTATCTCCCTCTAGGTGACCCAAGGGGCCAATCAGGGGACATGGGGGGTGAGTCTCTGGGGCCTGATTGGTGAGGAAGGGGAATCCCAAGTCCTCCAATCATCTTTTGCCCTTTCAAAACCCCTGGGCTAGGTCACTGCCAGCTAGCCCATCACATTTATACCTGGAGATTGGCAGTACAGGATACTATTCTGTGTTAAGAGTAATTTATGAGTTGATAATTAAAACTATATAAAAAAACTTGAACCATGGGCACAAGGGGGCCTGTTGAAGCCATGGCAAAATTGAAGTTGTTGCTTGGAATCTCTGACATCTGGATGTAACTGTGCAGTATTAGTATTTTTAAAACTGTTGTGGGGGATGTTATATTGGGTTTCTCATAGCAAAAACTTTTACCTGCATGTAACCAATCAAATTATGTACTGGTGAAAGGCTCAGTGTCCTAGAATGCAAATCTTTAAGCCATCTAGAAGAATAGCTGCCTTCTTCTAAAAGTCTTAAAAGTGTAAACCGGCGATTCTCAACCACGGTGCCACAGCATTGTGGGGTGCCTCAAGATCCTTTTAAAGGTACCATAAGATGCTGTGCACTGTTAGCAGTTAGGTGTGCAAACGTGATGATTCACAGGAAACCCAGAGATCTGAAATATGAATCTGGAATGCTAAGAGCATTCTCATCTACTGCGGTCTTCAAGTTCTTTGCAACAGAAAAGTTACTCTATTGTTTTTTCTGTAGCCAAAAACCAAGTGAAAGTAAGAGCTGGCATGTTCTGCAGGGTGCCTCAAGCCCAATTAGTTTGAGAACCACTGGCCTAAAACTTCAAGCCCTAATTTAACTAGTCTTTGTAACAAGTTCATGAGCCCACCCCAGCACCTGGTACCCCCTGGGTCTAGGCCTCCTTTTTCACTCTCCAGCCCTGACCACCTCCAGTCTCCTGTGCCACACCTTTCATGTTATTGGTATTATAACAAAGAGGATGGCCCTGGAAACCAGGGGCAGCTTCTGTGATGCTCCTCCCTTTTGGCTCCTTGACTTTCTCTGCCTAAAATCAGTCTCAGGGGTGTTTCCCCTATAAGGTAGTCCCCTCAGGCACTTGTTGGGGCTTCAGCCGTCCCAGCCTTGACCCCCTTTTCCTCTGGCCAAGTCTTCAGTCCAGGTCCACTGCCTCAGCCCTTGGCTCCCAGACCTCAGCCCTTTGCATCCTTACCCAGAGCATGTCTCATCCCATAAAGCATGCCTGGAACTGTGTCACATGTCCTCCAAACCTACCCCCCCACCACTACCCAAACCACTGATCAAATTTGAACACAAAACATCAACTCAAATAGCTCTAATTCAAATATAAACACCTCCTTGGGTCTTTGTTTCCTCTAACCCAGCCCACCAGCTACCTTATCTAGCCCAGCCACACTCCAAACTGCAGTTCCATTCAGAGCTCCTTGTCCTGCAACAGCTAGGATTAGGCTGCCCCTTCCATGCCCAGGGGCTGGACTTATTGTGCCCCAAGCAGGCCTCTTTCCAGTCATCTGACCCAGTTCTCTGCTCCCAGGGCCCAGGTGCTGCTGATTTCCTCATCAGCCTCCTGGCCCTCTGTGGCCACTGGCTCAATTTACAGACAGTTCATACGTGTGCCTCTTGCTGTCAGGCTCTCTGCCATCTACCCTGGCTACAGTCCCCCTTCCTAGTACAAGGGCAGGGTTCTCTGTTACTGTTTCACGGAAGTCAGTTGAGCCATACTGATAATTAAGGACTAATAGATGTGGCCCTAAGGACTGACCCACAGTACAGAACTTCCTTATAGGTTTAGTTGGCCTTATTCATTTAGAGCAGGGGTAGGAAATATATGACCCATGGAGATACTGGATCCCCCATGGAGCTGGAGGGCTATGCCTGTGCCCATGGTGGGGCTGGGTTTGGGCAGCTTCTAGCTATGGCCACACTGCTGCCACTTTCTGCCCTCCCACCATGAATCCAACGTGGTGCAGTTGGCTTCAGAGGCACATCAGCAGTGGAAGGCTTTGTCTGTGCCCTCACCATGATCAAGTAGCCGCAAGCTGTGTCTGCATCCCTGCTGCTTCTCCCTGTTCCCTGCCTGTGGCATGGGCACAGCTTCCAGCCAATGGAGAGCTGTGCTGGGGATTGGGAAGGTTCCAGCCGTGCCCACACCACAGCCTGGGGGAGCCAGGAGCAGGAAGAAGAGGCAGCAGTGCAAATGCAGTTTTCCAAAACTGCGCCACAGCACAGCTCCCACTGGCAGGAAGGAAGGTGCTTCCATTCTTCAGCTGGGGTGTGAGAAGCTGTGAGAACTGCAGGGACATGGGCATAGCTCCCAACTGCCCGACTCCAACAAAAGTTTGGAGAAATAAATATAATATTTATTTATTATATAATAAATACTAGTGAATTATTCACAATTAAAGTATATACAAATTAATAGGGTAAAACTGCATCTCTTAGTTGTGAGGCACTTCACCTTACATTGTCCCATAACTTTCAAAATAGTGTGAGCAAGGGGCAAATATTGAGGAACTATACAGGGAAGCTAAGACCAAGAATTTCCTTTGGAAAGGCTGGTAAACCTGGTAATGCAGGAATTGCATCATTCTTTCAATCTATTGTTGTTCTTCCTCTTGAAGGAAGGTCTCTGATCAGTATATATAGGAAGTTTGTTTGGCTATGCCATTATTAGACTCTGAACACATTATTCTGCATGAAACAAGACAGACACACAAGCCTCGTATTTTTTATGTTTCCTACCTAAATTAAAATAGGAAAAAAGGTAAGCCGTGCCCTGCACCTGTGTCCCCATCACTTCTCCCAGTCCCCTGCTCTCTGGCTGTGGCACTGGCACAGCTTCCAGCCAGTGGGGACCTGTGCTGGGGCAGCAGGGAGAAACTGCAGCAGTGTGAATGCAGTTTTCCAATGCTCAGCCTTAGTGCAGGTACTCACTGGCCGAAAGCTGCTCCCATTTTTCAGCTGGAGAGTGAGAGGCTGGGAGAAGTGCAGGGGTATGGCTCTTCTTTTAGAAAAATGCATGCGACCAATTTACACAGGTAGGAGCCTGCACCACCTCTCTTGGAAGTTGGTTCCAGACCCTAGCCGCCCTGACTGTGAAATAGCGCCTTCTGATGTCTAACCTAAACCTACCCTATGCCAGCTTGTGACCGTTATTCCTGGTCACTCCTGGCAGTGCTCGGAGGAACAGTGACTCCCCCAATGCCTGCTGATCCCCCCTGACTAGTTTATAACAGGCCACAAGATCCCCCCCAGCCTTCTCTTGTGAAGGCTGAACAGGTTCAGGTCCCGTAGCCTCTCCTTATAG
>NW_017728992.1:135729897-135733363 GCF_001723915.1 Gavialis gangeticus | reverse complement strand
GGGGCCCAGCAGGGAGGTGGCTGTTCTGGTCCCTACTTAGGAAGACGGAGGCAAAGAAATCGTTAAACATGAGAGAATGACCAGAAGTGAAAAAAAGTGTTCTTCCTATCCCTGTCAATCTTTCATTGTTTCCAAATTTATCTTTCTCTGCACCATCAAAATAGAATAAGGGTAGATATTGTTTCTCTGCCTTTGTTACAGTAATATTAGGGAAATCAGATTATAATACCCGAGTATTCCAGTGACAACCCTGATGGAAAGTACCTGGTGTTGGTCAACATCATTGTCTGGCCCAATGAGGAGTATCATTGATGAACTCCTAAAGGCCCACTAGTCTCTAATGGCCACAATGAATATCTTGCTGAAGAATGGGCAAAGCAAAAAGCAGTTGTAAAAAGAGAACAATCTTTAGGGCTTCATGATAAGTACAAGACTCAGTTATTTACCTAATGGTACCTTAATTACATTGATTTGCTCTAGAATTAGAATCTGAAGGGCAAAGATCAGGGTCAGGGAGAAGCCAGGTCCAGGACAGCGGGTCTTGCCTGAGGGACCAGCTAGAGTAGAGGGGCAGAAGTTAGGAAAGCTGAAGCCCCAACAAGGGAGTAAAGACCTCAGGTGGCCTGGTGGCTTTAAGGACGAGTGTGCCACTTAAGTGATTATGCATAACACCTGGGAGGCGTAAGAATGGCTGTAGGGGTGGTCAAAAGCCATGAATAGTTCATTAGGCAATGGGTGCCCTGGGGCATGGATGGGCGAGGAGAGCCCATCTACTGATGGACCGGGTCTGGGGCTCTGGGAGGGGATCCGCTGACAAAGGAAGCATGAGGGCATGTTCTAGGACTCTTAGGCATCTTCCCTTTAACAGTCTAACAGCTAAATCAATGTTTGGCAAGCAAGAGTGGAAGAGAAGGTACCTACAATCAAAGTGAGGCAGTAGCTGTCTGGCTACCAAGGGCCATCACAGCTGCCTTTGGGGGCCCCTCCTGCTACAAGCCCTCTGCAGGGAAGAATCATCCTGCAGTACATCTGGGAAGTACCGCAATACAAATATTTACTAACTAACTTGTAATTGATTAATTTTCTTGAACTTTGTGAGGGTGGATTCTGTCCTTACCCTCAGAACATTATTCCTCCTTATTGCCCTGACAGATGAGAAGAATCAGTCATCTTTCAAAGAAAGTCTAATGGTGGTCTTTGCTAAATCACTGGCATCATATATATAAAATTTGAATTGAGGTACATGTCCCATTTCTTTTGATTTTATATGTTATAAAACCCTTTGCATTTCATACTTCAAAAGTTTCCCTACATCTCCTTCAAAGAAGAGTAACTTTTTTGTAGACGTTGCATATTGCTGTGAATCAAGTTATTTTAGAGTTATAATCATAAAGCATTGAAATGGAACTGTCACTGAGCGGGTGGCTGTGAGGGCATACAATTCATTTTTTGTGAAAGATTTCTCATCCCTAATTAAAGGAACACGATGTATATTGGTAAGTGATAATCTTATGATGGATACAGTATGAAAAGTCAGTCTTTCCAGGTTCCAGATAACAGAGCTGTTGAATGTCTGTAATTCCCATTAACTTCAATATGAATTAAAACACACTTGACACCTCCAGAAAGTAAGCGCCACAAATGATCCTTCCTAACAGGAAAACTCATTTTGCAGTATATCTACTGGCAATTTACAATTTATTTTAACACTTAAGAATAGTATTTCTTTCACTGATTTATATACTGTATTTTTTCCACATACCTGTACCTTCCCCCCCCCCCCCCCAAAAAAATGTTGAGGAAAACTTGGGTCCAAGGAAGGAAAAGGACTTCTCATGGGTCTGGAACTTTTTTTTGCGGGGGGGAGGGGGAAGGAGGGGGGTTGGAGCAATGGAAGCATAAAATGCCTTAGCTTTGGGAGCCATGGCAATTAATGCTGCCACTGTTCCCTCCCTTCCCCACTCAACCTTCCCCCCACCACCAAATTTCCAGACCTGCAGGGAACCTTCCTGCCAAGCCACATAGCAGATTGTGACTGTGCGGGATTGAATCATGGTTGGGCTTGGTGCACACAACTGCAGACCCAGCCCATGGTTCCAGAGCAACAAGTGGTCCAACTCTGAGACCTCATGTGGCCCCAGAGCCAGTGTGTAGGGTTGTACCTGGCACATGGCCCCAGAGATGGCATCCTGCAGCCTCAGTAGTTGCATGCCAGATCAAGCTGATCCTGGTGTCCAGACCTCAGATCTCTGATACTTACCCATACTCCAGGGTAAGATTTTTTTTCTTTTTTGGAGTCTTCCAAAATAGGGTGCATTTTATATTTAGGAGTATATTATATGCAAGAAAAATATGGTATCACAGCACCCAATCATCTCCTTGAGAATCTATGTGAATTCAGCTGCCAGCTGATATTTGCAGTGGACAAGACTATTTTTCTTTATTGACCATTCAGTCTTCATTCTCTCTTTAATCTTGAAATAGGTGACTGGAGTGCTAGTATGAGCATGGAGGATACAGTAGGCTCGGAGTTTTGTAATATGCCAGACACTACTGCTCAGCAAAAGTATGGAAGAAGTGGTCTCTAATCAATCCATGCTTCTCCTTCTCCTTGAAGGAAGCATGGATTCCAAAGAACTGCCCTGTATCTTCTATGTGGCAGTCTTATTTCAGTGTATAAGTTACACTGAACATTATAAATCTTCTGCATTGATTTTTTTCACTAGTACCATGCCTGCAGCCCACAGCCAACAAACCCACAATGCCAGGTGAGTTCAGCCAGGCTAGGACCCTCCCCCGCCCCCGTGTGTGAGCAGGGCCCCCTGTGTGTGATGTATCCTGTGCTTCAGCCCCCCACCCTCCCACTAACCCAACCAGCCTAACCCTTTGTTGGCTGGAGGCTGCAGGCTACTGCCACAGCCACCATGATGCTGGGTGAGTTTGGTCAGGCTGGGACCCTCTGCATGCTAGCAAGACATGCAGGGGGACTAGAGCATGGATGGCATCGCTCACATGCGGGAGGCTCCAGCCCAGCCGAACTTGCCTGGCATCACAGCTATTTTAGTATATGCAGCTATGAAGTTTTTCAATGCAGCCTAATAGGAAAAACTATTTTACTTATTCTCCAACTGAAGGGCCATTCTCTGGTTTTTATTTTTACTGTCCTGCCCCCCCCCCCAAAAGTATTTTCTCCAAAATTCATGCTTCAGTTGAACCCAGCAGCAAGATTTCTAAATATACATTAGTTAAAAACTGGAAGAGAGATTTAGGTACAGAACTCTCAGAAGTGGAGACGGAAGTAATGGACAAAGACCCATGTTCTGTTTTCTTCACTCTGAGGAAGGGAGACCTTGCTCAAATTGCTTAGACACATTATTAAGGGTCAATTATAATAACCTTAATGATTTATCTTCTTACACATCCAATTTCCACCTGGCCCTTAGGAAATCAGAGTCACTAGAGCTGG
>NW_017728992.1:135723418-135724897 GCF_001723915.1 Gavialis gangeticus | reverse complement strand
TATTAAGGGTCAATTATAATAACCTTAATGATTTATCTTCTTACACATCCAATTTCCACCTGGCCCTTAGGAAATCAGAGTCACTAGAGCTGGTAGAATTATTTTTTTTTCTTATCCTCCCCCCCCCCCCCCCAAAAGTGTTTTTAAATTAAAAAAGATACCAACTTCTTAAAACTGACAATTTTAAGGAAAGGTTTAATATATTTCTCACGACAAAAAAAAAGTGTAAACAAGTTTTGAAATCATTCAAATGTCCCAATTTTACATTTTACAAACAAACCCGTTTTCCAGTTCCAAATGTATTTTCATTTAAAGTTTAAGCTGATTTATAATACAGAACTTAAAGTTAAAAACAGTTGGTCCAGATCCAAAAAAAGAATGTAGGCACTTAAATCTAAGTGGGCATATCTACATGTGCCATTAACATGGAGCAATAAATTCCAGCACTTATTATGCCAGAGTTTACTGCTCTGAGGTGCCGTGTTTGTGTGTGCACCCAGGACCACACCACATTAAGCCAAGTCAAAGAAGCCCTGGCCAGCCTGGGGCTTCTCTGACCCAGCTCAATGTGCTGTGGAGGGGCTGGCTGGGGCACAAGGGTTTTCCAGTGTAGGACTAGCCAGTAGGCAGCCCCCACAGTGAAGCACCTTCATGCCCCAGCCAGCTGTATCAGCATCTACATGTGTGGTGCTGTGGAGTTAATTAGTTTTCTGCTGCCTAATAAAGCTGCATGTATAAACATGAAGGGTGAGTCCACACATGCAAGCTCATGTACTTGCAGCAGCTCAGATAGAAGCAGTGCAAATATGAGCCAGGGCTTTTTGCCTCAGCACACGCGCTTGGACATGCACTCTGTTGTGGAGAAAATTTTGCCACCTGGGGCAAAATAACTCTGCTTGGCTCCTCCTGGATCTGCAGCCAGGGGGAGCTAGAGCCCAGGGCCAGCACCTGTGCTGTCCCCAGCAGTATAAAAAGCTGCCCTGTCCTGGCCCCAGCAATACAAAAATCTGACCTGTCAAGGAACTCAGGGCTACTTGATCTCAGGAGCTTCTGGGGCCCAGCCACTTGGTACCTGGGGACACTACCCCTTGTGCCAGCTGGACTGCTGAAGCAGCCCTGAGAGTTCCCTGCACCCTTTACCCACTGCAGCAGTCTGGCACTGGGGGCTGCTGCCTGGCTGTGACCCACTGCACACCTGCTAGACCCAAATAAGGCCCCTCTGGACCAGCTGCCAGTATGCAGTGGCTGCAGAATTGACCTTTGTGCAGCACTACTGCCATGTGTGCCCCTGCCCGGCCATCTGGACAACTATCGCCCGGAAGATGTTCCGAGCATGGTGGCCTGCTTTGAACTGTCAAAGCATGCACTCCTGGCCCCAGTTAGCCAGGAGGCCAGCCACAGCCAGATGGGTCCAAGGTACTGGCTCTGAGCAAGCAGGGTCCTGCCACTGGCCTCCCTAGCAGGAATTCTGGTGTTCCC
>NW_017728992.1:135722793-135723031 GCF_001723915.1 Gavialis gangeticus | reverse complement strand
AGCAGGGGCTGTGGGGGCTCCAGGGCCTCCTGGCAGAGCCTTCCCCCCGGGCAGCACAGAGCAGCAGAGAACAGGCTGGAGCTATCAACCGGCCCTGCTGTGCGGACAGGGCCCCAGTGACCCAGACAGCAGCTGGAACTGCTGGTAAGTGCCAGTGGCTGGGGGGGGTAGGGTTGGGGAGGGCTGAGGAGGCAAGTGGGGCCAGCAGGGGTCCTCCCCCCATGGTCCCCTCCCCACT
>NW_017728992.1:135722447-135722752 GCF_001723915.1 Gavialis gangeticus | reverse complement strand
AGGAATTCTGGTGTTCCCTATTGGAAAACTGAAAAATCTCTGATAAAAAAAATCCCAAATTCACTCTGTAAAATACCCCAAAAGTCCATGTTCCTCCAGAATTAAAACAAAAAACACCACAAGCCAGACAGAGACAATGTTTTATTGATATATCTAGTGTTAAAGGACTTCGGGAGACTACCAGGGTCCCTCTCATAATAATAAAAGGTCTAAATGCGTGGTACAGGAGCCAGCAGGGGATGGGAGCGGGTGGGGCAGCAGTCCAGGGGGCTCAGGGTGGGGCTGGCTCCTGTAGCCCACAATGG
>NW_017728992.1:135710916-135722359 GCF_001723915.1 Gavialis gangeticus | reverse complement strand
CCCCCCATGGTCCCCTCCCCACTCCTCCAGCCCCCCCAACCCCTTATTTAGTGGCAAAGGAGCCTGGGTCCAGCTCCCTGCTGCTGGCATGCTGCCTCCCCTCACAGGCAGGCAGTGTGCTTCAGCACCAGGGTGAGGGCCAACCGTAGAGATGCGTGGCAGCCAGAGCCCCACTTTTTTTCCTCTGCAAGTTTTTTTTGATCTCTGGATATCCAGGGGTCTAATTTTGCCCCCATGCTGCAAATTTGCAGTGCAGGGAACATTTTCTTGTTCCTGCATGTGCCTCTTGCAGGGTCTCAAAGGGGTTCGAGACGCTGCAAGGAGGCACATGCGGGTTCATCTGGATGCACCTGGGATGTTTACTACTGAGCTAGTTAATCTACTCCAAAGTAAACATCTAGTGTAGACGCACCCAGTGGCCGTGTTGACACAAGATACTTTACTGCACAGTAGACTAATCTACTGCGCAGTAAAATCATCACTGTCTATACATGCGGGCACTTACTGTGCAGTAAAGACAAATAGCATTAGTTGCCCAGTGAGCAGTATTGCCTGAGTCAGAGGCTACTTTAGGACAGTAGAAAAGGATTAACTCCCTAAAGTTACCAAAATTAAGGCTTCCTTGATGGTCAGTGTCACGGAATGGGGTCCCCAGGGATGGCCATGATGGCCCTAGGGCTCCATGACCATGCTAATCTTGCCCAGCAGGCACCCTTTTTCTTTCCTGCCACATCTTGATGTACTTATATTAAATAGGGAGGCTACCCTCAAGTGTGTACTTAGACATGGTCCTGATGGACCCCGCTGAACCCTGTGGGATCTTGGGCCCCTTTTGGTCCTGCTCCAAAATGGATGCCTCACAGCACACCCTCAGCCTTATGGGCTAGACGCATGGCTCTAAACCATCCCTTTACCACACCCCAAGCCTCGCAGATGGCATTCACACCTTGTCTGTCTTTGCGCCCCCTGGCACTGGGCTCTCTGCAGCCCTTTCATCGCTGCACCCTCCCTGGCGCTGGGGTCTGCTCACCCCCTGTCACAGCGCCCTCTCTGGCACTGGGGCCCCCTCACCATAGTGGGGCCCCAGTGAGTCCCCCTTCCCCAGTAGCCTCAGCCCGATCCACTGGTAAAACAGTAACTAAAATATGAGCCCCTGGGCTAAAACATAACATAAACAGTTCAGGGTGTGCTCTGTCCCTTTAAAAGATCAAGCTCCCTTGCAGCACTAAGTGCCTTTCAGGCCAGGGTACCTGCTGAGCTCCTGGAGCTCCATTAGCCCTAAGTGCAGCATATCAGGCCACCACAGCATCTCTGGGCAATTCCTCCCTGAAGGCTCCTTCCCTTTTTGCTGCTGATAGAGAACTGCCCTTTAGTCCCTGCCCTGGGTTTTATATGTGCCCAGGGCCCTGCCTTTTCTGGTCAGCTGACCGGGTGCAGGTGCAGGTGCAGGCTAATTCCCTCCTTAGCCTGCTGCCACAGTAACCTGCACCTGTGGGGTTCTTGCCTGACTGCTAGGGCCCTCTCCCTAGACAGGTTCTGCCCTTAAAGGAGCAGGCACTTTAGTGCCCTGCGACAGTCAGGAAGACTTAACTGGTTAAGAATTGATTAATGTATACACCACCTATTGAATAACTTGTCTATCAGGGAGTATCTTCCCAGTAAACTTGGAACTTGGCAAAATGGTTAAGAAATGTAGAGAACAGATTAAAATGCTAATATACTAAAAGGCAAGAGAAAGAAATAATATTTAGTTATGTGTATGTATGTTAACCTGTGATTGGATGGTTCCAGGAATAATGTATGTATGCAGAAGTATGTTTTCGGAGAAACTTTAGATTTGTGTACACTGCTATTTATCCTTTCTGATCGTTATCTTGACCAGTCAACTGACAGTGATTAAGAGTTGTTTGGTTTCTACTCACTGGTGAACCTGCAGCAGTGGGCTTGGAAGAAGTGTCCCTGAAGTTTCAGCAAGCATTCCACAGAAATCTCACAAAACTTCTTTAATTGTAATGTCTAAGTTTTTGTCACAAAAGCCACTTAGATACCTACAGTTCTGTTACCGAGCCCCCCACCCCAATATTGTCAAATCACGAGTAAGGCACATTGGTAGGGCAGAGCACACTGTCATTTTCATTCATTAATATAATAGATTGGTAGTTTATATTTCTCCATGAACTGAGAGACGGTTTCAAACCTTTTTCTCCCATTCCACTATGGCCCAGCTCAAATGCAGGCTCAAGAAGACCAGATGATTGTGGCACTCTCCTGGGAAGTAAAAGATTTGGGCTTATGCCCCTATAGGCTGGGGGAGGAGAATGAGGGGGGAGATAAACCCAGATCTTCCACTGTCTGGTTAAATGTTTGAATTACTAGGGTCTATACTGATATTACCATGAGCCTATGAAAGGCTGATTTAAGCACTCAAGTCTAAGCAGGGGTTTCAGGCTGTGAATCCTTGCTCTATGTAAGCATCTAATTTGGGGCTGAAGGAGGTGCCTAATTTCAGGAGAGGTGTGAGCCATGCTCAGTGTGTTGAGTAATATGAATTCTAGTCCCCTTCGCCCAATTTTCCTTTTGTTAAGGAGAACAAAGGCATTTAACTCAGGTCTGCAAATTCTGTGTGTGCAGCCTAGCACATAGCCCAGTGTTGCCATGTCGGACTTCCTTTGTCACTCTCACCCTTTGAAATGGTGAAAATTGTTGAGATTTTGACTTTTTGTTCTGATTCAAGACTTCCAAAATCTCTCAAGTTTTCACAAGATGGAAAAAACTGTTCCCTGCCACCTCTATGTACTATCAATACTGCCAGGAGTCAGAAACTGGACACAGCAGCTGACAAGCTATTACTTTCTCACAAGAAGTCAGATGTTTCATTCTCTTAGCCATAACACAAGTGTGAAAACAAAGGCGTATACCAATGTCAGCAAAGTTCTACTGATGTTTTGATACAAAATTAATACTAATGCAGATATTTAAGTTTGCGTTTTCCATAGGACAGAATTTTTCTTATGCAGATGAGGCCATAGTCTGGGATCATAGATATACATCAGGGATTAGCACAATTACTTGGGCTGGAGGGCCACTTAAGGAGTTTCGGTGAGCTGTTGCAACCTGGAGCGGGGTGGAGTCCTGACCTGGCCCAGTGGAGTGGGGGGAGTGTGCTGGCCCAGTGTGGTGCAGACACAGGGTGCTGAACAGCAAGGGGGACAGGTGGAAGGCACAATTGATCCTATCCAACCCTGGGCCCATCCACCCCACACATACCACCAGGGACACCAGACAAAGCAGGCAGGTGGGCAGGGTCTCTATGGAGACCATCCCGGGACCCCTGTCAGCAGGACATGCTCGGCCAAGTGGATGGGATGGGACTGCAGGTGGGCAGGGAGCTGCATCCAAGAGAAGGACTGATGGGTGGGGCCAGGCTCATGAGACAGTGACACCTCAGGTGCAGGGTAAGGCCATGATCCACTCCCTGCAGGGGCTGAGGGATCTGCCACAGGCCCGGTACAATTCCTTGGCGCACTGGATCACGTCTGTGGACCATATTTTCACCACCCTTGAAATACATCCTGAAACAAACTGTTGGTCTTCTGTGGATCTGAAGTATAGCCTCTTACCCTTGAAATATTGTAAGTGTGAAGAATTAAATCACAAGGTATGTGTATACAAAAGCTGTACGTTCACTTGTGTTGGACCTGGTGAACTGAATACAACTGGTTATGCTTTCCAGTCCATCTCTAAAAAAAACAGTTTTGTACCAAGATAGTTTGGATTGGCATATTTTTTATACTGGGGTTTACAAAGAAAGATCTTGGGAAGGGAGCAAAGTAAATAAATATCTAAATGACTGTAGAGCCTGGTCTAGCATTTAAGCATGTGTACACTCCATTGGGGTCAACGGGATTGCTTGCATGCATAAAGTTATCTGTATGCCTCAGTAATGTGCTGGATTGCAGTCTTTATGCATGTTTGTATACGAGTACTGAAAAATCATAATTTTACAGGAACTGCTTCTTTGGATAATTACACATTTGGTGGCAGAGGGTGAGGGGGTGAAGAAAAGCTATTTTTCCATCTGCAGTGAATCCTGACAGCTGCTTAAAAAGCAACATTAATGAGAGATTTGTGGTGGGTTTAGAAGTTCAGTTCAAATAAATGCCCAAAGCTTTGTCTCTACCTTCCTACTTGATTTATATTAAGTCTTTAGGATTTGCAACACTGGGTGCATATACATGAGATGCTGACTGCGCAGTGGCCAAATAATACTGCGCAGTAGCGCATCACAGCACTAACAGTGCTAATATGCTACTGTGCAGTATTATTAGGCTACTGTGCAGTAGCGTCACTAAAAAGGTGTTTGCTAGTGCTACTGCACAGTAACTCTGATTACTGTGCATTTGTTAAGTACTTGATTATACAAGTACTAAATAAATGTGCAGTAACCACTGTACAGTAGTGTCTCGTGTAGGCGTGCCCACTGAGTAGGAACTTCAGGTAAAATAGGGTGTTTCATGGGAATCAAGGTTCATAATGGTCTCATTCATGTCAGAAATACTCCACGAACAGCTTTTCTCTTGGAGTTCTCAGAATTTAACTTTGGTTCAAGGCAGAGTCAAGACATGCAACAGGGATTAAAAAAAGAAAAGAGCTGAACCAGGTGTTTTGCTCCTTGGGCTGAAGGACAGGAAGGAGTTCAGATCAGCTTGCATTTGATTTGAACAAGTTGGCTTAGCGTTAACTGTGCAGAGCAATGTGTTAGTCTGAAGTCTAGCAGGAGGTAGGGTATATTTGCACTTATATAGACTAACTAAATTAGAGCTGCATAAACTTTTGTAAGCAGAAGCTTACTTCATGAAGTTGCTTATGAAAGTAAGCATCTGCTTACAAAAAGCTTATGCAGTTCTAATTTAGTCAGTCTATAAAAGGTGCAAATCTACCCCACCTTAATCTATTCTAACTGGAATAGATTTCAAACCTAGTATCTGATACTGGGCTTTACAGAACACAAATAGGGAAGGGAGCAAGTTAAATGATGAGGTACTTGGGGAATTAACTAATGGGGAAAAATATTTTGTAATAGAAAACAAAGAGCAGGAAGAAGAAAATATTTTAACATCTGCATCCCAGAAAGCAAGAATGGCAATTTCAGAGTTATACATGACATGTACTTCACTTAGGGCACTATGTGCTAGTTTTATAACACTGCCTAACATAAATATGTCTGGTTTTTTTTAAAGCTGGAAAACATTTTTAACTGCAAAGCTAATTTCATAAAACTTTCTTTTTTTCCCAGGTGAATAAATATATAAGCTAAATTCTTGCTAGTCTTGTTCATGCAGATTGGAGGAATCTCTTGCCATTTATTCAGAGGCCAGGCAGAAAGTTGTCAAAAGTCTCCAACTGTGTGAGGGAGGGCAGCTGTGTTCTACACTGGACACAACCATACTGTCAGCAAACAAGGCAGCAACTGCCTGCTCCACCTCTCACCAGCTTGAAAATAGAGAGTGGTCCTTTTGTTGTTCTCTTTTCTTTCGGCTTTTTGTCTGCATCTGCCCAAGCAACGTGTTTTTAGATACCATATTACTCAGATCAATAGTTCTATATCCTAGAACCCTAGAAGAAGCAAAAGTGTGATAGTACAAGAGTGCATCAAAATAATATAAAATGCAGGGGCCAAACTCTATCCTTAGATAACTGAAGCATCCCATGGATTCCACTAATACCTTCTGTGTAGCCAGTATGCAGATGAAGGCAAAAATGAAACATGGGGAGTACACTATCAGCAATCTTTGATGTACTGGACGAATCGTGGAGACCTTTTTATAAGCGTTCCAAATGTCTTATTTTTAAGTTGGGGTTCCTGTATTCTGCATGTTGTGAGGACTCTGCTAGCCTACGTATAACCAAAGCTGTAGCTACAGACTACTCGTCTATAGTTTAAGAGGTATGCAATTAATAGCTTATAGATACTACATATGCTTTTAAACTAATGTGTAAATCTAATATATAAATGTTTTATTTCCTTCTCTCCAATGCACATGTACATGCATGCACTCAGCTTATTTAATTTGTTTGGCATTTGCTACTTAATCAGAATAGTCACTGCAGATAATTATTTCTAGATATGAAGAGATTCAAGAAAAAAAGTTAGACCATCTTGGGATAGAAATCGCAATACATTGTAACACTAAAAGTAATCCTCAAAACAGGTTTGGCCATAACAATCACAGAAACTTTTTATGACTTTGGTATGAGATTTCACATAGTAGCTACAAAAGTTCACAGGGACCTGTTCAAAATTAGTATAAACATAGGCAGCAAAGTGGAAATTAATGATCAAGTTTTACAACTTTGATTTTATAACGTCAACAAAAAAAAGAAAGGGATCAGATTAACTTTTCAATAGCTCCATTCAGACTTAGAACAGGAACTGCTTGCACACTTGTTAGAATGTGTAGAATTTAATGGAAGAACAAGTACTGTCATTACAGCTTTGATGCAGTTACAGTCACTTGAAGTCTTTAGTTCCTTGTTCTGTTTGCTATGCCGTCTATCAGTGATCTGTGACTTTTGTTCCAGATTTCCTAACATTTCCTGGATCCTGACTTTTGAACAGAGTGCTTTATATTAAAAAAGGACATGTGTTGGCATCCCATGTGAAAAACTGGCCACTCCATGTAAAATGAAAGTAAAACATTTAATTCTGCAGGTCTCTCCTGAAAGTTTAGCAGTCAAGAAGCAATAAGAAATAGAAAGCATGGCACCTCTGAAGTAATCTTTGAGATACAGCACAACCTAGTGGCTACTGAACATAACATAATTTTTCTACTGTATTTTTTAATGTTTTAGCACCTACCACATAGAACAATAACTCACTATCACAAAATACAACTGAAAATCTAGTATAAAGAAGAGGCCTGCCCTGATGTTCAACTATGCAGAAAAGAACCTTGAACACCTGATGTACTTTGAGACAGTATTCTTGATCATCCCTTAAATTAAAAGCTGTTGTACAGTTTCTCATTACTTAGGGTTAGCTAAAGGTGAACTATGTTCCCAGTAAACAAAATCCTATAATCCTTGCTCCAGCAAAGTTCCAGAGTTGATGGAGTTTGTGAGTTTCCAAGTAAAGTTGAAAGGTTTAATCAAAATTATTGTAAAAAAATAAAAGGCAGCAAGATTTTTTTTAGAATAGTGGGGGCCTACCTTTTTGGCAGGCATGTTGGTGTGCCACAAGTTAGCCCTGCACCTTCCCCAAGTACAACTCCAATCCCTGTCCTTTACCTGACCTGCTGCTCAGCTTTCTGCTTCCTGCCCTGTGCTCCCTGTCTGATCTGATGTTCTGCTCTCTGCCCTACCTGCTACTGTGCTACCTGTCCCCTCCCTGATCTGCCACGTGCCACTTGTGGTACCCATGCCACTGTTCGGCCACCTTTGCTGTAGCCATAATTGCAACAGTAGAGAGAAGTATGTGGGGGAAAAAAACAACCCCCTGGATTTGACCTACATTACAGTCACCAACTGCCCAAGTATCTACCATGATTTTTGGATGCATTTTATAGCCAGTGCTGAGCTCCCTGCTGCTGTGACTGGACTTCTGCCAATAACTAAGTTAACTAGTTTAAACTAGCTCTGTTATGTCTACATTATATTACAGACAAAGAGGCAGTCTGCAAGATTATACTCCCTGTTCCTGCAAGAGCAAGTTGGAAGGAGAAGACAATAGCATGCTGCTGCCTAAACCTGAATTTCATAGTGGCTCCACACCAAGGACTGAAAGGTCCTGGCAGTAACCACCAGGAAGAAGGTGCAGGTAATAACAGTCAAAGCAACAGCAACCCACTGGAATCATAGCTGGGGGAACAGAGGAACTGAAATTGCTGGTGCCTATAGGATAAGCTACTTTTACCTTGTCTCACTCTACAGGGACTGGAGGTCTGCCTGCCAATGCAGCTGGTTACTGCTCTTGCAGATGATGGTCTCCTTCCTCCATCAGAGCAACAGAGGAGAACTTTGGCTGCCAATCCTGCTAATCCTATTATTCCCTGATGAATCAGAAAGGAACAAGGTCATAGCTTCATGCTGCATTCGCTGAATCAAGGCTTCCCCCTTCCTGGCTCTTCTACAGCTCTCTGGATGGACAGAAAAAGATTTCTGGCCAACCACTTGCATCAAAATAAAAAGCGTGAAGATGACATTAAGTCTCTTCACCTTACGCACACTCTCTCCCTCTTTGCTTGGAACTACAGTACTTGGAACTAAGGCTGCAAACAGAGTCACCTTTGTGTTACCATATGTGGGTGCCTCCTTCTGTAAGGGCATTTCCAGGGTGCACAGAATCTGGCTCCTGAAACCCCTGGAGTGACTGCCCAGATTTCCCTGTTTACAGAAGTGTGTCCAGGGAATCCAACTTGAGCCATGCCATTGCAAGCTGAGAAACCCAAGGTCCTCCCATTTGCAGAGATGCACTCCTAATGTTGTACTGCAGGATCAGGCCACTGGTACTCCTGGGAGCGGCAGGGGCCTGACCCTCCAGGATCATGCGAGTGACATTTGTCTCACTCAGTAAAGTGGATCAGCTGTGCCAAGACACATCCTGGCACAGTTCTGCTTCATTTGGTGACATCTGTTTATAGACTCAGAAAAATCTGTGGCCCACCAAAACATTCAAGGCAGATCAGCTGATACTCAGGAAGATTGTTTGGATAACCTTTGCCACCATAACCCACACAGGAGTTGGGACTATAGGCAGACCTACAGAAACCCCTTGTGGGTCTGTACTCAGGTTCCTGGATTGATATAATGCAGCTCTACTAAAGCATGTTAGTTGTGAACACAACTTCCCACTGGATGCTAACTCCAACAACTGATGCCATATAACTAAAGAACCCATAACTCATGGCTTGGCAAGTTCAGTATTATACGTGACGGAGCAGAAAAGAGCACCTGATGAGGATTAACTATTATAAATAGGGTGAGGGAATCAAAAAAACAAAAACACTATATCTCAATTGATTTAACAGAAAAAACTAGTAGTGAAGATGGAAAACAAGGATTTTGGAGCCATGCAGTATTTTGTTTCATACCAAGTGCTGTCAAAAATTGCTGTTATAGCTTATCACAACCTGAAATACTCATTCTTCATAACACAGGCGGTACCACAGAAATGCATTTGTTACTGTAAAACCATTTAGTATTAATTCTGTGTATTAATCAGCATACCTAATATTCACAGAGATTTTGCCCAAACTAACTGAACATTTGATTACAGGAATGATACGAACAGATGAAACTGTCCATGTTCCATATAACACTGCATACAATTTATCTTATACTCCTATCCAAGAAAAATGAATGGTGCTATTATTTCACTGGTTGAATCCCAGTGGCTTGCTTGTTCTGTCCAGTTCCTTGCTTCTGCAATCCTGAAGTGATCTGAAACAACCTTGACATTCATAAACCTCTCATTTATATAGCATAGTTAAATTCAAACAGATGAGCAAGTTTTCCTCAAAATAATTAGGGAATCCTCTTAGCAGAACTGTATATTCTCCCTAAAAAGAAAAAGAAAACAAAAGATAACATATAGTATTGGTGTTGCTTTTTGGTCCAAATGGCCAGTTGTGACTTAGGGACTTCGAGTTGCTTCCAGTTGATTATATCTATCAGTCATCTTTGCAAGTTCTGGTTCTCAGTGCTCCAAATTCTTCATAACTTTCCCAGCCCTATCAGCTCTGCCCTCTCCAGATTAGCCTCTGCGGTCCCTGAAGCGCTTATGAGTTCTTCATGCCCCTTTCCCAGGCTTGGTGGAAGTAGGGTTCCTTCCTCTTCCAGCCAGATAGTGCAGTGAACAGAGAGGAGCACAAAATAGCTTTGCCATTGCAAGGAAGGGAAAGGAGCAGGACCACTTGGCACTGCTGGGCTCTTTCTGTTCCCTTCCCTTCTCCTGAAACGCTGTTGGTTCCTTAGCAGAGGGGAAGAGAACTCAGGTTCCTGCAGCAATCCTAATTAGCTGCTCTTCCTCTGGATGTGGGTGTCACAGAATAGGGTCCCTAAGGATGACCGTGTTACCCCTAAAGCCCCTTGACCATACCAGTTTAGCCTGATGGGTACCCTTGGTTCTCGCCTGCCATGTCTTGATGTATTTTTATAATATAGGGAGGCTGCCTTCATGTCCTGTTGGACACAGTCTTAATGGATTTCTCTGAACCCTGTAGGTCCCTTTTTAAAATGGGTGTTTCAGGGCATCCTAGCCTTATGGGCTATATGCATGGCTCCAACCGCCTCTTTACCACACCCCAAGCCTCACAGATAGTACCAACATTGTCCAGTCTAAGCCTTGTTGTAATGTGTCCCCCTTGTCCTCCCTGGGCTCTGCGCAGCCCTGCCTGCCTCTGCACCTCACTGGTGCCTGGGCTCTCCGCAGCCCTGCAAAGTGCCGCGCCCTCTCTGGTGCCAGGGTCTGTGCCCCCCAAATGCTGCACCCTCTCTGGCACCAGGGTCCCCATACTGCAGTGGGCCCCCAATAAGGCCTCCCCCTTCCCCAAATAGCCTCACCCAAACCACCGGTGTTATGGAACAACAAACAAAACACAAGACCCTGGGCTATAACATAATACAAAAGACAAGGGTGTACTCTGCCCCTTTAAAAGCATCATACTGCATCCCCCGCACTAAGGCTCTAATGAGCAACAGTACCTGCAGAGCTTATGGAGCCCTATTAGCCCTGGGTACACCATATTAGGCAGTTGCTGCATCACTAGGCACCTCCTTCCTAGAGGCTCCTTCCCCTCTGGCTGCCAACAGGGAACTGACCTCCTGGCCTCTGGCCTGGGGTTTATATACAAGCCAGGCTCTGCCCCTTCTGGTCAGCTGACCGCTGGCGGGTGTGGGCCCACTAGCTCATTCTGGCTGCCCTGGTAACCAGCAGCTGGGTCTCCCAACTCACTGCTAAGGCTCTCCCCCTAGCAGCTCCAGCCCTTAAAAAAGAGTGGGATACCTTAGTCCCCTGTGACAATGGGAAAGCGGGGAAAGCACCCACATCATAGCTGGAAGTTCCCTAAGGGTATACTAAAAATGTGCAACCCTCAGTGATCTCAGTGAAATGTTATTTCTTGCATCCAAAACCCAACACACCTTAAGGTTTTAAAGCACTGGAGTCAAGGAAAGGAAATAAAAGTTTTCAGTGAAAAAATAGACATCTTGAAAAAGGGGGAATAGCTTTGTGGAAAGGAAACCTGAAAGGAAAGAGTAGATGAAAAATGGGAGCAGAGAAGACCTGAGGTGAGAAGGATAGGAGAATTTATTTTTGGAGACATGGAAAAAAATATGGAAAATGTTTTTTCTGGGAGGATTGAGAGAGGAAGGACAGTATATGGGAAGGGAATATGTGGAATAGTACCCATTGCCAGTAGGATAAATATATATATATATATATATA
>NW_017728992.1:135709397-135710905 GCF_001723915.1 Gavialis gangeticus | reverse complement strand
AGCATTTGATTTGCTACTTCACCTGTAATTAACTGAAATAATTTTTACAGAAAGCTTTATATAGAGGAATAACTCAAGTTTATCTGTCATTCAAGTGCAGTCATTTCTGGGAACAGAAAACTTCTTTACTGATTTTTATTTTTGTTGTTCTGTACAGTTTTGGTGATTTTTTTTAAATACACATAAGTAAACTATTTACTATTTTTAATCCTTTATACAAATTTTAGAAATTCCTACCTTCTCCAATTCCATGGTTAAACCTCGGATGTTAATTGTTGTATTGATCGTTTCTGTAAAATAGTAATAGTTGTAACAGAAGTGGTTATTTATTCTTGGTTCTTAATTACAACAGAGTAAATTTAACCAATCGAGGCTCAAACTTTTTAACAACTTCAGACAGAATTGGATTGAAACCTTACTGTCCTGTCCTGAAAGAAATTTTTTATTTTCTTTCAAATATATTAATTTAAAATAGTGAATGCTTCTGAGCAGTTCTTCTGGCCTGTGGTTAGTGGATTGAAGATAATTAATGTATACCTCTCACATTTAAGTGACAATTCATAAAGCAATCCCTGCTAGTTAACTAATTGGTCTCTTAGAGCAGTGGAGGCTAAACTTTTTGGCAGGCATGCCGCAAATTAGCCTTGCACCCTCTCCAAGTAAAACCCTGATCCCCTTCCCTTGCCTCATCTGTTGCTCTGCTTTTTGCTGTATATTTCCTAAGTAACCTGCTGCTCTGCTTTCTGCTTCCTTCCCCGTGGTCCCTTGGCCCATCTGCTGTTCTGCTTTCTGTTTCCTGCCCTATCTGCCACTAACCTGATCTGCTGCATGCTACATACAGAGGCTGCCCATGCCAGTTGTGCCACGTGTGCCAGCAGTTGGCTACCCCTGTTTTTGAACCTCAGTTTCAACTTCCTTTTAGTCTTCCAGGCCAGGGATAGACATTTAAAAACTCAAGCCTGAATTGATTCAATATTTGCAGTTTACTCTAACCTGCAGAGATTGATCTGATCTGCAAGTGGACAGACATTCACTTTTGATTCAGGAAATGCAGGCACATGCCTGCAGTGGCTCAGGCTAGAAGCCGGGGTGCACTAGAGGGAGCCATCTCTTCCCTTCTATAGTGCTGAGCTGAGGGAGGGCCTGGCAGGACACTATGATTAGGGAACAGTTTAAACCCCCACTTTTGCCTGCACCGTCCCCAGCCAGGGTGTGCCTGGAGGAGGAGGGGGAAGCAGCCCTCACCAGGTTTACCCCCCCATCTCCCTCCGCCACTCACTGCTCAAGGGGAGGTAGTGTTGCCAGACCCAGGCCCCCAGCTAGCACTCTGAGGCAAAGGGTGGGGGAAGGAGGACTGCTTGTGTGCAGTGTATGCATTTGTTGATGATACTGAGATTTTCAATCCTCCTCTCCCTGCTTCTTCATACTGTGTGCAGCAAACTGACAGGCACTGCATTTATTGCAAACCTATCAGCCCATCAAGAAAACAAAGCCTCTCTCTCATTAGT
>NW_017728992.1:135703068-135704397 GCF_001723915.1 Gavialis gangeticus | reverse complement strand
CCTACCAAGTCTCCACATCCTGGATGATTCTGCGCTGTGGGACACTTAGATCTGCTTGTTTGTCCCACAGCATCTTACCCCCATTGATGCTCCGGTGGAAGTAGCCTGCTGCCTTCCTGCATCTGGAAAACGAGCCTGCTGGTGTTGCTGGCACCATCACCGGCAGCCCTGTCCCCCTCCAAGGCATCCCTCACAAATCAGATGTAAATTGTGTGCCACACAGTGAATACCAGCAAAGTTGGCATCAGAGACTGCCTTGACCGTATTGGCCCCATTGTTGGTGACCATGAAGCCGCAAGTGAGCTCAGCCAGCCCAATGCCCAGCCACCCCTGCACCGTGCGGTGCATGGCCCCTCTTATCTCTGCTGCTGTGTGGGACTCATCCATCACCTTGGCATGAAGGAGAGCCCACTGACAGCCTGACTGGCCACACCAGTGCCCCGTGAGGGAGAGGTACGCATGATCTCCACCCCGGCTGCTCCAGATGTCCGAGGTGAAGTGTACAGGCACCTGGGGACCTGCCTTGTGCAGCTTCTCCCTCAAGTGCTCCCTGCATGCTTCATATAGGAAGGACACCACTGTCCTGCTGAAGGTGGTGTGTGTGGGCACCTGGTAGGATGGAGCCAGCAGTGCCAGGAGCTGCCTGACCCCTGGCTGCTCAAAGGTGAAGGGCTGGCAATCCAGAGCAAGCATCTCCCCAATGGTCTGGGTGACCTTGCTCGCATTTGCGACTGGTCCCTTTTGCCCCCAATGTTTCAGGGTGCCCTGCCACTGCTGTGGGGGGACAGGGGCTGTGGAGTGAGCAGGGGCCATTCCTGAGGCAAATCATCTACATGTGGAGATGATTCAGCATCCCCAAGGTGGTCATGCAACCCTGCCTGCAAACCCCCCAGGGTAGACAGTCCCAACCGTAGCCAGCCTACCAGAGGCAGGACACGGATGGGCACGCGTTGCACCCCGAGGGTCCCCTCGGTCTCTGTGGCCCCCCTCTCAGGCAACTCAGAGACCGCCACCCAGACGGAGCCCATGCTTCCGGGCTCCATGCAGACGAAGCCCCTGGCTCTCAGCTGCATAGGCTGCCTGTCGCTTTTTCAGGCTCTGGCAACCAGGACCATGGCCATCTCCCCATGTGAGGTCTGCTCCTTTTTGGAGTCTCTGGCAAGCCACCTGGAGGAGCTCCAGGCCACAGTCCAGAGACTATGTGCCATCAGGGACTGTAAGCAGGAGATTGACTCCTACGGCCAGGCCCTTCTGCCCCGGGAGCTGGAGGGTAGACCACAGTCTCCCTCCAGAAAAAAGGAGGACTCCAGAACCTCCCACTCTTTCCAG
>NW_017728992.1:135697867-135698068 GCF_001723915.1 Gavialis gangeticus | reverse complement strand
TACGGCCAGGCCCTTCTGCCCCGGGAGCTGGAGGGTAGACCACAGTCTCCCTCCAGAAAAAAGGAGGACTCCAGAACCTCCCACTCTTTCCAGTCAGGGGCATGGACCAAAGTGGCCAAGGGCCATAAGGCCCGCCAAACCCAGGCCCTGCCATGCCAGAGCTTAGCAACAGGTACACATCTCTTGCTGCTCCAGCAGAGC
>NW_017728992.1:135689733-135697856 GCF_001723915.1 Gavialis gangeticus | reverse complement strand
CATTACCAGCTGACCTGTTGATTAGCTCCAAAAAGCCCTGCACAGACACTGTTCTATCTGCCTTTGTTCCAGTGAAGTTGGGGGCACACACACATAGACACTTCTCAGCATTGGCTAGCATGGGGGTGGTGTAACCATGACCAGATACTGGCTGAGGCCCATACTGTGGAAGAGGAAGGATCCCTGCTTGAGCAGCAAGTGGCAAGGGAAGGGTGGGGCAGGGGAGAGCCAGGCAAGCGCTGCTGTCTCCCAGCTACAGTCTCCACCTCCTTCTCAGCCCACTGGAGCTCCAGCTAGGGAGGAGGGGTCGGGGCCAGTCCTGCTCTCTGGAGCAGACAGCCCAGTCTATGGCAGAAAAGCATACTGGGATGCTGGGGGACTCTGATTTAACTTAAACCAGGAAGGGGTCTGGGACACAAGTTCCATAAACTGGTTTGACTCAAATCAGTTAAGTCTGATACTACATTCAACCAGGTTTATCTTAAATCAGTTTCAGCCTTTTTGAAACTGGTTTACGTGTACTGAACTTACATTCTGTTACAGGTTTAAACCAGTTTCTGATCACTTAAACTGGTTTATGTGTAACTTCTGTCCCTAGCTTCAGTAACACCACATTTAACCTTGTTTATTTCCTTCTCCCACATTGTTCCTCAATGTTCCTATATACCTTGAATTGGCAACTTATGGCCCACAGGCCGGATCCAGCCCACAGAGCCAGCTACCAACTGTGAGTGGCCTAGTGGCCACCCAACTGCCTGTGACTTGGGATGGGTCATGCTGGCCTGTAGCCAGAAAATACTGCTTATCACCAATTTATACCATCCCTTTGGAATCTAAAGTGAACCATAAGGTCATTACCTCACCTCCTCAAGACCCTTTACACTGCAATGCTTTCAAGAAATTGGACATAACAGCAGATTATTTGAGCTTTAGTTCAGTCTAGCTGACATTTATATAAAGACAGGGAAAAGGTTGATTGTATATTATAACACTTACTTCCATCTTATGTTGCTTGTAGTCCTGTATCTTAAATTGGCTGGTTCTGGGATCTTACCATGTCCTAGTACATTTTGTACCTAATATAATAATTCTAATAATGAATTGCATGTGGTTTGGAAAGGTATCTTTAAGTCCTGTCCTCCTACCTCCCCCCGCCTGCAACATTACATTGCAGAAGAGAGTGCCAAGCTGCTTTTGTGCCTGGTCTGTGTACTATTGCTAACATTTTTGAGAAGTTTCAGGAAGGTAAGTTGTCCCAACCAACAGGAACTTGAGAGTTATTAGGGTCCCTTAGCTTAAGATTAACGTGTCACTTTACAAATGTTAATAACAGTTGTCATATTTATTTTGTGAGGTAAGTAAATGTATTTATCCCCATTCTATGGATGTAGAAATTGCAGCATGAGGTTAGAGGTTTAAGGTTAAAACTTTCAAACTGGAACATTCTTTGGTATATACACAGAATGGAGGTGATATTTAGAGTTGCTGAGCACCTTCATCAGAGGTGCAGGCTCTTAGCAACTCTGGATGTTTGTTCCCTAAATGGAGGTGCTCAAGTCTGAAAACTTTGGCCTTTCTGTGATTTGATCTAAATCACAGAAAGAATCTGTGGCAGAGTTTGGATTAGTTGCTTATTCTCAGTCCCTGGCTTAGTCTCTAAAGAATGCTGCCTCACATGCTTCTTGGGACCAGAGGTGACTAGGGCTACTCAGCAGAGGATGGCTTAGCTGCCAAGAACCAACTGACATGAGTCTGTCATAACTAATACTGACAATAGAAGTCTGAGCAGAAGTTTCCACTTCTAGATTCCCCAGCAAAAGCTAGTTCTGATTAGCATTGTCTTGCGTCATGACCTAGAACACTTCATAGACAAATATCCTTGTGCAAATAGTTACTTTCCTTAGAGTAATGTCTACACTACTATTTAAGATGACTCCTGGAACTACTTTTTCGCTCAAATCCATAAATTATTTACATCACAAACTCCTTGGCTCATCTCAAGGCAGCAGTCCTTTACCTGCTTTTCCCTCTTTTGTCCTTTAAGAGCAGCAGAACATAGCACAGAAAGTATACCACCAGTCCTTCTGTACCCCACTTTCTGTTTCAACCATCTATAATTAGAAAGAACCAAAAATAGACAAGTAGAGGGACTTAATCTGAGCTGCCAATTGTTTTTCTTCTAGGATTCAGTCTATCTACCATTTGTTTCTTGTGAACTCTCCACCTACTGCTGCATAAGATAATGTAGATAGAGAAGGGCACTTAATGTGAGTGGGAGCAGTTGCCCAAAATTAAGGTGTAAATATGCCCTAAGAAACCTGATAATAAGACCAGTGTTTAAGATGTATCATAGCTAATCTCGTTTGTCCCCAATAAGCAGACTACATGGCAAAGGAGAACTACCATATATTTCTGTTTACCTCCTTTCAAAGTGCCACAAAATGAATAGTCATCGTCAATTCCAGTGCAAATAATTTGTTTCCAATCTAATGCCTTTGCATCATGATACCATAAACTCAGATTTATCTTTAAAAAGATGATGTCACTCCCTAATAAAAAAAAAAACAGAAAATGGATAAATTGGTAAAAAATTACACAAACACAAGTTTCACGAAAACATTTTTTCATCAGTATTTCCTTGGCAAATGTATTAGTTTGCTTTTGCAACCTCCTCCCTCTAACCAAAAGCACAAACGTTTTCAGCAAAAATTGATACTTTCACTTAAATCAGTTGTAAAGGCTTTTTCCATCCCAAAATGTGTAAAAAGTTTACCCTGCAATCAAGAATGAGATAGATGCAGGATATGTCTACATGCTGAAATCACATCTCTTGAGTGTAATACATATGTGAAACTAATTGGCGGGGGTTCTGATAAGAGAATAAATCTGTCCAGGATCCTAGGCAAGTACTAGATAGTTGAAACCTATGCTGCTGCTATCAATAATTCGGCTAATTCAGGTATGACTGTGTGAGCTACAATCATACTTCTGGTTTGTAGTTTAGACCTGAGGTGTCCTATTGGAGTCAGTTAACAGCATTTTCCGAAAAGAAGCCTTGGGTTGACTACAGTCAGATATTTTAATGTAAACTCCATCTACTCTAGTGTTTTAAAATCTGAGAATTAAAATGCGATTGCTAACATTTTTTTTACTATAATCTATATGTCTAATCTAGGTAGAGCCATAGGGAATGTTGCAAAAATCTCAGAAAGCTAGGAATGGAAAGTCTCCATCATAATCTCTTTTAAGTGTCTGCCAGAGCATAGTTTTTTTCCCTACAGGTAGGCACTCCATCTACTTTTGTTATGGAAAGTAACACTAGAGACTAAACTTTGTTGCATATCTGTGACATATTTCTTCATATTATGGAGGCTCTAGTTAAACTCCACAGTTAATATTAACATGAGTTTGGCATTTACTGCCAGCATATACTTTGAGGTTGATTTTTCTAAATTGTGCATGTGCAACTGGAATGCCCAGCTTGCGTACAAAAGTTGAGAGAGGCAATTGCACAAGTGAATGGCCAGTTTGTCAAACAGATGATTTAAACATACAGTTGCAGACTTACAGTTCACAATCATGGTAACAGCATGCACAAGCAAGCCATATTATTATGATGCATACTGGCATGCTTGATTTGCAAAATCATGTTCTTTATGTATCGTCATGATTTATCTTTTCATTATTAATCATGAGAAAAGTTTCTCCAAAATAGGTTTCTCATATAGAAAATGGGCTAGAGGTGGAAACAGCCTTTTAGAGTTCATCTTCCTTCAAATACAGAATATGATCTACCAGATTTGGTAGGAAAAAGATAAACATAACAATGACTCACTTGGAATCCAAAAGACAGAACCTTCCCACTGTGGTTTGCCAATGAGGGAGCAAGGGGTTATGTTAAAGAAGAAATTGTGTTTCATAGAATCTAAAGGACAAAATGTATTTCATAAAGTCAGAACAAACATCTGTCCAATAAAATGACACAAGTACACATAGAAAAATGATGCTACTAAATACTTAAGATGTAAAAATCAAGATCATTCCAATTTGAAATTAAATATTTAATAAGGGATTCCACTGTGTTGAGAATATTGCCCTCACAACCCCCAGCTCTCTCTCCCTCTCTCCAAAACTCAATCCCTCTCTCACACTAGCAGTTACAACTTTAAACGTGGTTGTTATTAATATAGCATCCTATGTATTGTGAATTAAATCCTGGTAGATTATTGACTTGTTCTTTGGGTAACTTGCATAGCGCTGTGCCTTTTATAGGATTCAGTAAAATACAGAATAATACAGAACAAAATACACAATGTCTCTTCAAATTTAGAAAGGCTGTTACCTATATTTTTAATAAGAGGCCCGTCAACCCACATTTGCCTTTGGAAAATATTTCAGTTTAGTACTTTATTTTAAAATCAGAGAATGCAGGTGTTTAGTTTGCTGATATTATCTTTGAAGAACATGCCACTGTGCTCATGCTGCAATAGTAATCTATTTGATGGGGTTTGTTATTTGGGAGGGTAGGGCATGTGTGGGGGGCTGGGCGCTGAGGATATGATGAAGGCTTTTAGGCCCCAATTTGCCCCTACGGAGCTCTACAGTCTTCAGTGGGATTGGCTGTCAGTGTAGGGCTCCAGTGGGGTGGATCCCAGTGCAAATTCATGGATTGAATTAGGAAGGGCCAGTTAACTAAACAAAGATGTGGTGGGAAATAAAGACAGCAGAGAACAAGGTCAGATTAAATTAACTGTACCGCAGTTTCATGGACTAGTAGACTTACCCAAGAAGGGCTTCTATTTTTCATATCACTCAAAGTTTGGAATCTAATATTTGTTGTATAACTTGATTCATCACAACACTAGAGAAGAAAGTTAATCTTGTTGTTTAAGTTCTCCCAAGTCCATAATATGCATACTAGTCTTGCTCAGAAATTAAGCTCTTCCCTGCCCCTCAGCTTTTACAAGAAAATCTTTTGCCATATTTCTTGTTATCTTACAGTAAATGCAGAATCCCAAAAATACATGTTATTCAAGCTACCAGGAACAAGCAAGATTATTCTTAAATCTACAATGAATCACTTCTTTATTTTTCTGGATTCATCAAATAAAAAAATGAAAGAGAAAAGAAGACAGATGTTTCCTGAGGGGATAATCATTACTGTGCAAAAGCCACCAAATACGGAATAAGCCGTGCTTTACTTACCGCAAAAGGAGTATGACAGTTCTATATCTGATGATCTGCAAATCAGTTCTCTTCTTTGAGAGCTACTAAATCCAGGAATAAATAAAATGAACAAAACAAGCTTAAACATGGTTATGTATCTTCCCAAAAAGAGAGGTGATAAGATCTGGGTGATATGGGTGAATACTCTGTTTGAATGCTTATTTTCAGAAAGAGGAACAAAGTTAGGCTTAGTCATCGCTGGTCAGATGGCTTCTGGGAGTTTTTAAGCTATATTTCCTCACAGTCTCTGTACACTTAGTTGATATTTTACTGGATTTTTGCCAGCTACTATTGTCATAAAGTTATGGAAAGAAAGGAAATTTCTGTATTTACTGTCATATTTTCCAAGGTGATCCAATCTGTTTGGGTTTACAATGTCTTTTAAGCCACAAATGAATAATGAAAAAATAAATTGCACCAAATAGAAAAGTAAAAAGCCTAAATAGGATCAACACAATTGAATAAAACAAGTTTAGATGACTTACCAGAAGAAACATATTAGTGCACTATTGCCATGGCTAAAGACAGCAATATTGTGTGAAATAAAAAATAATTATAAGCCTTATGCTCAACCAATTAAAAAAATCAGTTTCTTATTGGCCAAAGATTTTCACAGAACATCTATCCCATGGAACTTTCTGCCACCCAAATCTGAGCATGCTTCAGTAACATTGTTTAAAAAAAAGGTTGTGTTTCCACCTTTGCCTAGGAAGTCCATAGGACTAGTGTGGTCAAGGTACAGCATTTGCTGTAGCTAGTACCCCACAAGGGGGTAGATAGACTAGAATCATGTGAGCCCAAATGACCTGGTATACATTTCTAGTTGGATAAGCAGGGTGAGGAGGTGTGGTCTTTGGCATGTTTTTGAAGCAAAAGCTGCAGAACTCCTAGATACTTTAACTACTCTGCCAACACACCCCTCCAATAAAATTGTGGAGGAATCTAATTAGATATTTTGATACCACACCCAGCCGAGAAAAAGCTTAAAACAAAAAAGCTGATACGATGCAGAACATTATTTATCCTACTATATATAGTTAGTCAGCATTATGGTATCTAACTCATCAAAACTGTTTAATATGACTTTCCTTGTCAAGACAACCTTACAAACACTTGAAATTGGTGTTATTCAACAGCATCTTCCACATAAGGTTGTTCTTTCATCCTCTGTTTTTTCTCATTCTCTTTTGATTTAATTCCTCATATTTCTCATTATTGCTATTTTATTCATCTGGATTATTTGACTACATCAAATTTGAATTGATCCACTTGCAAAAGAGAATGAGGCCCAAGAATCAAATAAATGGGCAATGGAGTGGTCAAAAGGGACATCAGGTTTGATTTAGTCAATAGGAGAAAGTGCAAAATTGTGACTGAGATTTTTATAGAAAAGACCCCTTCCACCAAGAAACAAGGGCTTCCTGAGGAAATAGCCACAAATAGTTAACTGAAAATATATTTAAACCCAAAACAAAAATATACTCTCACTTTTAAACCTCTTATAGGTTTCTCACTATGTTATGCCTTCTTTCTTTCTAGGATATTGGAAGTTCTGTGGAAGAGAAACTGTACTCATTTCATGTCTTCTATATTGTTAAGCACATCGCTGGTGCACACAAATAAAATTTAGAATAGGATGTGGATGAGCCTTAATAAAACCAAATAGCTAATGCCTAGATCACCAAGGAGAGGTTACATTCAATCCTGTGACATCATTTTCTCTTGCCTTCAAAAACTAGATGGCTACCGAGACACAAAAGACAAGGTTCTTTAATTTTTCTTTGATGCTAAGTTACAGTCTACTGATCTTTTGCTGAAAGGGAGCCAATAATATGCCTATAATCTCTGTGATGTTTTAAAGTCTATTGCAGTGATAAATTATAGCATCAGTATTTTCCAAACTGAAATTAGATTTGCTAATTAATCACCTAATTTTCAGAGATGCTGAACAACTGCAGGGAGGAGTAGATTTTTCACGTGGAGGCCCCCCTGAAGCCAGAGGTCCTGCAAAGGTAAAGACCCCCACTGCTATTGCAGCTGCATCCTGCACCTGCAGTTTCCATGCAATTGAAACTTTTCCATCATCTCCACCTCAGTTACTACAGCACCTTTTTCTCTTGTCCCGCCCATAATCATTTAGACTGCTTCTGCAAGGGTAACTCTCCTCATCATTGCTTTGAATATGCCACCACTTCCTTTGGATCCTCCCAGTGAATCCCTCCTCTTTACTGAAGACATAAACTACTTGTCTTCACTTACAAGGCTCTTTATGGGCTACCTACCTTATTTCGTTATCAAAAGGTTAACTCGCATCTTTGATTAGCAAATAAAAATCAGCATCACAATTTCAAATAAACACCTTCTTGCTTTTTCCCCACACTGCCCTCTTGGGGAGAGCTCTCTATCAGCTTCTGCACTAGCTCCTTCAATTTTTTCCTTAAAACTCGCCTTTGTTATGATGCCTAAAATTAGGCTACTGATGCATTGATACCATTGCCTATCATGCTTACCAGTGTTCTTCCATGCTTTTCCCATACCCAGTGCTGTAGCAAGGGGGGCAGAGGGGACAAGCGGGGCAACTGCTCCGGGTGCTGAAGCGAAGGGACACCAACAGGCACTGCCCAGCCAGAGTGGGGCATGGGATGGAGCTGTGAGCGATTAGTTTCGGGGGGCGCGGGGACAGGGGTAGGACGGCTCCCACCACTGTGTGCACTCTCAGGCAAGCATGGGGTGGGGGCCATGTGCCACTGAGATCTGTGCATGGGGCAAAGATGGGCTGCCACTGTGGCCTTTGTCCCAGGCAGCAAACTTTGTTTCATAGTTTCATAGTTAGTAGGGTCAGAAGGGACCTGAGCAGATCATCTGACCCCCTGCCATGGCAGGAAAGAGTACTGGGG
>NW_017728992.1:135684501-135684733 GCF_001723915.1 Gavialis gangeticus | reverse complement strand
AAACGACCCCAGCAAGGTGATTGTCAAGCCTTGTCTTAAAGACCCCCAGGGTAGGAGCCAGCAACACTTTGCTTGGAAATTGGTTCCAGATCCTAGCCGCCCTGACAGTGAAGTAGCACCTACTGTTGTCTAATCTGAATTTACTCTCTGCTAGCTTGTGACCGTTATTTCTAGTCACTCCTGGCAGCGCTCGGGAGAACAGGGACTCCCCCAGTGCCTGCTGGTCCCCTCT
>NW_017728992.1:135681566-135684490 GCF_001723915.1 Gavialis gangeticus | reverse complement strand
CCCTTCCAGCCCTAATGTCTATGAAATCTATGAAATGATTGAAGACACTTGCCTTTGAACTCATTTCTTTTAACATAACCTGTAAGTTGTTATATTGTATTGCTCTCATTAGCACTGAAAAAAGTTCTGTTTGATATTAGCTTCTAATGCATTTTGTAAACCACGTCTAAAGCAATGTATCTGTTTGGGAATACCTAAGAGTGGGACCATATTCGCCGCTGAGCTTTGCCCACAGAACCGGGTGATCCTGGGGCACTGCTTCTCTTTTTCATACCTGGATGTTAGAGTGAAGAAAGTATCTTGGAATTATGAGTTAGATGAAGCAAAGCTGGCATTCATTCCTAAGGGACCATCTACCAGCTGTGGATGGTCAGTTTATCATGCTTCAGGTAATTCTCCTGTTCCTTCCACAGACAGAAGTTACAGAAAAGAACAAGTATGTCTCTGCCTACTGGGAACTCCTCCATGCTATGGATATCCCCACATTAGGAATTCTGGACAGTGTCCACTCCCTTTTATACCATCTCCTAATACCATCTGAGCATACAGACACTAAGACAGCAAAAACAGACCTTTAATTTATTATAAGAAAACCCTTTTTATGCCTCAAAATTTTCTTACTCATGAATTTGAAGTTCAGTGAACGTGGATGGTCTTCTAGGAATAGATCCTTTAAAATAATGTTTGGTGAGCTTGGAGAAGAAAATGAACGTCAAACGCATTTTTCTTCTCCACGGTTAAAATAACAGAAATCAAGCTATGAACAATTAGCCGTGTCAGATGGGTAAACATTTATTTTACATTTGAACTGTGTTTGGTGCATTAACTCAAGAAACACTTTATTATATTGCTTACAATTATATAAAACCTCTTTTTTCTAGTCTCAAATATATTAAAAGAATTGAATTATCTTTCACTAATGAAAACTACAGAATTTTGCATTATTTTATGTCTGAAGCACTGGACAACAAATAACATTCATAATCATCGCATTTTACTTGCTTTCACTAGACGCTTGTTGCTCCTCCAAATCAAAATGAAAAGGCTTATCATAGCCCATGAGATGGATGTAATCCTGTGAATGTGGGAAAAGCACTGGATTAACAAGCATTGATTTTGTTTTTGCATAAAATGTTGTAAACATCTTGCTAATGTCAGGTATGTTTACATCCTTCTGATGGAACACAGTTTTTTTTTCTGACAAAATAAAAGTATATGTAATGGCTGTGTATGTGTCTGTCTCAGCCTTATAATACAGTCGAGCCACATAGCCCTTTGTAAGCAGATGCAAGGAAACTGGAACTATAAATGTAAAGAATCCAATAAGTCCGTAGAAGGCAATTTGTAAAGACAAACTTTCAACTCCAATGCTATTTCTGAAGATGTAGGGCATCATGCAAATGTTAAGCATACTGGTAGTGTAAGAGAAAAACTTCACACCTAATAAAAGAAAAAAAACCATGTATTAATATTTACCAATTAAATTATACCCTAAGTCCTTTACACATACTGTTCTTAAATGCCTACTGCTTTAGTACTATGGCAAAAATAACTGAAGATCCAGTAAATTATTTTTTACTTAATCCATCTGAAGTTATCAGGGCCAGATTCCCTAAGGTCTTCTTTGCCTCCTCTTCTGTGGTTTATAAACTAAATGTCGGGCTTGATGTAATACTTGTCATGGTCTAGTTATCAAAGGCTTTCAAAAAGTTAAGAGAAAATCCTGGCAATTCAATGACTATGCAAACTAATCAGCCATTGTACATTATTTCTCTGGAACAGCAGTATGACTTCCATTCCATTTAGGTGTACACTTTCCATGTCTTAGATTTGATCTCAAGTGAAATGCTTTAAAGTTAATAACATTGCGAACAATAAAAATAGCATCTCAATCAACATGGCTACTATCCATACGTTTAGAATTGTATTTACCATTTCTTAGGCAATTATCTTTCAAAAATGACAAAATCTGAGGGCAAGATTCTTACCCTCAGTTCACCAAAACAACCGGTTAGGAACTTCCAATCCCTTCACTTTTTAAATTCACTGAAGGCAAGGGGATTGCCCAGGCTGAATATATTAGCATCTAGGATAAGCTTGAATTCTCAGGACTCTCTTACATGTTACAGATATTGTACAATTAACTAGTTAATTATGCAATTTGAGACCAGCTATATATGCAAAATCCTATCATGCCATAAAAAATCCAACCAGCTATAAAGTTAGATCTCAAAAATGTGCACTAACTTTATAGCTCATTGCTATACAGCTTTAATTTGCACCTATAGTAGGGTCTGCCCCTGCAGCTGGGAGCCTCATCAGCTGACCAGGCTCCCAGCCACAAGGGTACAGTATGCACAGCTGGGGCTGGAAGTCTTGTAATTAAAGGGGATTTACAGCACTGGGCAGCTGCGGATGCTGGGTCCTGATACAGCCCCATAGCTGTGAGGACCCAGTGTCCAGTAGCTTCAGATGCTGGTTCCCAGCAGCATCCCATGGCTGCCAGGACCCAGCACTCACAGCTGCAGGACACTGGGTCCCAGCAACCACAGCTGCGATCTCCCAAGTCCCAAGGGTGTGTTCAGTCCCCCAGGGTAGGGGATTGCAGCAGCTGCATCTCCTAGCCACAAGAGTGCATGGACTCCAATCTGGGAGTGGGGGGATTGCAACAGCTGCATCTCCCAGCTGCAGAGATGTATGGGATGCCCCTGTGGCTAGGAGCCCCTCCCAGCCATGGGAGCTTGCTTCTTGTTGGTGCAGGGGGAGCCTGGGCAATAAGGCAAAACTGTCCGCAATAAGGCACAATGGGATCTAATGCATGATACTACAATCATGCCTCCTGCTATACATGTGTGGCATGGCAGGAGGTACAATTATGTAAACAGCACATTAGATCCCATTGCACCTTTACCTGTACATGTAGG
>NW_017728992.1:135671476-135676566 GCF_001723915.1 Gavialis gangeticus | reverse complement strand
TGTATCCTTTTAGGGCAAGTTGTGGATCACATAGATTCTCTTATGGAAGAGTGGTTTCCTGGCTTGCTGGACATAGATATATGTGGTGAAGGGGAAACACTGTTGAAGAAATGGGCTTTGGACCAGTTCAGGATCTGTCCAGTAATTATTCATGGGGAGGATTTGGGAGCGGAAAAGTGGCATTTCAAATCATTGTTCAATCACTGATAACACAAGGAATTACAAATTGATCACACTCAAATGTCAGAGAGAAGAGAAAAGTGGAACCCCCAAATATTATTTTTACAGACATGTTTTACAGTACACTTTCTAAGCCCCTCTCTTAGGAGGAGAGTTGATAGTAGTCTTATGTACACCAGTCTGTCTGTCCATCTCATATTCCCCCCACCCAAAGAAATTAAAAAACCCCAAAATACTGTTGTATATTGGGGTAAAGAAAAAAAATAATTCTAAGGTATGTTCCTACCGTAACAAGAGAGACCCTGATCCAGAAAACTCTTGTGTATGCACTCTCTTAGCTGGAGTAATCCCATTATGCACAATAATATTATAAAGCATGTTTGTAACTATTTGCTGAATTAGGGTAAATAAGGATGTACAAATACTACAAAGTGCTACAATAACTGGTCACTGAAGTATTTCAATGATAGAATAAAATTTAACAGAGGACCTTTTAGAGTAGGGGTGTCCAACCTTTTTGAATGTGGGGCTGGATCATGAACTTTATCACCCAGTGGGCCAGCAAGCCATATTCAAAGACCTCACAGGAAGTGGTATCACATTAGGAAGTGATGTCACGTGATCTTTGACAGCAATGAAGTTGCAGGAAGTGACAATGAAATGGGTCTAACCAGTTCAAAACTCTCCGTCTATAGCATCCACCTCTGCCACTGTTCGGGACAGGATATTGAGCTAGGTGGACCATGGGGCTGACCAAGCATAGCACTTGTTATGCTCTTATGTTCTTTGGCTGAGCTTCCAAACTATGGCTGAGATTTGCAAAAAGGGGTAGACAGGCATGTTACAAATTTGTCATAAAAGATTTGGAGCCTTCTAAATCCCATTCATTTTAACGGAAGCTGGCCTTTTGACTCAGCTTTGAAAATCTCAGCGCAAGGTGCCAACTAAATAAGTCAAAATACATTTTGCATTTCTATGCAGTGCATCTATGTGGGGCTCTCCAAGCATTTTACAAACATTAAATGAACCTCAGGATATCCCTGCTTTTCAGAAGAAATGCGGTGGGTGAGGACATTCTGGGAACATCTCTCACACTCTGTGTGTGATCTGCTTCTACTGTCCTTGAACCACCCTAGAAGGGCCCTCACTGCCTCATTTCTAGTTCAGAGCAGGTAAACTGTAAGTGGGTAGGAAGGGCTTATTTTCTGGCACCAGGTTTGAGTGGCTTGAAGCTAATGAAGGTGTAACCACAATTAGTCACTGACCAGAGTGGGAACACAGTTGTCCTCACTTATTAACAAGGCTCCAAGGCCCTGCACTGTCTCTGCCTACATGTTGGTCTCATGTCCTCTTGTTTTCCTAAATCTCATGAGAGTAGAGGATTCCCATCATGCCTACTGGACTGCCGTGACCAGATAGCTGTCTTGGTTCTAAGGTTGTGCTTCTGACTCTCTCATGGCCTCTTTTAGGGTGCACACTTAGAACTCTGGCTTTTCCTTCCTGCCCATTTTGCTGAATTGCAATTATTTCCACACTGCATGCATTTAGTTCAGTGGCTATGATTCTGCTTTCTCATGCAGAGGCAACGACTCTCACAAAGTATGGCATATTTTAGTAGTATAAAAACATTTTGAAGGCCACACAGAAAGCAATAAGCAATCTTTACTCACATTAGCTTACCAGGTATCAACCACCTGCTACTTGGGTTCCTGGCAGGTACAGACACAAGTTTATTAGCACATTGTTCTAGAGTGAGTCTCTGTGCCATAGCCTACATCAGGTCTCAGATCTAGGGAGCCTGACCAGCCATAGGCTTGTCACGTTATACCGATCTGCTGGCTGGTGCAGACCCGGCCCAGCTCCTCCCATCCCCAGCAGCATGTGGGAAGCCAGCTTCAGCTGCATGCCACTTTTCCTGCCTGGTGCTGACCTGGCTGGGTCCGTCCCATCCAGAGCAGCATGCGGCTGAAGCTGGTATTGCTCAGAATGCCAGAGCGGCAGGGGCTCAGCTGCATTTTCCCCCATACCTGCGCCCATCAGTCCTGAGTGGCACACAGCTCCAACACCGCTTCTGCTGGCCGGTGCCAAGCCGGCCGGGCTCCTCCTCCCATCCCCAGCGGCACATGGGAATCCGGCTTCAGCTGCATGCTACTCCAGATGGGACAGACCCGCCTGGGTCAGCACCAGTCAGCAGAAGTGGCAGCGGAGCTGTGTGCCCCTCAGGACTGACCGGTGCAGGTAGGGGGAAAGTGCAGCTGAACCCCTGCTGCTCCGGCTGGGCTCATCCTATCCCAAGCAGCACATGGCTACTCCTCTTCCCACATGCACCGCATCAGCAATGTCAAGCTGACGTGGTGTGTGTGGGAACCTTGTCCCTTCCCCAGCCCTTCAGCAGCTATTAGGAATCTGCTGAGGGGCTGGGGGAGGGATAAGGGGTGGGAACGAAAGTAAACAGTGTTTACTTTCATTTCCCATCACAGCACCTCCAGCCTCAGAAAACAGCTTGGCGGGCCACATGGCAGCCTGCAGGCCATATGTTGGACAAACCTGTTTTAGAGGCTATAGAGAAATTAAGAAAAGCAATCAATTTATTTAGCAAAGTTGTCATCTCTAGTTTCAAGGGAGGTGAAATAATAAGCCTAGCAAAGAGTTAGTAACTTAGTAAAGAAAGTAAATGTTTATGTAAGCTTTATGACTAAATAAAAACAGAATTAAAACCCTATGAACAGAATTTCAAAAGACCTTTTAATTTGCAAGCTCTTCCCTTCTGTTCTTGAGACACCCAGTATGGAAAGGTGATGAAGGAACCAAGACTGGGAAAGGGGGATGAGGAATAAGGGAGCTGCAGGAGAAAAAATGACTGGGAGTGAGGACACGATTGACAAGACCAAAGGAGGCAGAACTAATGTGAAGATAGGTGAATAGAATTGACTGCTGGACAGAGGCTAGTGCAGAGAGGGAAACTAAGAACAGGAGCTAAAACCCATTTTATTCAATTTATCTGGGAATGGTGGCAACACAAACTGGGCATGTCTACACGAGATGCTGCTGCACAGTAGTGACCAAAAATAACTGTGCAGCGACAGGACCGCACAGTCATTTAGCAGTTGGTTAAGCAAGTAATAAATGACTGCCCAGTAACAACTGAACAGTCAGCCACTCATGTAAGCGTGGCCACTGTCTCACAAAAGGCTAGACACAAATCAAGAGAGACAGAAAATGTAAGTACATTTCATTGTAATGATGTTATTTCTAAAATTGGCAATGCTGCAGCATAGGGCACAAGAATTCAGACCTTTGTACATCCAACTAGTGATACGTATTTCTTAGTGGCAACTTCTTTTTAAAGAAACGTTTACAAACCAAACAAAGTAAATTCTATTCCAACTCCATTTACATACCTAAAACAGCCTTTGTCATATTCCCGGTATAAACAAGTCTCCCATCTCCAGACTCTTTGTGAGGAAATGTGCTATGGCCACGAACAGCCACTGCAGGAGAAAGTGTCACCTACAGGATGAAAGCAGCATGTGGCAAATGAAACATTAGTACCCATTTTCAATACATGCGAGATTAAAGAGAAATTTTCTCCTAACGTAGATATTTGAATGACTTGATTTTCCCGCTTTCTCAAGGGAGAGGCTAAAACCTAAATGTAGCAAAACACAGAGCAAGTAAATCCAACAAATATCTAATAGATACCACTTAAATTACATTACTAATTTAATCACTCTAAGGATCTGTATAATGTACACCGCTATCTGATCTTTCCTGCTGGAACAGCAGTTCAAATGTACTTGAAGGCCCTGATACTGTAAGAGGCTCTTAATCTCAACAGTGTACTGTGTAAATCATAGTAAGTTAGGGTTGGAAAGCACGGCAGGAGGTCATCTAGTCCAACCTCCTGCTCAAGGCAGCACCAGCCCCAAGTAGATCGTCCCAACCAAGGCTGCCCAGCTGTGTCTTCAATACCTCCACGGATGGAGAGTCCACAACCTCTTTTGGTAATCTGTTTCAATGCTTTTCTACCCTCCTAGTAAGAAAGTTTTTTCCTAATTTCTAACCTAAATCTCCCTTGCTGCAACTTGAGACCATTGCTCCTTGTTCTGTCATCTGCCACCACTGAGAACAGTCTAGTTCCATCTTCTCTGGTGTTGTCCTTCAGGTTGTGGAAAGATGCTATTAACACCCTCCCCCCCACATACACACACACTTCTCATCCCAGTTCTAAATATCCCCAGCTCATCACAAGAACAATCCCCCTCAATCCTGTCCCTGACACTGTCCGCTCCTGAGTCTTGACTACGAGCCTCCCCTGGTTTGCCAGCTTCCTCCCAGAGTCCTCCGATCTTGGTTTTCCAATGCAGGCAAGTTTCTAGCCCCAGCAATTACAGAACTGGAAGGCGAGTACAACCAGCGTTATGCTTTTAAAGGACCGTGGATTATTTTCAGGCAAGCCCTTGGGATTTGGGTCGTTGCTTCTGAAGGACTGCAGCTCCCAGCAAGGCAAGGGTCCTGGTCCCCAGGAACATCTCCCCCCCCCCAAAAAAAACAAACAAAAACCCCCAAAAAACCTTGTGACTGCGGTGCGAGTGGAAGTATTAGGGGCTGGGGAAGCAGCTCCGTGCTGCAAGCCCGCACCCAGGGCCTCGCTTCTCATCTCCGCCCGGGGCAAGCGGAGCCTCCTCCCCTCCCCTCCCCGTGCCCGGCCCTGCACCTGCTCCCGTTCCCTCCGGAGGACCCCGCAGGGGCGCGGAACCGGGCAGCAGCCGGTGGGCGAGTGGAGCCCGCGGTTCCGCAGCCACAGGCCCAGCAGCCGAGCCCGAGAGGCACCACGGGTGGCCAGCAGCAGCGCCATGTCCGCCGCGGGGCGGGGCGGGGCGGAGCGAAGCGCAGCTCCCGCCCTGCCC
>NW_017728992.1:135670129-135671335 GCF_001723915.1 Gavialis gangeticus | reverse complement strand
GCGCCGCTACAGGCTGGGTTCCCTCGCCAGTCCCACTGCGCGGCCTCGCGCCGCCCCTTGCCCCTGGAGCGGCGCGGGGTTGCGCCGCTTAGTCGGGGAAAAAACGCCATTTGCGTCTTGTCTGAGCGCCACGTGCTTTCGTTCATGGCGAAGCAGCGCCTCTGAGCGCTGCCGCCGCGCTCAGCTGAGGGGACAGCGCAAGTTAGTCGTCAGAGGAGCTGAGGCCTAAATAGTAACATGACTGGAGGTCAGTCAAGGCTGGGGGTGGGGAAGTCAGCCTAACTCTACAGTACTCCATGCAGTAAGGCCAAATCGTTACAGACTTGCAGGGAAACAAGTGCCTGAGCTGGGACAGAGTGGGTCCGCCCCGGATCGGCCTCATGGGCCATCTTCTGACCTACAGATAAGATATTCAGGGAAGACAGTCATCCTCTAGTACAGGAGTTTGCTGAAGAAGTGATATCCTCCATCGGTAGAGCCCAAAGGATTAGCAATGATCCCATTTTGCAGGTCAGGAAACAGGCCTATATTAGGCACACGAAAAAGCTCCACTATAAAAAATATTGTTGAGGTTGCGAAATGGAACATGCAGAATTTAAGACACGCATGTGAGAATTAAGGCCCATCTAGACTTGTTCCATTTTGTGCATGTTCATTCATTCATTGTCCATTCATTCATTCATAGAATCACAGAGAAGAGAAGCAGGGCTTGAAGCTGGGTTTGAATAACACATCAGCTCTTGGGGGGGTGGGGAGGGGTCTGCGGTGACGGCAGCCAGAAGGAGCTATGGCCGTCACCTGGGCTGCTTAGAAAGGCACAGGGCGAGCTGGGGCTGACTGGCCTGTCTCTTCTTGTCTCTTATGGGCGGGCTCTCATCTTTTATGGGGGGACTCAGCTCCCCACCCTGAGCTCCCCCATAATTCCAACCATGGCTGGAAGTGTTCTCCAGAGGTCATTAATTCAAACCCCTGCCTAAGGCAGGATCATCCCTATCTAAAGCATAGATAGGTTTGATCGCAGCAGTCTTTCCTGCTCAGAGCGGCGGGGGGGGGGGGGGCTAGACCCAGCGATATCATGAGGTCTCTTCCAGCCCTAAACTTCTGTTCACTGTATAGTTTGGAGCAGCTTTAGGAATGAATCAGGGCTGCATTCAAAAGGAGACTATAATCTATGACTCCTAGCTGAAGCAGGGACATGAAACTAGA
>NW_017728992.1:135663264-135665129 GCF_001723915.1 Gavialis gangeticus | reverse complement strand
GGGAGGGGGCTAGACCCAGCGATATCATGAGGTCTCTTCCAGCCCTAAACTTCTGTTCACTGTATAGTTTGGAGCAGCTTTAGGAATGAATCAGGGCTGCATTCAAAAGGAGACTATAATCTATGACTCCTAGCTGAAGCAGGGACATGAAACTAGAGCCCAATTAAATGTGGGGAAAGATGATGAAAAAATGGATATGGAAGTGAGGTCATAGGTTTTAAATTAGGGGAGGGAAAACATAAAAGCCACCAATGTCATCCACAGTTATCACACTTCAGAGAACTGGCAGACTTGCTTAGAGGGGCTCAGCCCAGATATGTGAGACTACAGAAGAGAAAAAGTTACTCACAGCATCTCCTGTCACGGTTTCTCGCTTGGTCCGATGGCCCTTATGGCCAATGCCAGGGGGAAGTATGCCTCAAAGCTCTATGGGGCCACAGATGAGGGAGTAAATGGGGGTGCACAGAAAGAGGCAACCAGAACCTTACCAAGAGGTTCTTGAGAAGCCAGAGCAGGAACTTTAGCTCAGCTGACTCCAGGTAGATGAGTGTGCCAGGGTCCCCCTCTCCTCACAAAAGGAGCAAGTGCCAGGAGACACTGTAAGGTGTGCTGGCAGCCTGTCACAGCTCCAGAAACTGTAAGAAGAGAAAGGAGCATCTAACAGTTAACCCTGCCTTGGAGAACTGATCGCTGCCATAAAGCTCTTCCACAACACTAGGCAAGCTACCAAAATCAGTCTTACAGGTGTGAGCATTAGTTTAATATTCTGGATGTCCAAGAGACATGGAACTTGATTTCTATATTGCTAAAAATAATGGGTTAGGCCCCAGAATAGTTACATTGACCCCTACATCATTTTTAAATGTAAGAATACTGTTTTATTGTGATACAGTATGATTTTTTAGGTCTGTTTTTTTTTTAAATTTCTGAACCCCAGCCTATTCCCAGTAGAGTAAACGTGATATTTTGTGTTATAAACTGTCCCACATGTATGGAGAAAGGTGATTTTGGCTCTTGGTGATGCAAGAGCTCTCACCTCCACCTCTTAGTTTTGTAAACCCTTATCCATGTCTCCCACCTCAAGCATCTCTTCCAAACTGAAAAGGCCTTGCCTCTTTAGTCTCCTTTCTCTAGTCTCTAGATGCAATTGTCTCAAGACACCTTCGAGTGAGAAAGTGCCATATCATCATAGACATCATAGAAATCAAGGGCTGGAAGGGACCTTGAAAGATCATGGAGTCCAGCCTCAGCAAGGTGCCTGGCCAGTCTCTTGAAAACTTCCAGGGTTGGGGACTGTCTCCAAAGAAGAAGATGAAGTTGGTCAGACATGAAACCATTTTGGCTGTCCTTCAGCATGTAAGTGTAACTTTTCAGCCCTTGCAATTGTTTAAGTAACTGTGACAAGAGCCAAGCCTCCAGGGGTAGGCGAGTACCATGAGCCCCAAAAGGAGCAGACTTTTAGCATTTCATAGCGTTTAAACCAAGCCCCTGCTCTGGGGAGCCTGATGGGTTAGTTGCAGACCAGCACTACGTGCGGCCATGGCACCGCACAGCACAACCCCGCGCCTACTCCTGCTCTAACATGGTGGAGACACCCCTAGAATCCCGTTCCCCACGTGTGCGGGGCGGAGCACGGACTACATCTCCCAGAACGCCCCACGCCCCTCTGCGCGGTATGCTGGAAGTGAGGCACCGCCAGCCTCCGAGGGCGAGCGACCCGGCTGCCGTTCCGCGCGGAAGGCGGGCGTGACCTCCCGGAAGTGATTGAGACGCAGCTGGCTCGGAAGCGAGCGGGCCAGAGGTAGCGGCGTTGACAGGCGAGTCCTGGCGGGAGTGGGTGGGGTGGGCGCGGCGCGGCTCGGGGG
>NW_017728992.1:135662919-135663188 GCF_001723915.1 Gavialis gangeticus | reverse complement strand
CGCCCACCCCTCGCTCTGCTCTGGCGTCTCTGCTTCAGCCATGGAGGGGGCTGCGTCGCCCTCGAGACACCCGGTCAGTGCTCCTCCTCCAAAGCGTCCAGCCCTGCCGCTGTGGGAGAAGCGCCTGTTGGCGGTGCCGAGGGAGGGGGACGTGGAGCTGAGCCCGGCACCCTCCAGCCGGCTCTGCGAACCCCACGAGGGGGGAGAAGCATTCACCCGGAGAGCAGCAGCCAGGACAAAAAAAAAAAAAAAAAAAACCCCAAAAAAAA
>NW_017728992.1:135657679-135657919 GCF_001723915.1 Gavialis gangeticus | reverse complement strand
AAAGAATCCCCCCGGGGAGCGCCGACCAGAAAAAAAAAAAAAAAAAAAAAAAAGTCCACTAAAGATATCGTGACTAATTTGGGGTTGGAGATGAGCAAGGAGACGGGAAGGGAGTGAAGGTCACAGGTTAATAAGGGGTCCAGAAGCAGATGCTGAGCAGAGCACACTCATGCAGCCAGAACCACTGCTTCCCCCCCCCCCCCCCCCCCCCCCCCCCCCCACACCGCGCGGACGGCGCGC
>NW_017728992.1:135632721-135657663 GCF_001723915.1 Gavialis gangeticus | reverse complement strand
CCCCCCCCCCCCCCCCCCAACAAGTTCAGGGAGCCTGTGGAGGCTGAGCAGGGAAACTTTGCCTGGAGATGTGAGTGGAGGAGTGACAGGAAAACAGTTCCATGCTGGCCTGGACTCCTCCTGGCCATTGCCACCTTCCTGGTTTGTTTGATGGCCTTCTTGGCTAGAGCCAGGAGGAAGCTGACCAGATCTGTTTGTCATACCATGGGGAAGCCTGAGCTAATACCCACAAGGAAACACAACTTCCTCCCCTAAAGGGCAGTCACTGGAGAGGTATCAACTGAATTTGTGGGACAAATAAAAAGAAAGGGAAGGGAATGAGGTCACAGATTTATAACAAAGGAGCTGGAAGGAGACACCAAGCAGAGCGCACCCGCTGACACCCACTGCCCCGTGAATTAATCGAGGGAGCCTGTGGATACTGACCAGTGAAAATGCCCAGGGATGTGAGTGGAAGGCAACCCCACACTTGCCTGGGTTCCCCCTGGCCAGAGCAACCTTCGTGGTGTGGTAAATGGGGGCCAATACCCACTAGGAAACACTATAAGTCTCCCTTAAAAAGTGAGGCCACTAGGTAGACAGCAAATCATTTCTCGATTTTTGGGGACAACTAAAGGCAAGGAGTGAGGTCACCAATTTTAAAATGAGTGCACCATGGGGGACACACCAAGCAGACCGCACTGGAAAGGGCCCACTGACCCTTGTCCACTGGCTCCTTGGACTTGTTCACTTCACAGTGAAACTTTGCCAGGAGATGGGATCAGATCAGAGACAGGAGAGTGGCCCCAGTGATCCCTGGGGATCCTCCTGGCCAGAGCCTCCTTTCTGGTGAGATATATCACTAGCTTGGTGAGGGCCAGGAGGAGGTTGACCAAGAGGTCTTGGGGCTTGGTGGGACTATGGACCACTGGTCTGACTCAGTATGGCACTTCTTATACTGTTATGGTGCCCTAAGACTGGCACTACAGGGAGACTGAATTGGTAAACTTAATTTCCTTTTCTAATGCCAAATGTTTCTTGTAAGTTACTGTTTTCTCCTGAAGGCAACTGGAATTCCTTCTGCATGTCACTTTTCTTTACATCAAGAATGTTTTTAAGTAATCCCATGTTGGCTTATTGGAAAGAGCATTGGCATCAGTGGAAGCTCTGGAAGCCTTTGGCTTTTGTACAAATGAGGAATGATTTTAGTTGGGATAGTAAAAAAGGCACCTGAGAGTTCCCTGAACTTGGTCTGACACTATTTCAGGTGAGGTGGGGCAGGCAGGCAGAAGGCAGGGTAGTGTTGTCTGTTTTCCTAAGTAGGCCTCTGAGAAGGGCTTGGGGGAAGGCTTGCTTGAGGCATTTTATGATGAAATAATTGGGAGACCCAATTGGTTTTTTAACGCCTCATAAGAACATTTTGTGTTAAATGAAGAGACGGGGAGTAACTCCTACCACAATGATGGAGAATTTATAGGTTGCCATTCCTTGTGTAGAGTTGTCCTTTTACCATTCTCTTTCCTCTTTTTTTTTTTTTGTCTCTTCCATCACCTGCAGAGCCAATATGGACATGCTTATTGGTACATGATAACTAGTTTGAAAAGTTTTTAAAAAAAAAAAATTAATATTTGTGTGCCATTGTTCATGTTTCTGATGAATTGCGTTAAGGCAGGTTCAATTTAAGAATGTGTTTGTTTAATAGAGGTAGAGGGGGAAACCTCATTTAAGGTTAAACTAAACTATCTTTGAAGCTAAACTGAAGTCTTTGAACCATGGTCAGCTACGGTGTTTTATACTACAAAACACTTATAAGTATTGTGAAATTTCACGTTTTATTTTTCTTAAATGAACCTGTAATCAAATTTTGATTTCAGTGTGGGGTGAGAAATTAGCTTTATATAGGAGGTGGTGTCCCTTTTAAAAGATTTTTTTTTTTCAGTCAGTGTAATTTATTTTTTCTGCAAGATAAACTATGTAATAATGGTTGGGTTTTTTTTTTTTTAATGAATAAATATCATGAGGTGGGGAGGGGGTGGGAATCTAGGTCCTACAAAAACTTGGAGCAGGCAGGCAATGATTAAGAACTCTCTCTGTTATTGGACAGAAGCTACTAACTTTCCCTGTAGAATGGAAAGGAAGTTGAAACTGGTAACCTTTAAAAACAAACAAACAAACACAAAAAACCCTGGCAAACTTGCTAAATAATGTTAGTTGTATGATTGCTGTTTAAACTATTCTCCTTATATATTGTGATACCTGACTGTTGCCCCCACCATCTTTTCTTAGTTTACTTTCCTGATACATTTCAGGTTGCTGTTGGAAGTACCAGTTTGGTGGTTGAAAGTATCTGATGCTGTGCAGGCTTGTCCTCTTGCTTGCCTACTAAAGTACTTCAGTTTTGATTTACACTAATTCCTTTGTTCAATTCTGTGAAGAAACTGAAGTGTGAATGCCATTTTAAAAATGGTGGGGGGAAGAGTAGTAATATAGAAACAAACAAATGTAAGGTCTTAGAATGAAATGTCTAACCTGGATTATAAACAGAACTTAAATCTCGACTGGTGCAGTTAAAAAGCTGATGTCCACTTAATCCATTTCTTTATTGATTATTTTCATTAGCGTAATGTGGTATTGAAATCTGGGGGTAGGAAAATTTGTGAAGGTACTATATGCTAATTAGTGATGGTGAAGGTGTTCACATTACTTTACTTCTCTGGTATTCTGAAAAATAGGTATCCTAGAACATACTGTAAGAATATAACATGTTGGAGTTAGACTCGAGCATAAAGATTATTTCTATCCAAGTCTGATGGATTTCACAATAGAAGTGAGGCTATATCTGTTCCTGTTCTACCCTTCTTACCCACAACAACCTGCTCAACCACTTGGGTGGTGGAAAGCATGTTGCATGTATTTGCTGTTGTGTGAAGACCTGGGGTAAATGCCTAGGAAAGCTGTGGTATCTCCTTCAGTGAAGTTTTTCAGGTAGAGGCTGGATAGGTATGTTTCTGGACTGGTATAAGAATAGCAATTCTTCCATATGAGCCAGATGTTGAATTAGTTGACTGTTAAGGTCCCAGTGTGCTCGCACTTGGAAAGTTCTTCCTGATATTTGATTTAAATATACAAGGGCTGTCAAATGATTAAAAATTTTAATTGCGATTAGTTGTGTGACTTAAAATAATTAGCCACAATTAATCACAAATTTAATCGCACAGCTAAAAAAAACCTCCCAAACTATGCAAAATTGTGCAGGTACTTTGTATGGGAGGGGGGAGTGTGGGGGCAGGGATTTGTGGGTTTGGACCCTGGGGAGGAGAGTGCTTGCATGCCCTGGCAGGATGTGGCGTACTGTGGGTAAGGAGTGAGGTGCAGCAGCAGTGCTGGGTAGGGGGCTGTGGCTTGGGAGAGAGGGGCAGGGCATGGGGATATCACTGTGTGCCCCCCTTCCCCCCCCCCCGGTGTCCTCTTTTTTTAAAATGCAATATGATAATCCTATAGGAATGCAGCCCAGAAGTGTGTAGAGCAGTGCCCATCAGGTAAGTCTGTGGCAGGGAAGGTGGGGGCGGGGGGGTGCAGATCAAGCCTCCATGGGAAGGAAAAGAGAAGGGCAAGTGCTGGGGTGTATCATGGGACGAAGCCATAGGCAACTTGTCCAGGGCTGCAGGGGAGGCATGGCCTCCCACCGCTGTGTGCACCCCTGAGGGAGGCATGGGGGGGCTTGTGCCCCTCAGACTTGTGTGCAGGGCAGAGGTGGGCTGCTGTGGGCTGGGGCTTTGTTCTGCTGGCATTGCACAGTTCCCTGGGCAAAGGCATGTTGTGCCTCCCACCGCCAGGTAGGCAGGGTATGTGTGACCAGTGCGCAGCTCCTGAGGCAAAGGCAGCAAGGCTCAAAACCCCAGCCCACAGCAAGCAGCCTGACTCTGCCCCTTGCACAAATTTGAGGGGTACATGTCCCCCATGCCTCCCCCAGAGGTGTGCAGCGGTAGGCAGGTGCCCCTCTGTGCCTCTGGACGAGCTGCCCATAGCTCAATCCCACGACCTGCCCCGTCCCCACTCCCGTGCCTACTCCCTCACTGGGGGCCTTGATCTGCCCCTCCCTCCCACCCCTTCTCCATAGACTTACCTGCTGGGTGCTGCTCTACATAGAGCTTGGCTGCATTTCTGGTGGCATGCATACTGTAGCTACTCATCTGTGGGCCTGTGTGCATGCCTGTGCCCCACTTCCCTGCCCCCAGCTACCTTCCTGCTGAAACAGCCTGGAGCCTGCACCTAGGCAACTCTGTGGTACTTTGCACTGCCACTGCTGCCCTGCTGGGCAGCCCAGAGGTGGTGGTGACAGCAGTGGAGCTGATTCTAGGTGCAGGCTCCAAAACCACGTGTACAATTAACACATTAAATAAAATGAATGGAGGAACAGATCAACGTGTTAATTGCGCACGTTAACGGCAATTAATTGACAGCCCTAAAACATCCATATTGTAAATATGTTGTTCAGATGCATTGCCTCATTTCTTGCATTCTATGGTAGGGGAGAACAGTATTTCTAAATCATTTTTATGGCAGGGTTAAAAGATTTGAGACCTGTTGGTCATGTCTACACTCATGTGAATGTCTGGTACCCTGGGGACAAGTAGTGGCAGTGCACCTTGCACCACCACAACTTGTCCCCAGGGAATGCCCATGTCATGCACACTTTGGCATGCGGCAAGTTACCCTGGGTGGGGTAGGGGAGGCTGTGGCCAGCACTAGGCTGACCCCAGCAGCCCTACCTGGGATCCTGGGGGCCACCCAGGGCTGCAGCAGCAGCGATTCAGCTGCACAGAGCCTGGCTGGCAGCTGCAGTGCAGTTCCAGATGGCTGGGCACTGCTTTTGAGCAGTGCGTGCTGCCCTTGTGTGCTCTGTTCTAGTTTTTTTGTTTTTCCCTGCAGGCTTTTTGAACCCCAGAGATCCTCCCAGCACAGTCCCGGCTCTTCCCAGTGCATGGGTGGAGATGGGGCATTGAGCTGGGGCAGTGCCAGGTGGCTGGTGGCAGTGGTGCTGGGACTGGAGCAGCGGTGAAATTTGGGGTGGATGCAGCATTTTCCCAGTGCCTCTGCCACCCACTCAGAGCCCAGCCCCCACAGAGAAGAGCCTTGTGCAGTGCCAGCTCCAGCCTGCCCCACCCTGTGCAGATCCCTGTGCCCTTCTGGGGTTCATACAGTGGCAGGAGCCTGATAGACTGGTCTGTAATTCCATGGAACCTCACTTTTTTCCCCTTTCTTACAAGTGCAATACGTTAGCTCTTCTCTAATCTTCTGGGATCTTGCCTGTCATCCAGTAATTTGCAGATAGTATTGCAAGTGGTTTCCAGATTTCTTCAGCTATTCTTTTCCAGCATTCTAGTGAATCCTGACTGGCATTGCTGACTCATATTCATGCAAAATAGTTTTCTGATATGTTCTTTACTTACATGCAGCCTTTCTCCTTCTTTATTTATATAATTTTTGCTAGTCATCTGGTTGCAGTTTGCAGGTTTCCCTTGCTTTATGTGGTACATGCGTTCCTGGAAAACAGTGCCTAACTCCAATTTGCATCAAGGGAACCCACTTTACAACATAACAAATTGGGATATGTTCCAAGACCTCGATGTGCTGACCCCCAGACCCATTTCTACCACTTTTACAAGGCAATTTTGGTACTTGCCAACAGCAGACAGTACACACAAGCACAGAGTGGTGGTGAATGTTTAGTAGGTGTAAAGAGAGGGTGGTGAAGGGTTTTTTTATGTCAGATTCCACGTCACTGGTAGGAGGTACAGACAGGGTAACATCCCTAGGAGAATCAACAGGCATAGGGTTCTTATCGCCTTCCAACACCAGTGGGGTGAGGCTTCAAGAACTAGAACATGGTGCACTGCCTTGCTGATCATTGGGTCTGGGCATACACCTCTTGTGCTTCATTGTTGGACCAGGGAGAGGGGTAGTAGATAAACTAGTGGGGCACTTAGAAGCCATAATGGGGATGGCAACTACAGAAACATGTCGCAGACATCAAGTGAGGAACAGAGATCCACACAGGAGCATATATTTTAGTGCATGTCACTCCCACAATGCACCGCACAAAGCTGACTGTGGGCTTCCACCACACCAATTGCATAACAGTGAATTTATCTTGCGTATAACGAATTTGTGGTATAAAAAGGACCATTGCATAAGAGCAAATTCGCACATACAAAACCTGTATAAATCAAGGGGAAACCTGTACTTTTTATGAAGTTTGAAGCAAAGTAGGTAGTCAGCAGCTCCACCCTGTTTGTGTCTTCCATTAAGAGCTTGTCTCCATTGATCTGCAGTTTCCCTGGTGTCTCTTCAATCTGACATATTTGTAGAAGTTTTTGTAACTCATGTTTTGGCTTTTCTTTCCTTATTTTTGTTGTTGTTGTCCTTTATAAGCTCATACTTCTCCTTTGATATATTTAGTTCATGCCCTTTCTTCTGTCTCCTTTGTCTGTATGGGTTTCTTCTTCTGCATGGGTTTCTATTGATTCTCAGATGAGTAAAAGCTCTCCTTCTGGCCATATCAATCTCTTCCAGTTCTTATCATCCCTCTGCATTGAAATAGCTTCATCTTTTGAGCCTCCACCTGCCAACTTCTCAGACTCGCTTTCCTTTGATTTTGTCCATTCATGCCAAGTTTCCTGTTATTTCTCAGAGTTGAAATACATTTTTCAAGTCCAGTATCTTTGCTTCAAGGCTTCCTTTCCTTAGAATCATGCGTTGCATCAAATCATGATCATGTAGCAACTTCTACAATTTAAATATATTTAAGATTTCTTTTTTCTCTGTCTAGCCTCCACGTATGTTGCTCTGGCTTTTTGTACTTGTATGTAGGAGATACTGACATGTATATTAGACTACTATTGATAGTCTAATATACATGCCTTTTGGGAGTTAAGCCAGGACGTAAGTTGGATTGGTAATGCAACATCAGTCTCTGCCGCAAGGGAAACGCATTAAGCTTGTTAATATGGTTTTCTGTGGGACATGTAGTAGAGGGAAGGGAGCATGGGATCAGGTATAGAATCCTGGTCTTTCATTCCTGTTTACCATGGATGCAATATGACCTTGGTTAAGTCGGGCCAGATCTCCAGGCATTGCATGCCGTTACGATGTAGACAGGAATCTAGTGAGACTTTCAAAAGTGCCTGAGCATCTGATTTTTCACTAAGTATCTTTAGATGCTTAAAATACTGTTTGCAGTTTTGCCCTTAACCCCTGCTTTAGTGTGGTTTTTCTTTTCTTTTCTTTTTTTTTTTTTGAAATCCATGTCATGGACAAAATGTATGAAAAAACAATAAAATCCAATGTGTTGGTCTTAAAGCTTCATTTCCCTTTCTCCACTTTCAAATGGATTTTTCTTCAGAATTTGTGTTCTAATTGTTTGGTCAGGGATGTAACCCCCCATGTTTGGTTACTTTATTTTTTTGCATACAACACACCTTTGCCCCCTGAGAATCAGCCACCTAAAATGGGGAGTGTTTGTTTTAAGGGGGGATGCAGTTTTCTTCACTGGAAAAAAGCAATCCTGGGGACACAGTATGCCAAATAGCTGCCGAGGAGGTAGAGTCCTGTGTTTAATTCTCTCACGGATGTAGCTGTTGACTGAGTACTGCAGATAGTGCCTGAAGCAGGAAGCAAGCTGCTGGTAGTATCTTTGAGGCTTTTGATGTGGAAACAGCACTTGATTTATAGGAATTTATATAAATAATTGTTTATAATGAAGAATTAACAGTCTCACCACTGCCCTTGTAATGGTCTAGGGCCTAACCTTGTGTGACATAAAGTAAGTCCTCCTGGAAACATAGTGCCTAAGAAGTGCGGCATCCCAGGAGACAGTCTGGGTGAGGCACCTGGCATTAGGAACTTCCTCATGCCACACCTTTTTGGACACAGTTTCCAGGAAGACTTACTCTATCATGCAGTTAGCCATGACTCTGAAAATTCCCTCTTCCTCCCACTGCATTTTTCCTTCCAAAAAGAGGGTGCATGTTTTATCTGCTGGTGTGTTTTATATGCAAGGAAATATGGTACCTTTATCTTCTCTGTCAGCCCCTGCACTGCTGATTATTCGTAACTTTTCCAGCTATAACATTAAACTGATGCATTTTAGCCAGTTTTTATAAGAAGGAACCTCCTGTATCAAATCCAATTAATGTGTTGTACCATATAACATATAAACTGAGCAAGTTGCACCCTAAAACTAGTTGGTTTTGTTGCACTTAATATTGCTGGAAAGCTGTGTTCTGGAACCTAGTTTGTCTAAAAATTAGAAATCTTCTGCTGATTTTCAAGTAATTTTTGTTACATGGTGGTAACAAGGTGCTTGGATTTAGGCCTGGAGCCCAGCTGCAGGAGAATAGGGGATGATAGCCAACCTGCTCAGGAACAACAGGCCAGTTGACAGAATTGGCTGGGCTCAGGGGAATTTAAAAGCTGCCTGGTAGGGAAGCTGAGGAAGAGCGAGTGGGCTGTGCTTAGGGAGAAGCACAAGGCCCGTGTCACTCCTCCAGGTCTGAAGAAAGACCAAAGGTTGGTTTGTTGGTTTGTTCTTTGCACCTGTTCTTGTTTTGCCTGCTGTGGTGAGAAGCCTTCTGCATGGATAAGAAGTGGACTGGAACTAAGAACTGAGTGGCTTTTATAAGGAAACTGCCTCCTGGGTCTGCTTAAGAGCATGTCAGCCTGCTACAGTGGTTATACAAACTTGTTCTTGGGCCAGTGTTACTCTTCTGCTTAACTTGCTCTTTTTCCTTCTGAGGGATTTTCCTCCTGATCTTGTTAATAGACGCCACTTGTATTTATTTGCCTTTCAGCTTTTGTTTTGCCAGGCTGCACACACCAAGCTCTTTTAGTCTCATACAGTAGGCTTTCCATGTCCATGATCATCCTTGTAGTCCCTCTCGACACTTGTCCTAGTTTGAGTCCATCTTTTTTTTGTACCGAAGTTAAGAGAACTATACTATGCGGAGTAGTTGGAACATGTCCATCTCAGAATCATCTTGCATTCAGGAGCTTCTCACCTGCAAGATTTTTGGTTCAAATTTGGCTCGAGTCAGTAAGGGCAAAATGTTTGCTTTTTTTTTTCAGTAAAGCGGAGATAACACTGTTACCGAATTGTCTTTATAAATTAATTTGGAGGATGGGGAACCATTGTTCATTGTCTGTTCAAGCATGAGTCATTTGACACGGTTCAGGAAGGGTGCAGACAAGTTCGAGAGAGTCCAGAGGAGGGTCACACGCATGATTAGAGGGCTGGAGAGAGGAGGAGAGGCCCAACGATTTGGGACGTTTCAGCCTAGAAAAGAGAAGACTCAGAGGTGACTTGATGACAGCCTATATTAGGGGCATACATCAGGGCCTGGGGGAGCATCTGTTCACCAAGGCATCCCAGGGGAAGATAAGAAACAATGGGCACAAACTGCTTGAAGATTGCTTCAAATTAGGCATAAGGAAAAACTTCTTTACAAGTCTGGAACAAAGCTTGTATCGCAGCAGCCCACACTAGCTTGTTTTGCAGATAAACCCTTCAGTTTACAGTTGTTAGCTTCCCCACAAACCTTTTAATCAGTAAGGAAAACTCGCACTGTACAGTATGTTTGCTACGTTGCATGAGTTCCCCACTTGGAGACTTAGTGCAGGAGTGGCCAACGCGCACAAGTGGCATGGGCAGCAGGTGGCAAATCAGGGAGGGAACAGACGGCACTGCAGCAGATAGGGCCAGAAGCAGAAAGTAGAAGAGCGGATTAGGCAGGGGAAGGGGATTGGAGTTGCATTTGGGGAGAGTATGGGGCTAATTTGTGGCTCACCTGCCAGAAAGGGTGGTCCTCACTGTCTTGGTGCATGCTAACATGTAATGCAGTGACTCTCAACCATTTTTTATCTTGACCTCCGCCCCCAACACAAACTCGCTCATGCCTGGCAGCACCAGCAGAGCCTGGGCTGGGCTGGCATCGCAGGGGGACAGCAGTGGCGAGAGCTTCATTGACCGTGCACTGGGAGAGCCCCGCAGGTGGAAGGGGCAAATTTCACACAACTGTGAATTAAGTTGTGACCCAAGGTTGAGCGCCAGTAATGTAATGAGTACTTTCTCTGTAAGGTGTATACTCTTCTTGGAGAGTTACAAGTTCCATATCAAAGTGGAGTAAGCTATGTCACACAGGCAGTCTTAGTGTACATTAAAGGAATCCATGTAGGGGGTGTCTGAAGAATAGTTTAACTGTAAACTCACACCTGTGCACAAATTTCCCCAAGTAGACAAGCCCTTACTCTTAAACCTTTCACCAGAACTGACTTCATTATGATAATATATTTAAAATATTTATTTTCTTGGTGTGTGTGGGGGTGTGTGTGTGTGTTGTTTTGTTTTTCCAGGAATGCTCCCATTTGACACTTTAAACATGCAAGTCACCCCTCCTTCCCTCCCCCTGTCTCAATACTTTGCAGCCAGGGGCTTTAGAAAAACCAAGGGGTATATTTTTAATTTTATAAAGTCTAGTGAGATTACATTTTGGTTTCACTTTGTAAAGTTGAAGACAGTCTCTGGACAGAAAAATGTGTGTCTTGACAGTGCAATGTAAGGAACATTTATTTTTAGTATGTACATGTGAATCATAAAAGAAAAAAAATCAAATTTATGTTCAGATAGTTATCAGTGCCTTAAGGTCAACAGGGTCACTTGATCTCTGATTTTCTGAAATTACTTATTGTACCACTGACTAAAATGTATCGTTGACACTTCTTGTATCAATATTTTTTGTCTTCAGACTACCTTGTTGCAGAAGCCGCTGTGGCAAAGAAATAAACATTTAATAAGGAGAGAATGGGTAAGTTCACTTTCTGATTTTTTTTTTTTTTTTTTTTTTCTTCACAGTTTAATAAATCATGAACCACCTATAAGTGTTTTAGAGTGATGATGGTCTTGAGTAGGAATAGTGTCTCAGTAGATTAAAAATGCTGATTAAGTTGCCTTTGGCCTGCTGCTTTAAAAGTGAATGGCATTTACACACCCACAGGGTTTTTAGTGTAGATGAGCGATAAAATTTTGCATATCGAACAATGTTATGTTGTTATAAACTGTGGCTTTTAATGCAGTGTTGTTAATTTGTAAGAGGAAATGTACCATATTTTACTCAATTCTAAGATAAGGTTGTTTCCCTCCATTTAACATAGTGGGGGCGGGGATGTGGCTGCTCTGGCTGTGGCTCTAGCCCCTAACTTGGGTCAGGGTCATAACCACACATACTGCCTGCCTGCCTGTCTTCCTTGCAACTCCCCAGCCGTCTCTGCATCCCAGTATTTCCCCCTTGCAGCTTGTTTTCCCTCCCCCTCCTTGCAGCCTCTGCTCCCCTGCCTGCCTCTTTTTCTCCCCACCTTACATTTTCTCCCTGTCACCAGGCTGTGTAGGTGCTGAAGCCTGGGGCAATGAACACAGCCCCAGCCCCGCCAGCACATAGCTCTCACAGCTGCTGCAAGAGCTGGGGCCACATGCTCATTGTCCTCAGCTGGACTGAGGGATGAAATCTGCTGCCATGGAGCAGAGGCTGGTGGGGTGAGGAGGAGAGCAATACCAACTGCCTCCCCACTGCCTGCCCCCTGCTGCTGTTGGAGGGATGAATTAAAGATAACCCTTTAATATAGTGGTTCCCAACCTTTTTTTTGCCGTGACTTTTTGCTGGGACCAGAGTGCAGTGGTGGTGGCAGCCTGAGGGTGGGGGAGCTCCTGGAACGTGGTGTGGTTCGTCCTTTGTGTCCTTTTGTCCATTGCCCCCGCGACCCTCATTTGGGTCGTGACCTGAGGTTGGGAACCGCAGCTTTAGTAATTGGATTCTACACCTGGAAAATAATAATACATTTATAAATATTCCATGTATAGAATCTAATTATTGGGGGGTCCTCTTAAATTTAGGGTAGTCTCAGATTCGAGTAATTCATAAGCCAAAGAAAGTAAAGCCACTTGAATTTCTTATGCGCATATCATGACTGGATCCAAACATGTAGGCACATGCGGTTTGTGGCGCTGCACACCTCCTTGTTGCACTATAAACCACACGAGTTGCACATTAATCAGTGCTCAGCACTGCTAATTTGCAGTGCCAGGACGAAACTTTTACTCAGATTTCCTGGTAACAAAAAACCCCCCAAAGAACAAAAACTAGAAAAAAACTGGTGCAAACCACTCCAAAGTGACAAGTGCTGGAACAAACGCAGAGCCCTGGGCTGCCTGCTCTCCCATTTCTGTGTGCTGTGGAGCCCCCATGTTGAGGCACCCTGTACCTCAGCCAGCTGCTCCCTGGTTGACCATGGCACAGGGTGCCTCAAGATGGGGAAGCAGGTAGCCCTGGGCTGGCTGGTTCCCCATCTCCATGTGCACTCCCTGGCTGGCTGGGATACAGTGCCTCAGTGCAAGGGATGGCTAGCGCCTGCTGAGGCATCCTGTGCCCCAGCCAGCGCAGTCCCTCCCCACCCTCCCAGCCCTTGCTGCATGTGGAGCAGCGGAACAATGTGTCCTGCTACAAAGCACACAGGCAGGGACATGCACTAAGGCACAAAGTAGCAGCACAACTTTGTACCTCTACTTATGTTGCTGTAAAGGCACGTACCTGCTCATGTGGACCTGACCTATTAATGCGATCTAGAGTTTCTATATACAATAGATGTACATCTGAATTTACATGGTACTGAAATTGTACATGACAAAGATAGCCTTCCTGCTTTTAAATTTAGCTTCATATGGGCCAGATTCTGCTCCATCTATTAAGTCCTCTGTGCAATATTCTGTCATCTTGCTAGAATCTCAGGCTCCTTACTATTGTAACATGCTGTCACTTTCAGTATTAATACTAACTCCTCAAATAAGTGGTGAGGAGGAGGACCCACCCACCTTTTTGTATTAACATTTTTTCAGGGGCTCAAACAGAGTGAAATAAGATTGTATTTGGGCACCTTAGTCCACTTAGATGCGAAATAAGTGAAATAGGATCTGGCCTATAAAGTTTTATAGTGGATAATAAAATCCAGTATATTAAGAGAGCTCATGCTGAGGGGAAACTGGCATGACACACAAGCAAAGGGAACAAAATGAAGGCAGCACGTGTGTTGGTTTAAGGGAGGCAAAATGCAGAGGCAGCTTGGAGGAATAAGCTACTTGGGATCAAAAAGAACTTGGAATGAATGAGCCAAGACGGAGGGGAGGAGATAAGATGTGGCAGCTGTTCAATTAAGTGAGGCAAATATACTGATCCAGAATTGGGATTTCTTCCTGCATAGTTCTGAGTTTGGCATGTGCTAAGGAGGGATTGATTCTGGTTTGGCCCTATTTTATCTCCTCTTGTGCAAGTTCTGTCAAAAGTCCAAAAGAAACTGAAATTTTGCTTACTATTACAAGTAAAACTTCCCCAAAATGACTTCAGCTGATGGTATCTGTTTAATTAACCTACTAATGCCAGTTAAGTGTCTTTTCTGAGGATTACTGTTTTAAACTTAACAGTAAAATATATCATTCTTCATTTGGCAAATTCTTAACTACATTTTAATTTATTAGCATTAGAAATGTGACTGAGGAATATAGGAAGCTAAGCTTGAATTAATATTTTTATAACTTTTTCTAACACTTATTGGTGACAAGGAAAAGTGAAAAGATGGGTTGCTATCTATTAAAAGTTTAGCTCTATGAGATTGAAAGCTGAAGAGTTCAGGATACTTAAACTCCTACAAATGAAACTTCACCTTTATTTTAATGGTGTTTAAAGATTATTCCTCCTTTCCACTCTTAGCACCTTAGGAAGATCTTGCTTTTCTCTGTTCAGTTGTAAAAGGGGCTTGTGACTTCACACTGTGAGGAGAGGCACAGAGTGAAGTGTTCCTCAGTGTTCCAGTAATATGAATCATGCATTATGCTCTACTAATCTTTTCCTTTTTCTAATAGATGGAGAAGAGAAAACATATGGTGGGTGTGAGGGCCCTGATGCCATGTATGTGAAGTTGATATCCTCTGATGGTCATGAGTTCATTGTAAAAAGAGAGCATGCATTAACATCAGGAACAATAAAAGCAATGTTGAGTGGCCCAGGTAAGTGTGATACATTTTATATCTGCTTATCATTCAGTTTCCTATATTTGAGTGTTTACATGTGTATTATGTACCGTACAAAAGTTTACCGAATAGTAACTTCTAGTCCGGACTTTTCTGTCAGATAGGGACTATGTCTTAAAATCTTCCAGCAACCCATAGGCAAAATAAACAGCAACAATCTGCAGGTTAGTATTTTCTTGGATATCCTGCTATGGGTAAATTTGAGAACCTGGAGTATGTACCAGGTGCATCCCACTCAAACACTGAGCTGTGAAGAAGGAAGGATAAGTTAGACTGCATCTTGACTTACCCCATGGCTACTGCAGTATGAAGCAAGACAAGTCCACCCTTCTGATCCCAGCGTCGCTTTTTTTTCAGACCGCTAAAATGACTGCAAAGCACCTTCTTATATAAAAAAAATCATCAGGGTGAAAGTTTAACAAGTACACGGTTCTAGCTGTTGGACCTCAAATTCACTTGGTGATCTTTGAGATGTTAAGATTTCACAGGAGCAAAAAAGGATATTGCTTATATTACAAAGTAATATAGAAGCCTAGTGGTATTATTAACTTCAGCTTTCCCATGACATTGGTATTACTAACTTTGGCTTCCCCATTACATTGGATCATGATGTTGAATGTAGGGTTGACATTTTGCTGTATGGCTAAGGGGATATCAAGTCAAAATGAATTTGTATTAAAACTGGAGAAGAATCAAAAACTGATCTGTGAATGAAATTTGATAAAATTTTAGGGAGAAAAGGGAATTCAGCTATTTTTTTTTCTTGTGAATTATTTTTGGAGCATCTTCAAAATTCTCAGTACTTTCCCTCTATTACTTTTGCCATCAAAGAAATAATCTGTAGTTACAAAAGAGCCTCAGTAATACAACTAGCATATCTGGGCCCTTCCTAGTTGAAGGTGCTCCAAAAATCAATCACAGAAAAAGAAAAGAAAGTACTGGGTATGCCCATGTTTGTTGCAGCCAGCAAATGGAATTCAAGATAAGTCGGTTTCTAACACTTTTGAATTCTCCAATCTATCTAATTGATAAATAACAATATACTTTTGAATGTCCCCCAAATTTTATATTCTGTGGAACATATTGAACAGGAGCATGACCCTGATGTGGTAAAAATTTCATTGCTATTCGGAAGAAGAAAACCTCTCAGTTGGTTTGGTCAAATATGTCACAAAAATCACTTGCATCTACAGTGCCCTTAAATAAAAATCTAAACTTAGACTTGAAAAAATCCACAGATATATCCATTAAACTTATTTACTTTAAATCTCTCTACTTCACTAATTTGTCCTTATTGTTAAAACTTCCTAGTTAGGCTACGTGACTTAACATTACTTTAAATCTGCACTGTTTCTCACTTCCTCCCATGCTGTAAATTCAAGCTGGACTGTCCTAAGGGTGTTTACACAGATGTAGCTGTCCAGACATTAATAAACAACTTGGTTTCAAAGCTGTAATGGCTCTGCAGGCATAACAGAAACTCTGTAGTGGGTAGGTGATGGGCAAACACCTGGGTTAGACTTGGTTCCTTATTTAATGAACGTGTCCACTGTACACTAAATATATCCAGCAGCATAGGACTTCCCTCACCATTGCAGCTAGGTTTGCTTACATTCGATAAAATACGCTTTCATTTTTGAAACATTGTGGTGCCAACTTTTTTTCCCTTTTTTTCTTTATTTTATAGGACAGTTTGCAGAAAACGAAACAAATGAGGTGAATTTTAGAGAGATTCCATCCCATGTCTTATCCAAAGTATGCATGTATTTCACCTACAAGGTTCGCTACACTAACAGTTCGACGGAGATTCCTGAATTCCCAATTGCACCTGAAATTGCACTGGAACTTCTGATGGCTGCAAACTTCTTAGATTGTTAAATAAAATAAATTATAATAAAAATGTAAAACTTTTTTCAGTATTTAATACCCGTAGTTCAGTTAGTACCTTTTTCAGATAGCATGTTGCGTGTGTGAGATTGAGAACTGTAAAGTTCACTGCAGAGGCAGTTGCCTTCAGTCTTCTTGCATAGCAGTCATTCAAGTTGAAATTTGTTTTGCTGCTTACACAAATACAGGCCTTTTCCCAAACCAAGACAAATAAAACAAATGTACCAGTTAGTAGATGGCTATGCCTTATCCTTTAGGTGTGGTAGAATTTTCTTTTAATGCAATTATAAAATACATAGGCCAGTGCTTTGTAAAAGCTAATTCTAGCCTCATGTGTAGATGTTTAGGGTTTTTAACCATTGAAATTTCTAAACATCTAAACTTGATCTCCTTACAGAGTAGTTGTCCTTTAGGATAGTTAAAACTGAAGTACATTAGCATTTGCATCTTAAATACCCACTTTCAAGGATTTGTAAACTGGCAAAAACATTCACTTTAGACTGAAAACTGACTACGTAGGGGAATTTTTTATGCTTTATTTTAACTTGGCTATGTTTTGGAAATGCAAAGAATATGATTCAGTTTTCTCATGTAACTTAATTCACCCTTTCCCTTCTATCCATTTAATGTTCAGGTCACAGTAGCTTTTAGAGAAAAAATATAAATAACCAAGTTAGTTCTTAATGCAAACTCTCAATTTTGTGTGTATACTATTTTCTGTATAACATGTAAGGTTATTCATAATGTACTCTCACTTGACCTGATATTAGTTTTATATAATAGCTGACTATAGCTTTTTCCCATTGTTTGTGATAAGTCATGTAAACTCTGTATTTACTCTTGGTTTTATAGCCTTTAAACCATCCTAAAGGTGGCTGCCACAGAGGTAGTTCTCTTCCTTATCCTTTCCCCCTCCCATGCTTTCCCCTTACTTTCATAAGAAAAACTGAAAATTTGGAGAGACTTTTATTAGGAGAAAAGGGGCATTAAGTTATGTGTCTGACCTTTTTTTGTTTCCTTTAAGATTTCCTAAATATCCAATATTTCCACGAATATGTTGAGCAAAAAGGATTGACAAGCTAGTTATATGAATGCTCAGTGGAACATATAATCATCCCTTGGTTTCTGTTGATAATTGCCTGTTGCATCCACTTTTCTCTCAGACCAAGTTTCCATAAGACAAACGCAGTGAACAGTATTACTATGAGTGACAGCCTGGAGACTTCTACTACAAAACCCTCTGTAGATGAGTGATATATGTAATTGGTAATGAGAGATGACAAAAGAGCCATCTATATCAGTTGTCATTGCTTCAGTTCTGAGAGAGAGGTGGCTCTGGTCTGTTGTGGAAATACCACAAATAGATGATGGGTTCTCTTATTAGTGTATTAACCAACTAATGGTGGCCTTAAGGGATCATGAAATCTTGTCATACCTGGTTGGCAAATAGGTTTATAATTTTTTTTTCTGGATTAAAACTTGATGTGTACTATGCAGTTTGCTGCACACAAAGGAGTTTGACCTAAGTAGGTAGTAAATTGACCTAAGTATGAAATCAAATTTTTTTTCTGGGCTTAAATAAAATGGACTCAATGGACAAGATGACGTATGTCAGTATGGTGGTAGATTAGCTGACATTTACTCACATTTTTGGGCTCAGTTACCTACACAAGTTGGAGATGTTGAAGTGTGTTGGAAGACATTGTATGAAAGATTGTATTTTATTTTCCCAGCTCTGCTCAGTGCTATTAGTAGCTCATTTTCCAGAGCACTAAAACAAAAAACCTATTATGCTGCTTTTATTCAAGCCAGTAGAAAAATAACTCCAAAGATTCCAGTGATTTGTGATTTGGATATTTAGTGATTGTACCCTCATTTCATTTTGAGGGGTCTTGAGTTGTTAAAGATAGAAAACTTAATTTGAGTAGCTTCAGGTTTAAAATGTTTTGAATTCAAGTGTAAGCTAAGATTATTTTGACTTCATCAGGGGAAAAATTAATAAACTTTTTTTTTTTTAAAGATGCCATTACAATAATTTGTGTTCTGTGACTGTACTTCAGTATAGTGTGATAAAATGGCTGTTGTATTCCTGGATAACTATTCCATGTTCTGGATGTTGTAAGAGACACTAAACTGAAACTGAAGTGTCTTTGAACATTGACAAAACGGGATGGTGTCCTGGAATGCATTGCTTAAAACCCACCTCATTAAGAAGCTGTTACAAATGTGGGGGAGGGGGGAAACCTAGTGCAACTTAATTCACAAAGAAATGGGTATGCTCTTAATACACAATTGGAAAGCTACCACACTTACTTCCTGAGTTCTAAATAAATTTCAGAATGGAAAATTTCTAAAATTTGGTGTGTTTTGTTGGTTTGTGACTACTAACTTTGGAGCAGTTGTTCATACGTGAAATCAGTTTTCATAACTATACAGTACACAAATTGTAAATATAAAATAGATACCTTGGTTGCAGGTGGGCGGAACATGCCAATCTTTCCTTCCCCTGATATTAAACACTTATTCTCATAACATAAGTACCCAACTAATAAGACTAATTTTTGTGACATTTCTAACCTTACTGGAAATTTTTAATTGAAGCCTCTTAACATTCAATTCGCTTTTTTCCCTTATGCTAGCCAACTTTGTAGATTGCTTTTATGCGTGTTTCTAACTGTACCGTAAGTAGAAGCATACGTTTTGATGTTTAGCCTGGTCTAAATTTATGAATGGGAAACTTGGGTTTTTTTGATTGTAACACAGGGTTAACTTGTACACTTAAATATGTATCTATAATCGATCATATCAAACATAAAACAGCCTAGTACAGAAAGAGATGTGTCCCTAAGCCATCGAAATTCCATTCAGCGTGTTGAAGTTCTTATTTGGTTTTGAGATTTAAATCTGGTTCAAAAAGGGCATATACTTACAAGGCTTCATTACAAGCCAATATTCTCAGACTCATAAATGCTGAAGTTGAATACAGCCAAAGTTCGAAGCGTTAATTGTCTAGTGACAATATGGTGTTTTTGTATAATAGTATGTGTGTTTATTTCTTGCAAAATTGTTAATGGGTACTGACTGCTCCCTGTTTCTTCCTTATGTTATTTGTAGTACCCATTAAGCTTAAAAAATGGTTTCCTCCCCCTTCCCAGCCCCTAAATAATTTGCTATGGCAGAGCAAAGCACAACAGTGTTGTGGGTCTTACAGAGATATTGATTCTAGGTCTGTGGCATATTTTAAATCAACAACTGAAGGAAGAAATATCCTAGCAACTTTTTGTGTTAAAGTGAATCAGATCTGGGGCATAAATTAGTTGCCTATGTAGTCTTACAACAGGTGGACCAAAGTTTTGCTGTTGGCAAACCTGCCATTCAACAGTTTTTTTTTCCCCATGGGAAAAAAAGAGTTCAGCTTTTAGGAATTCTGTGAAAAATGGAACAACTATTGGAACTGGTTTTCTTTTTAAAAGAGCTACAGTGGTGATATGAAGAGCAAATACAAGTGCTGTGAAATTGGTGTTGCACATGAATGAAATATATGCATCCTAGAAGAGTAAAAAGTACTGGACGTTCTGATTCACTTGGGAGAAGAGTTTGCATGAGTGACCTAATTAGGGCAGCCAAAAAAGGAAAATACAACACAAGGATTTTTATATCTATTCAATAAAAATCTTTTAAGTATTCTTCTAATGGGTCTAATTGTGTGGCATGAACTAAAACTTTGTAGTTCCTTAAATATGAAAATGTAGACAAGCAGTGAAGATTATATCATAGGTGAAAAATATTAGTTTTGGGAGGAAATGTGCAACTTGGCTGCATTAATTTAGTAATTCCTTTGATCATTTCTGCGAAGGGAATTCTGTTTGGATATAATGCAGTTAACTGTAGAAAAAGCTAAAATCACATTTACCTTTCAGGCAAGAATGGAATATTTCAACTTAAAAAAAAAAAATCAACTTGTTTGATGGGAAGGTCTGAGGGCAAAGCCATAACACACATTTTTGTAGCCTCATATGAGTGAGAGCCTGGGAATTAAAATTACTTTACCAAGTATGACTAATGCATCTTTTGTTTCTTGAAAGTACCAATTTGAATTCTTAACTTTGTAAGTTTAGTAATAAAATGTAATTTTAAAAATATCAAAATAAAATATGGTGTTTATGATAGTGCTGGCAAAGCTGGAATAATGTTAACATGCTGTCAAGTAGAAAATTAACATCTTGATGCAGTGGTAATTTTTTTCCCCTAAATAGCACTATTTTGAAGCTAATAGGGATCTACAGATGTTTAAGGTAGGTCTTCATCCATCTGGAGCTCGGCTTCTTACCAACCTTTAAGTTTATGAGATTTTTGTTTAGTGATAACTCAACCAGAAGCTAATTTGAAGTTAAAAATTTTAAATTATTACTCTGAATATCCTTTTCAATTCAAATTTCAAATGGCCTTTTCAAATAATTGGTAGGAACACTTTTCCCCTTCTGCACAGGTAGTATCACCAACTTCATGCATCTTTAATTGAATGCTTAATCGCCACTATGTGGAGCTACAGGTAATAAGTTACTAATCTTAGTTTGCTATATAAATTCTGTTACTCTAACCAGATGTTAAAACAATAGTGACGACTTTAGCTATCAACTTAGTAAGTATAAATATGTTGTCAGAAAAGCTCTGGGTTTTTTTTATCTACCACAAAGCAAGTTTTCTCTGAAGATTTCTGCCTGCTTTGTCATGTATGCTTTCAGCTGCTTCTTACTTCATAAAACAATTTCCTGTAGAAATACTAGATTGAACTAGTTTTTTAAAATTTTCCAACCATGACACGTCATCACTTGAGTCTAGAAATAATCTTCAAAGTCAAGTGAAACTTGAAATATTTAATACAACATCTTTTATATTTTAAGTCAGTTTTGGACTTTAACCATGCAGTCTTTGAGAAGTACTTAGATTAGAAATAGTCATGAGATTATCAAATGAAACTAGCAGTACTTTCTATAGAATTTACAAGTTTAAGCTCTGTGTAACCTTGTAGGTTATTTTTCAATGGAAGAACCTGGAAAAAACCACCCACCCACCCACACCCCCCCCTCAATCTACTCATACATTTTTTCATTTGCTATAGCTTTTATACATTTGATTATGTTAATATTAAAATAAATCTTCACAAAATTTACAAAGCAGAGAGGAACCTGTACCTCTGCTGCCTAACTACCACAAGTTTTTTTTTAAAGAAAATCTTAGCAGAAGTTTGGCATATCACACCAGTAATTATGCACCTGTCATAGTTCAGCTTGATGTTACGGTAACACTATATATTTTTCAAATATTGCATCAAGTGATAAGATAATGTAACTTCTAAAAGTACCATAACCAAAGTGTAAATTTAGGAATATTTCTCATTAGCTGTCTCTTATTCTGTTGCCGTAATTTAATTCTACTTCTCTTACTCCTTTATAGAGAACAAAGGAGTAGGTTTAGGGAATATTTTATATAGATGAATTTAGTTTGTATTCCTTTTAGAGACCTTCCCCCTGCTTTCAGGAATATTCTTAATGCCTGTGTCAGTGTCCTTCTTTTAAATTGGCAAACAGTGGTGGAGAGAAGAATTAGCACAATTCCTTTGTGAGTTATGCAGTCCTCACTTGTGAGACATGGTCACCTGGCACTGCAGATTATGGTTGCTATGCCACTAGACTAACAAAGGGAGATTAATGTGAATATACAATTAACTTCTCTGGGAGGAGTAGATAAGCAGTAAAACTAGATGCCTGTAAAGGACCTGGAAAAGAAGACGACAAGGTTCAATGTTGTTACAGTAGCATAAATGGCAAAGAGTCAGGCAGAAAGATACAGTTTGGGATATGGAAGAATGATGTAAGATATCTGGAATAGGTGGTTAAAACATTAATTTTACAATGTCCAAAAACACTGGAGGAAAGTAGGGGGAAAGCAAAGTGAAAATTAAATGTGTTAAGAGAGCTAGAGCCATCCATCCTGCCAAAGATTCTTAAGATTGTCTACATTTTCTGCCTAATGTTAAATGAATACTACGCTATATATTGGAAACTAATGCTTGAAAACCATGTTTATAATAATTTTATTTTTAAATAAACTCTTGCAACTTGCTACATTCACCAGAACAAGTTCCACAATTGTATATAGTGGGCACTTCAGACTTAACATGGCTGTAACTAGGACTAGAATAAACAGCAGAAAACAGTTGCATGCAAATTGTCACTTAGATTCAAGATCTGGCATTTTTTGTAATCTCTTTTGGTTTTGTTTTCTGTAAACACAAAAGTTTTAATGGAAATGATCAAGAGCAGTGAAGTATCAGACTAACTGTTTGAATATTTACCAAAAGAATCAAACAATATATTTAGTTACAATCCACAAAGTATGCAGAATGCTTTTTATCCCTCATTGGTTATTCTTAGCGCCCCTGCACCTGCAACTCCTATTTTCACCATCACTTTGTACCAACTCACAGGACACTGGAGATGCTCTACAGGTACTGAGCCCTTGTGGTTCCTCCCTTGGCATACTTCCACTGTGCTCTTCTGCATCAGACTAAAATCAGTAGAGTTGTCCCTTTTTTGAGAGCTGATTGACTCTAACTTACCACAGCTATTGTTAATTCAAATCATAAAGGTGTTCCCTTTTGCAGGGTGGGTATGTATTAGAGAAGGGAGGGTTATATTGGCACTTACTACAGTTAAAGACCTTCCTTTCTATTATCTGTCATACAAAGGAAAATCTGATTTGCACACTGAGGCGTAGCAGCCTTGCACACACTTCTTATCATTTGACCTTGAGCTAGGTTTTCTGGAACACAGGATTAAAAAGTTGATTATAATGGATTCAAATAACTTTTGACTGTCATTACATTCTTGTTGGCTAATCATCAGTATGTTTATAATTAAGCACATGTCCGTTGCCTAAACTTTAGTGTTCTTGATATGTGTGGCATTTTGCATCAAGGAATACCTTTTTAGAATAGTGTGTTAAATGAATTAAGCTATTGGAACAGTAACAACAATTTGCATTTAATATTTTAATTACACAATTTAGTTCAAAAGTAGTACAGCAAACTGAATTCTGTCAATTCTACCTGGAGGTGTTTATATCAATCACTTCAATGTAACACAAATGTCATCTGGAATTATGATCTTGTCAAATTTTCTCTCACAAACCTCAGTGGAATCTGCCAGCATGTAGATAAAAGACCTTCAGGTAAAATGTAGGTAGCCAGAGCCTCAGCTTCTATGCATCCGTCTGACTCCAACAGCAGCCTCAGAGCAACACACGTTTGCACTAGCTGTGTATGTGACTTGTGCTTTTGGAAGCATTAGAGTTTTATCATCAGGGTTGGTGGGGCATTACCATGAGCTGGATCATGCTGTGTTTAGAAGGAGATGATACACAGGAGTTAAAAGAAACTGAGCTAGAAATTGAAAGAACTGAGGGGCATCTTTATATTTCCTTTAGTGTAAAGATGTTTCTAGATATCTTCAAGGCCCCCATCCCCCCACGCCTTTTTAGTCTCGCTTTTAGTAGGTTATTGGTTCCTTCCACAGTCAAGTTTAAATATACTTACTATTTCCCTGCTGCCTGTAAACGTGTAAAATCAGTGAAAGTTGTCCCTTTTGAGACAGTATGTGTGCTAAGTTATAGTGAATCAGTTGTCTTAGTTCAAATCACAAAGGTGTTCCCTTTCATGCCCCTGCCCCTGTTTTCCCTGTTTTCAAAACCTGGGAAACTAATAATATCCTTGTAATGTACTTGCTTAATGTCCAGTACTCAAGAATGAGAACATCAGTGCAGAAACCATTTTAAGGTATCCAGGTTGTAGCTGTATTGGTCAAGAGGCAACAGGAATCAACTTATGGTAGAGGTGACATAGTTTTTCTTGCAAAAATCTAGTTTATTAGAATAACTATTTAATTGCAAGCTTTTGGGCACAAGCACACCTCTTTAGGCACAGGAGAAAAGATTGTAAAAGTTCTTCCAGGTAGAAATGAAAGTTCGTATTTCATAGGAGAGTGCTAAAATCTTATGTTTGGCACAGTTCATTTTATGCAGGTGAGGCATAACCATTTTAATTCATTAATTAACAGCACAAAAACCTCCCAGGATTGTGCTACTGCTTTAGAAGGGGCATAGACTGGGTTTCACTCCTCTACCATGGCTGTGCAGTAAGGTGAGGTATGCTAGTGTGAAGTTGGGTACAACACAGAGCAGGGCACCCCTTTCAGACCCAGCAGGTGTTGCATGTATCACGGCATTGACTTGTGACTTGTGCAATGAATGTCCTGTGCCACCCATCCAGCTAATTTCCTGTGAGATATACATTGGGGAGCCAGCTACAAAGATGATCTCGATTTAATGAAGAGCCAATGAAGTAGCCAGTTACCTCTGAAAACTTATGCCTCCCCAGACCCACCCAGTCTCTAACCTGGCAGATGTTACTTTAATTATGCAAGGGGGACCCAGAGGCTTATTGCAGACTAAGACTAGCCGCACATTAGAGGCCTCTGTAGCAGGATGCATGGCCCCTGGGATCACCGCTCAACTCCCTTCACCTGTTCGCTGCAGCCTGGATCCAGAGGAGAACAGCCCACGCCATGCAGCCCACGCAACGAAGCAAACCCCCTTGCACAAGCCATGAAGAAGGCGCAGCTGTCGAGAGAGGGCCCCCCTGCACCTGCCCTCCTCCCTCCAGGGCTTGGGCTGACGCGCTCCTTATACACTGCGCAATACGGTAGGGCGAGGTCTGGCTCCTCGGAAGACAGGGCCCGGTGCAGCTCAAGGCACGCGGGGCTCTGCTCGCCACAGCGCATGCGCGGTGCCCGGGCTGCGGCCCACGTGACCCGGCAGCGCTGCGTCTGTAGCGGTCGGGCCGGCTGCGCAGAGGGGAGGGGGCGGATCCAATATGGCGTCCATGC
>NW_017728992.1:135631344-135632247 GCF_001723915.1 Gavialis gangeticus | reverse complement strand
GCTGGGCTGAGCCGAGCCCTGCTGCCGCGGCGGTTCCTTCCGCGGCCCGGGTGGTGACCGCGGAGGCGGTGCGGCATTGGCGGGGCTGGGCGGGTCGGTGGCTGCTTCCCACAGCTTCTCCGCCCGTCCCTGCCAGGCGCCGGCCTGTAGGCTCCTTGTCTTTTCTTTCCAAAGTCCTCCCTTAACCCTGAAAAGAAATGCCCACACTTCCTCTCCCTACCTGGAGCCGTCTTCTCAGTTGGCTGGCTTAGGCTTTCTCAAGGTTGTCTCTACTCCTAACCCTCTGGTCCAGCGAAGCTCCTTCCACGTAAAGCCTTTGCCCTGGCTCCTGGGACCCCCCCATCCCGGGGTGGGGGAAGTGCAAACCAGACCAGGAGCTGTGCCAACCTTAAGGCACCTATGTAGGAGTAACAGGAGCTGTGCCCCAACCTTAAACTGGGGATGTTGGGGAAACTGTTGTCAAGTTTTGCCTCGGAGAGCTCTCCGCAGGAAAGAGGTAGAAGCCCTCTCGTCTTTTGAGTCATTTCAGATGAAAGGGGGCAGAGAACTTGAACACGTGGCGCAGAATATTTCCGATTTAGCAATGCCCCAAGCAGTCCAGTAGACTGAGAGAGAGGCTTGTCAGTCTTTTGTTTCCAGTTTCTTGAAGAGCTGTATAAGACTAGTCATGAAGAAATGCAAGCATAAGATCATCCAACACTTCAAACAAGTAGCCCAGTTTTGACTAATTGCAAAACAGAATTTTGGGGCAATCGTCTGTTTCAAAACCTGGTGCAGATATGGGGAAGTATTGGTTATGAAACCTGGAGGAGGCAGTTCCTGGGACTTGGGACACCAGAGTTCTGTTTCTTTATGCCTTTTAAATGTCCTTCAGGAGCTTGTTTAACTGTCCCCCCCCCCCCC
>NW_017728992.1:135621572-135626344 GCF_001723915.1 Gavialis gangeticus | reverse complement strand
CCCCCCCCCCCCCCCATCACCTTTCTTCCTCTTCTGTAAAAGAGGGATAATAATTAAGGAGATAAGGCAGATCTACAAGTCAAAAGTGCTATCTAAAAGTTACAGAGCTAGTAGTGTATTTGCTTGCTTAATATGCCCCTTATTATTGGAAGGCACCAAGATGGGGGGGCGGGCAGGAAACTTGCCTTGGAGTACAGGTAAGTACCAGATGTCTGGGGATTTCTGAGGCCGGGACTGGGGGGGCTAGCCCGATCTGATGTGCTGCACAGTGGGGATGGATTCAGCAAGCTGAAACTGGGACTACTTGGCAGGGCAAGGCTGCAGGCTAAATCCAACCCTGAGCACTGGCTGTACATGGTGCCAGACTGACCAATCTGGATCTGAAGCCATGTGCTGGGTCCAGGACCATGTGGTGGGTTGGACCTGGTGCACCAAGTCCAGCTGTAGGACAGCCCTGTGCACTGTCCCAGTCCAGCATGTGACTGGGGACAAAGACTTTCCACAGGTTGGGAATTTTGGGGAGGAGCGAAGAGCAGTGGCAATGTTAATTGTAGTGGTTCCCAGAGCCAGGGTAATTAATGCTACCACTGTTCCACCCTTACCCCACCCCCCAGTACCAGATTTGTGAGGAGTTCTTTTCCTTGCCAATACTATACACCCCAATTTTTCCCAGTTGCATTTGGGAAAAAGCTGTGGGTTATATATGAGAGTGTGGTAACACGTCTTCTGGCTAATACCTATTTCTTGAAAATATGGTAGTGAGGAAGTTAGTTCTTTTCTTTTTTTAATGTAATAAATACTATTCTCTTGGGCATCTGCATGTATTGTTAGTATATTATGGACCCCTATTTCCCTAGGTTTTGGGATTTATGTAGCACTAGTCTTATTTCAGTCTTGTTAACTGTGGAACCTTTAAAATTCTGGGGAATGTTATAAATGTGTTTTAGATTCTGTTAATTTTTTTTAAAGGGCAATCTGCAAGTTGGAAGGGTATGTTTTGATTTAAAGCAGGCTCATAAACTTCAGAATGTGTCTCCAGGTAGTGCACATCTTCTATTCTGGTCCAGTCTTATTTTGTGGTTCCTTGATAAGCACCTCCTGTGTTGTGAAAGACCCGTGCAGGTGGGGGGAACTAATTATACACAAAGCTTTGTCAGGTATCCAAAGTAAAGAAGAAACTTTCATTGTTTATAATCTTGCAGTTATGGCAGTTAATTCTTGGTACAGCATACAAGAAAAGTAGATAGCTCCTCAAAATGCCTCACATTTTTTTCAGATGGATACCATTTCCTTGATGAAGCTGGAGTGTGCTTATTCACTTTAGATTTCTATTTTATTCGATCTTTGAAACTTTTTATGCAGTATTTTCTGTAAATATATTTAATATGGACATCATCTCTGTTCCAGTCATTTAAAGGTGATCTCCAAAACAGAAAATATGAGCTTGTGCTTTTTTGTTGGGTTTTTTTTTGGCATTTTAAGTTGTACATGGAAGGTCTGAAATATTTTGTTTTTATTTTCCCCCTCTTCCCCTTTTGTTTTTATCCTGATAATTGGGCTTTGTTCAGACAACTAAGGATCTGACATGAAGCATGGAGAGTGAAACTGGAGTAATTAAAAGCAAACAATAATTAAAAATGACATTGAGTTTATTGTGTAGTGACCACTGTTTTAGGGAGAGGAAAAAGTGTGCTAAAATTCAATAACCCAGTCACTTACCTTAAGTTATGAAAGCTACCACAGATTTTTAAATCCTCAGCGCATGCAGCAAAATTAGGGAATTAACATTGCTAATATTTCTGCATTTAAAAAAAAAAAAAAAAAAGACCCAGGAGGAAATTTTTAAAAAGTAAATCTATGAGGTTTTGTGGTCATTATTGCTATAGTAGGGCAGATCATAATGATGTTCTAGGCAATAAGAAATAGTCATCCTTTCTAGTTGACATAAAAATTACAGGACCAAGTGTTGGAGAATTAAGAGATGAAGTGTTCAGTATCCACCTTTTATGAGTGCCTACATGTGAGCAGGGAGGCTGCTCTGACCCACTGGAATTCCAGTGCCTTGGAGCAAATTTGATTAAGTTTGCCAGAGCATGGCAATTACTGCACTCCAGCAGTCTCCCATGTATCCTATATTAGTGTCCCCACGCATCAAAATGGCAGTGCAGGGGCACTTTATAGGCTAATACATGAGATGCTCTGGGCTCTCAGTGCTGCTTTAATTAAAGCGCCCTCCACTTCTGGAGCATGTGTATAAACGCCCTATAATTTTAAAAACTACTTTAATTCTTAAATCTGGTTGTACCAACAGTAGTTGTTCAATGTCTTGTTTGGTAGCTGGTTTTCAGGGGTCTTGTTTAAATTCTAAAAGAGGGTTGGCAAATGCATGGCTTGCAGGCCAAATCCAGCCTGCAGGGCTTCTCGAAGGCTGACTGTCCACTTCTATGAGCTAGATTTGGCTCATGGGGCTCATTGCCGTGGCTGCTGGAGCCCCTGCAATGGCACTGTTAATCCTTGTGGCTGTCCAAGTTGCTTTCCCCCTCCCCAGATTTCTACCCATTTCCAAAATGGGCGTTTTAGCTGCCTTTGGTAACTAAAATTAGTGGCAGGGGAGAAGTTGAGAAGCAGCATGTCATTGTAGCATTAACTTGTTGGGTTCTTGGGCTGTGCTGAGATAGTAGCTTCAGCACATGTGAGGATTAGTGCTGCTGCCTTCACTTGTGAGTTCTCTGGCGTGCAGTGCCAAACATGATTGACACTCCTGCTCTAAAACAACCCTGATCACAAAGAACATTGCACTTTTATGTGGTTAAAGCAGAGGTTTTGCATGTATTTGTTGTTGTACATAGTATAGTTGACCTTCTGTTTAAGAATAAGCTATGTAAACTTATACAATAACATATCTTGATGTATTTTGTGATTGCTATCATTTTTTAACTATATCTAGTAGTTGTGACCATGAATCAAGTCCTGCGTATATGGATGAATTATTGAAGCGCTTCACTGAAGTCCATTTTGCTAACTTAGTTGGCATTAGATGAAGTGAGCTGTGGCTCATGAAAGCTTCTGCATCTCTGATTCAGTTAGCCCAGAGGTGCACCTCTACCTTGCTTTCTGCCTTAGATGTGTAATGAAAACAAGCATCCCTGTTTACATAAATGACTTTCCTAGGTAGTTCACTATGATGTTTCTTTAAAAGGAGCACAAGCTTGTATTGAGGTTTCGATAATTTTACCCTGTTCTCTAAGGTGATTTTGATTTATTTCTGTTTAACTAGACAATTGTTAAAAATGGTTAAATCACTTTATTCAAACTTTAAAAAAAGATTACATATGGAAAGAGACCAATTTTGAAAAAAATTGTTTGCTGCAATGATGTTTTTAGAAAATTATAAACAATTCAGAGCAAGGGAGTAGAACAAATTTGGTCAGAAGGTCTGAATAAGTTAATCCTTCTGCTGTAACATCTTTAGAGAAGTTAAATTTACAGATGCAAATAATGTTTATGTGTACTCAAACAATATATAGTGTTATCTGAGTGTTTTGGTGGTGCATGCAATACTGACTGGTAAAAATCCCTAGATAAAATAAAAGGTGGCTTCTCAAAGAGAATTTTCTTATGTTGCGCTTAAATGTTTAGCATTAACTTTTCATTGATACCCAACACAAATTCTAAATATTCTGAAGCAAGCGCATTTCAATTAAGATTTTCATATCTAAAATGCCTTTTTGAACAAAATCAACTGGTATTATGTTAATAATTTGAAGCAGGTATGTTTTGACATTGATTCATAAAAGGTAGTTTTCAAGGGCAAAAACAATCCTGATTAGATGGCATATTGAAGGCTTATTCCCCATTCCTCAGTAAAGCTCCATGTGTCACAAATTACATTAGCTCTGTTTACTGAAATTTAAATATCTACATGTACAAATCTCCTGTGCCTGACTCGTGAAGCCATATCACTTATATGAAAGGAATAAAGGTTTGCATAGTGATAAAGCATATACTTAAAACTGGGTCCATACAGGTTTTCTTTGCCAGCTGCTGGGGTTAGGTTCCTGAAAGTTCCTGTGGCTGGCAAGACAAAAGGCTCATGGGAAAAATGGCAGGTGGCGGGCTGATGTGTGGCCATGGAAAACTGTGGTTACTCAAAACTGTATACCGTGGGAGCCAAAATGGTATGTAGAATAGTAAGTGTGGATACTCAGAACTGTGGTTGGCGAGGGAAACCTGTACTTGTAAGGTGGTAAAAGCTATTCATACCTAATGTCCTGACACAATTAAAAATTTAAAATGAAAGGAACTGGTTGCTTAAAAGTTGCGGGGGGGGATGGAGCACATGACTTATGAAGAGAGGTTGAGGAAACTGTTATTTAGTTTGGAGAAGAGAGAACTGAGGGGGGATTTAATAGCAGCCTTTAAATACCTGAAGGGTGGTTCCAAAGAGGATGGAGCTAGACTGTTTGCAATGGTGGCAGATGACAGAACAAGGGGCAGTGGTCTCAAGTTACAGCAAGGGAAGCTTAAGTTAGATATTAGAAAGAACTTTCTTACTAGGAGGGTAGTAATGCACTGGAACAGGTTACCCAGAGAAGTTGTGAAATCTCCATCTTTGGAGGTTTTTAAGACCTGGCTAGACAGAGCTTTGGCTGGGATGATCTAGTTGGGGATAGTCCTGCTCTGAGCAGGGGTGAGGTCTAGATGACTTTCTGAGGTCCCTTCCAACCCTAATTTTCTATGATTCTGTGATTCTGTAGTACATCATGGGATAA
>NW_017728992.1:135615259-135616572 GCF_001723915.1 Gavialis gangeticus | reverse complement strand
TGGCATTGGTGAAGTTTTTGCCAGTATAGTACCTGTTCCAAGAGTAAGTCACTGTCTATGATAAAGATATCAATCCAGAAATAATATATTTTATGTGTCTTACATATTCTCTCCACTTTAAATTTAATCTCTACTTCATATCTGGGAAGGATCTATATAGCTATAACTATTAAATTATTGACTGATACTCTATTAATCTTATTGCCATAATCTTTGCATCATTTTTATTTAATGCTTGGGGGGTAAAAAACCCATTCATCAGGTTTAATAGAACAAGTATCAAAAACTAAAACCACCAGTTTTATGACGGAAGTTAGACTAAAAAGGTAGCTTATTAAACTTCTATGATGGGAATAACACTCAACTGGAAATATTAAAGTTGTTAAAACTCTGCAAAAAATAAAACAGAGGCTATGAATATGGACCAAATGGTCAACTATTGTGGTGTTGAAAATAGTGTACAGGCAGTCCTCAGACTTTAAACACAATTGGTTCCTGAAAACTGCATCTTAAGTCGAAATGTAACTTGGGACCATTTTCTCATAAGAAACAATGTTATAAATGGGGGATTGGTTCCTGAACCAGGGCCCAATACCCTATTTTCACCAAAAATACCTCAGAATCTTGTACTTGATCAGTTATACATGAGTAATATAGCTACATTAACATATTTATATTGTAAATAGCAATCACATTGATTTGGAAGGATTCTTTGAGGTGACTTTGGTGGGCTTTTTGAAGGGTTCTTGGCTAGAGTCTTCTTGGGAGTCTTGGCTGCAGGTTTTTCTGGAGTCTTGTCTGCTTTCATAAAGAAAGTGTCCAAGGAAGTTTGGACAGATGTTCTCCAGGGAGATGAGTGACGCAGTAAACTTGTTTGCTGGCATGGCGTTGCATCGGATCAAGCGTTGTTGAAACTGACGTTGTAAAGTTGAAGCAGGGTGTCAAATTATAAATGTTGTAAGTGCGAAACGTTGTAACTTGAAACGTTGTAAGTCAAGGACTGCCTGTAGTGAAATCATGAGTCCCAAATATGTTCTGTGCTTCATGGGCATTGGGGTTTCCTATTTTCAGTACTTTAAAAAAAAACAATTTTTGAGCTCTGAAACTACTGAAAATGAAGTAGAGTTCTTCATACTGTAACCAGCAGCAGGGTAGAAACAATACAATTAATAAAACTAAAATGGTATAGGGAATATCTAGTATTGTCTTCAGTGAGACTTTTGAAGATGTACTGAAAATATATCCCCTCTTATACTGAAAATGCTTGTAATACACTGTTGTTGTTATCAACAGAAAGTTAAGATGTTGCGTGA
>NW_017728992.1:135604352-135605070 GCF_001723915.1 Gavialis gangeticus | reverse complement strand
GTAAACTTGTTTGCTGGCATGGCGTTGCATCGGATCAAGCGTTGTTGAAACTGACGTTGTAAAGTTGAAGCAGGGTGTCAAATTATAAATGTTGTAAGTGCGAAACGTTGTAACTTGAAACGTTGTAAGTCAAGGACTGCCTGTAGTGAAATCATGAGTCCCAAATATGTTCTGTGCTTCATGGGCATTGGGGTTTCCTATTTTCAGTACTTTAAAAAAAAACAATTTTTGAGCTCTGAAACTACTGAAAATGAAGTAGAGTTCTTCATACTGTAACCAGCAGCAGGGTAGAAACAATACAATTAATAAAACTAAAATGGTATAGGGAATATCTAGTATTGTCTTCAGTGAGACTTTTGAAGATGTACTGAAAATATATCCCCTCTTATACTGAAAATGCTTGTAATACACTGTTGTTGTTATCAACAGAAAGTTAAGATGTTGCGTGATCTTACCATTTTTAGCTGGAAACTGTTTGCTTTTAATGCAAAAATGTTGAATAATAGATGTTTCCTTCTGGGAGAACAATGACTAGAAAGTTAAAATGCCTCTTCTTATTTACATGATTGTTGTTGTCCTGTATGTAGTCTCTGCTTATTAATATAGATTTGTGGTCTTGGGTTATGATGTGAAGGACAGTAGATATAAGGTAAATAAATATTTTAAAATTGGGATAGCTTGGTAAAACCAATTCACATTGGGGGTGGGGGGGTGCGGG
>NW_017728992.1:135600407-135603969 GCF_001723915.1 Gavialis gangeticus | reverse complement strand
GGGAAAAGGTTTTTCACCCAGGATTCATTACACTTGTAAAATCACGGCTCTTAAAATGGTATAGTCCATTGAAATACCAAGGGTTAGGAATATGCTTTTATTTGTTTCAGTAGCTGGTGGCCTTTTAAGGCTGTAGGCTGGATTTGGGGCAGGCAGTGGATGCCAAGACCCAGGCACAAGACCCAAGGCTTGTCCCTGCAGTAGCCCAGGGAGAGCACCCTGTTGCCAACCTCCATGTCTGTGACCAGATTACATGGCTCCACTGGCTGAATCTAGCCTGTGGGCCATATGAATGCCTACAGGGCTGGACATGGGCATGGGTGAACCCGGTAGCCGCCTAGGGCCCTGACAGAAAGGGGGCCTGAAAATGAAATAAAATACAACAAAAACAATCATTATCTCTGGCAAAGCAGGGGGGTGCATCTTAAAAGTTTGCCCAGAGCTGCCAGGAGTCTAGGTATGTCCCTGGTTGTCCATGCTTTATCTAGCTTACATGGAGATGGTCTTTCTTGTGCTTGTTTTTGCAGCTGACCAGGCATATAAGTTGAGACCCATTCATCAAAACACTGTTGTTATATAACAGCTATTCTAGTTTTTGAGTTGGTGTAGTCAGAAGCATATGAGCCAGGAATGGTGCTAACTATTTATTTCTCAGGCTTCAGAATGGGTTAAAAAAAAAAAAGTTGGCACTGTTGTAGCTCTTTAATCTGACTAGGCCTACTTGGGCAAAGAAAACTGCCTCTAGATAGGAGCCATAACTCCTTTTTACATAGGCCAATTCCATAGTTTGAAAATGGATAGCTGTAAAGGTCCTAAAATGCTATAGTTCATTTCTCATAATTACTTATCTTCAGATGAGAAGTCAAGGAGATGTATCTGTTGTATGGATAATTGCAATGTGCAGTGGATTGCAAATATCTTCTGCCCTGGGCTTAATTAAGGATTTCATCCTCTTGCTGGTGCTTTTGGTCAGTCAAGCAGTGAATACAGAGCATAGTGTATTTGCAGAAGCCAGGGAACTAGGGTGTTTGTTTTCTTTTAAGGTGTTTCTCCAGGCAGAACCTTTGGAAAACGCTGTAAAAGTATGCATTGAATACACAATCATAACTGATCAGAGGGTTTAGAATTTTGATCAAGTAGCACAGAAAAATTTGGAGCCTCAAGAATGCTAAAAACTTTCAATAGTAGGTTTCTGCATCATGTAATATTTGGACCTCTAGGCTCTGTCTCTGAAAGCATTAAGATCTGGTACCATTAAATTGCCCTCCTCAGCTGGAGTAAAATCAAGCACTACTTCAGTAGAACTTAAGGCCCTCCTCTTCTGTTTATCCCATTGACCATTATGTATAAAACAAACATACAAATAGAAGAAAATCTGGTCCTATTCAGTGTAATGAAAGTCTGTTATCTACTTTATAGAGACTTGTTCTGCAACCAAAATAATTACTACAGTGTTCTAATTACTTATGGTTGGGCATTCTTGTTGGCAAAAAGAGCTAAAAGGTTTTAGTATTTGCAAGCCCAGCGGGGTTTGGTACTGTTTATCTGCATAAAGGGACTGGCATAGAATGGTCCAGTCAGTCCCTTTTACACCCTTGTTAAAACTACAGGGAGCACTTCACTGTAGTGAAGAGCAAGCTAACCTAGGAGATAGTGACCACCTGTTGATGGGATTCACTATCCGGCACAAGGTGGGAAAGATAACTAGTTGGACAGAAGTGCTAGACTTCCGGAAGGCCAACTTCAGCGAGTTCAGGAGATTAGTTAGAGTGGGACTGAGGGGTAATAACAATTGGTGAGTTGGGAGTCCAGGAAGGGTGGGAGTTCCTCAAGGGACTGATCCTGCAGGCACAGAGGGGTACCATCCCAGTACACAAAGGGAGGCAGAAGAGCCAAGAAACCTTGGCTGAGCAGAGAAATCCAGGAGAGCCTGCAGGGAAAAAGAGGCCTACAGGCTGTGGAAGCAGGGGGCAACCACCAAGGAAGAATATACCTGCTTGGCTTGCACTTGCAGGGAAGCAGTGAGGAAGGCCAAAGCAGAAACAGAACTCAGGCTGGCAACTAGGATTAGAGGTAACAAAAGGTCCTTCTTTAAGTACATAAGGATCAAGAACAAGGCACAGGGTAACATAGGGCTGCTACAGGATGGACTAGGGCAACTCATAATGGATAGGATGAGCAAAGCCAAATTCTTAAATGGTTTCTTTGCATTATTGTTCCTGGACATGGATATAAACGCACCTCCCAATGAGACTTTAGCATGAGAGAGATACCACTCCACCAATCGTTAGCACTGATTTAGTGAAGGAATACCTGGAGGTATTTAAGTTGGCAGGCCCTGATGATCTTCCCCCAAGGGTACTAAAGAAATTGGGTGGCGTCATAGTGAAACCACTAGAACAACTGTTGGAGTGCTTATGGCGCTCAGGACCAGTCTCAGAGGATTGGAAAAGGACCAATATGGCCTCTATTTTCAAGAAGGAGAGGAAGGAGGACCCAGGTAATTATAGGCCGGTTAGCCTCACTTCTATTCTTGGCAAGACCTTAAAAAAAATCATTAAGGATTACATTTGTGCGGAGTGTGTGGGACACCAGGTAATACAGTGCTATGGGGCAACCAGCATGGATTTATAGCAGGCAGATCCTGCCTGACTAACCTGGTCTCTCTTTATGACCAGGTCACAAAGTCCTTAGATGCAGGAGTAGAGGTAGATGTTGTTTACTTGGATTTTAAAAAGGCTTTTGACACAGTGTTGCACCCAATTCTTACAAGTAAACTAAGTAGCTGTGATGTGGATTTTTTTCAGTCAGGTGGGTGGAAAACTGGCTTATGGGATGCACACAGAGTGATGTTGGATGGGTTAGTTTTTACCTGGCGAGATGTGGGCAGTAGTGTCCCCCAAGGCTCTGTTCTTGGACCAGTACTGTTCAATATCTTCATTAGGGATTTAGATGAGGGTGTAAAAAGCACTCTGTCCAAATTCACATATGACACCAAACTAATGGGGTATAGTAAACACACTAGAGGGTAGTCAGTGAATTCAAGCAGATTTGGATAGACTGGGGAAGTGGGTGAATCGGAATAGGATGCAGTTTAACAAAGATAGTGCAAAGTGCTGCACCTGCAGGGAGAGAATCACCAATACACCTATAGACTGAGAAGTACTGTTCTAAGTAGCGCAGCAGTGGAAAAGGATCTTGGAGTCACAGTTTGCAAAAATGAACATGAGTCACCAATGTGATGAGGTAATAAGTAAGGCTAACCTCACTCTTTCTTGCATTAGTAGGTGCATCACAAGCAGGTCTAGGGAGGTTATACTTCCCCTCTATGCGGCGTTGGTCAGGCCGCAGCTGGAGTACTGCGTCCAGTTTTGGGCACCATACTTCAAGAGGGATGTAGATAACCTGGAAAAGGTTCAGAGGGGGACTACTCATATGGTTGAGGGCCTGCAGGTAAGATCCTATGAAGACAGATTGAGGGACCTGAATGTCTTCAGCCTCTGCAAAAGAAGACTGAGAGCTGATCTCATGGTGGTCTACAAACTCACTTGGGGGGGGGGGG
>NW_017728992.1:135591265-135595407 GCF_001723915.1 Gavialis gangeticus | reverse complement strand
TAGATTGGACATCAGGAAGAAATTCTTAACAGTGAGGGTTGCCAAAATATGGAATGGGCTTCCAAGGGAGATGGTGCTTTCCCCTACCTTGGAGGTGTTCAAAAGCAGATTGTTATTGCACCTGCTCAGCATCCAACTAGAAAAGCTAGACATTTATAAGTCAGCGGGACTGGATCCATCCTCTTCCAATTTGTGGCACACAAGGGAGATCTCTGAGGATTGGAAGAGCACCGACATTGTGCCCATCTTTAAGAAGGGGAAGAGGGAGGATCCGGGCAACTATAGGCCAGTCAGCCTAACCTCTATCCCAGGGAAAATCATTGAGAAGCTCATTAAAGAATCTATGTGCGATACTGTCATGGAAGGTAAGATTCTGAACGACAGCCAGCATGGCTTTGTCGCAGGTAGGTCTTGTCTTACCAATCTCATCTCCTTCTATGACTAGGTCTCTCACCTCCTGGACATGGGAGACAAGGTAGATGTTGTATACCTAGACTTCCAAAAGGCTTTTTGATCTAGTATCCCACGATATCCTTCTGGGAAAACTGGAAGATTGTGGGCTCAGCTGCTCGACAGTTCAGGGGGTGGGAAACTGGCTACAGGGTAGGACCCAGAGAGTTCTCATGAATGGATCTGTGTTATCCCAGCACCAAGTGGTGTCCCTCAGGGGTCTGTGCTTGAACCAGTGCTTTTCAATGTCTTTATCAATTTTTTTGGATGTGGGAGTGAGAAGGTCACTGGCCAAGTTAGCGGATGACACCAAGTAATGGGGCAATGTGGCTACATCAGAAGATAGGTTGCCGATACAAGCAGACCTGGATAGGCTCTAGAGCTGAGCAAACCAGAACCAAATAACCCTCAACATGCATACAGGCTCAGAGGTGACAGCCTGACCTGTACCATGGCTGAAAGGGATCTAGGAGTAATGACTGACCAACATGAGCCATCAGCACGATGCAGTGGCCAGCTGGGCAAACAACACTGGTGTGCATCAACTGATGCATCTCGTGTAAAACTAAGGAAGTGATTCTCCCGCTGTACTTGGCACTGGTGAGACCACAGTTGGAGTACTGCCTCCAGTTCTGGGCACTGCACTTCAATAAGGATGTGGAAAAACTTGAGAGGGTCCAGAGAAGAGCCACCGGTATGATCAGGGACTTTCAAGGCAAGCTATACGAGGAAAGGCTGAAGGACCTGGGCCTCTTTAGCCTAAAGAAGAGAAGGTTGAAAGGGGACTTGACAGCAGTTTACCGCTATATCAGAGGAGTGCATCAAGAGCTCGGTGAAGAACTGTTCACTAGGGCATCCCTGGGGAAGACCAGGACCAATGGCTTTAAAGTCCTGGAAGACCATTTCAGCCTTCCAGCCCCTAACAATCTATGAATCTAGACAAGCACCTGGCTGGGGTCACTTGACCCTAGCACTCTTTCCTGCCCAAAGCAGGGGGTTGGACTCTATGATCTAATTAGGTTCCTTCCGACCCTAGAAATCTGTGAAGTTAAATGTGGACTTTGGCTTCATTCTTCTGCTGACTGTGGTCCTTTCCAATATGTACACCTTCTTGGGCTGCAGCGCTTTTGTGATCTCCCAGCAGTTCATGCTGGAGAGGGTTCCTTAACTGTTGCTCTTTAATAGTGCTCTCCAGCTACTCCTGGATCAGCCCTGACTAGTGCTTATTAAACATTTTGAAAACCCTCTTGTGATGGAGATTCCATAACATTTTCTGAATGGCAGAAAAATCTCTCTCCCAAATATGTTTAAGGATGTGGGCTTTGATATGTGCCTTTAATCTCATCATTGTGCACTCTTACTGACTTTCAAAGTAGAAATAATTTTTCTCTTCTGGCATCGAGTCCAAATTCTTTCCAAAGGGCATTTTGATTTAATTTTTTCTTACTTTTTTCATATTATCGGGAAAACTAATTTCTTAGTTGAATCATTGGAGCTGTTGTTTCTAGCAGCCTTTACCACAACCTGAAGTTGTTTCTTATAACCAAAGTAATCTTAGGCCTAACTAATGGATTACCCTGAATTTGCCCTAAATTCACAGCTTCAAAATCAGGAATGAGGCAGTCTGCCAAAACTGTTCTCAGGAAAATGTCCTGGAGTCAGAAGTTTACTTGCCAGGCTTATTGATTGCTATCTGACTTAAGAACTGCAAGATATGAGTCAATCAGAAGTATTACAATATTTTTCTTTGCATACAGTATACCCCCAAATATGATACACATCTTGTTTTTGTAAAGCAGAATGAAGAAAAAGTTTTCCTAGAGTTATGGCCGAGTATAATAGGGACAGCCTAATCTTCAGATTTCTCACTCTTTTCTTGCTTAACTACAACTAAATCCCTACCTGCTGCTGAAGACTGGTCTACATGAGTAGATCTATAATTTTAAAAAGAGCTAAGGAGCCTGTGGTAAACAGCTAAATGTTTTGAGCTGAAATAGAGCAGACAGCAAATTTTCCCTAAGAAAGGTTGACAAGGTTCTTTGGGTAGATGTGATATCTTTTATTAGATCAACTGAGTAGTTGGAACAAAGTTCTTTGTAAGCACTTGGGTACAAATAACCTTCTTCAGGCATAGGGAGACTCTGCTGTTCTGAGATCTCCAAGGAATAAAAAAAATGAAGTGTGACAGGATGTCATTGAGAATGTAAATAGCTGGAAATTAGGAAAACAAAGAATAGAGAAGGAGGGGAGGGGAGGCATGGGAAAGCAAATAGTAAGTTCAGACAGGTCCCTGGTGAATCTGATGTCAGGCAGGTTGTAATGTGTCAAACCCAATGTCTATATTGGGTCCAGACAAAGTTCTCTGGGTAAATCTGTTATCTTTTATTAGACCAACTCTAATAAAACAAGCTTTTGGGCACAAACACCCTTCATCAGGTTGAGGAAGCATCTGCAGATGGTCTGTGCTCTTCTTGGTTGGAGTGGTAAAGCAGCCAGAGGCCAGTACTCTTTTGTATCCAGTAAATTTATGAAGTTTGTAGGCTTGTCTACAAAAGATGTTTGGTAAGTTTCCTTTGAGGATTAGAACTGAGAGGTTGGGTGGGGAGGAGTGATTGTCTTGCGAGAAGTGTGGTAATTGGATATTTTTGTCTTTGATGGATTTTTGGTGTGCGTTCATTCTGGTGCGCAGTTGTTTGGTTTCTCCTACATATTTTCCATCAGGGCACTTGGTGCATTGTATGAGATATATTACATTTCTGGAACTGCAGGTGTAAGATCCAGGAATTGTGATGGTTCTGTTGTGGAGTGTGGTTAATCTTTGATTCCTTGGAGATCTCAGAACAACAATAGAGTCTCCCTATGCCTGAAGGATGCAAAAAAAGAGGAAAAAAAATCAAGGCTAACAGCATGGCTCTGTATAGGGGGAAAAAAGCTTTACACACTTAAGCAGTTAGTTTTTACTTAATTGTAATGAAAAGGGAACAGACCATTTGTCAGTCAACCCCTGTGCATGTTTAAGAAACTGTTGTATTTACCCAAGGGCATTCAGAAATAAAATGGCTCTAGCCACAAGTGTGAGTAAGTACTGCCATGCTGGCCAGCACGGAATATATTTTGAACATCAGGTATGCACAGACTAGGCAGAATTTGTTTTTTTTGTTTGTTTGTTTTTGTTTTTAGTTTTTTTAATAATGTCGATAACTAAAATCAGTGTTTATTTTTATGCATTTATTTTGATTTTTATCAGTTTTTAGATGTTAGGATTGTGTGAAATTAGGGGTGAGGAGGCAGGTAATTTTAGTAATGATAATATACTGTTAAAAGCTTTATGAAATCACATGCCAAAATATAAGAAGTAAAGATCCATAGATTAATAAATCTTACCTGCTGTAAATCATCCTGTTCATTCCTCAGGAAAGAGCTGGGTGCGCAGGGACCAGAAGAGGAGGAGAGCAGTGACACTCCCAGAGCTCTGGGAATGTGGGAAGAGGTAGTGGCTCCCCTGCTACTGGGCTGGAGCCTGAGATACTCTTCTACCTTCCCCTTTCTGGGCTTTGGGTTGGGGTTTATTTAAATAGCCTGTTACCTTCCTAGCTGGCTTCTCCTGTGCCTGTGAAGGAGCAGCTGATTTGCTTAATTGATGAGTAATTAGGCCATAATGAGCAGCTAATTGCCTGATTAATGAGTCATAA
>NW_017728992.1:135583644-135586265 GCF_001723915.1 Gavialis gangeticus | reverse complement strand
CCTGTGCCTGTGAAGGAGCAGCTGATTTGCTTAATTGATGAGTAATTAGGCCATAATGAGCAGCTAATTGCCTGATTAATGAGTCATAAGACCACCCATTGTTTTCCTCTCTACCCCCCACCCTTTCTCCACTGTCCAGTAACAGGGGTAAGGGTTCCCTGTTATCAGTCCCCTTTCTTTAAATTTCTAGTATAACCAATGAAAATATTTTTCCGTTCATCTGTGAGTGTAAATGCTACCAGGCCTAGTTGTGCATTAGTTGCCATTAGCCGATTCAACAAAAAATAGGGTTATATTCTCAATGTGTACATCGTGGAGGACTGAGGTTGACTTGTGTCAGGAGTTTATTTAAATGGATGAATGTATCAACACTCTAAATTCGGTATGCCTCAAAGAGGAAGGAATCTGTGGAAGACCAGGGTCAACATCATCCTGTTCGGATAGGGAGAGAGATGTTCAATACATTCAGATATTTCACATCTCATCCCCTGTTTGAAATGATAGTGACAGTACACAAACTACAACCCTGGCTTGAGTTTTCTTTTTTTTGGGTAATGTCAATCACTTTTTTAACTAATTCCCTGAGGATGTGTGACATTGGGTTCAGTTTTATATTTCAGTGGGCTTCCATCCTTCCTTCCCTTGAACACACTTCTAAGGAGGTGGCTAGCCTGCATCTGTGTCAGATTTGGATGTTGCCTCATCAGATGTAGGTTGTTCAGCATAGTTAGATCCTGGCAGGTTAGCATTTAAGATGTAGCATTACAAGTTGTCACTGTAGGTTGCAAAGTCAGTGGCCCAACATCAATTGGGGTTTCAACTGTTGCTTCTGTACTATGTTTGGCAGTCATTCCTACTCCTGTAGTTGGTCAGTGTGGCATTGTCAAACATTGTTAGGCACCACTTAAACTGAGTAAGATAATGGACCTGTTTTGTGCATTCACAACCACAGGCTGCCACGTATTCACTCCCCAAGTAAATTGCACTTTGACAGACTGGTAGATGCTGAGGGATGCCTGTTCCCCTTGTCATAGCCTTAGGTGGTGATTTCCAACATGTTGCAAGTCTGGTTTTAGTAAATCTGTTCTGTGAACTGAGGTTCCAGCCCATGACCAGCATTGGTGGTGTCGGTTTTATTTCTTGTGGCATTCTAGCAAGAAGTGAGTAGTCTTCTGCTTTATTGACCTGGTCTTGACCCATTTGTGGCTGAGTGGTATGGTGCAGAAATGATGTCAGATGCCATTATATTTTTTGGGAACCTCTGAACTTATGTGAACGGAATTGTGTGTCATTGTCAGTTCCAGTTTGCTTTGGTAATCCTGTTCTTGCAAACAGATTTCACAACTTTTCTAGTGTCTGTGCTGCTGAAATGGCCAGATTTCTGTGTAAAAATAATTTGGACTGGGCATCCAACATTACTAGTTACATTCTTCGTAGAAATGGTTCTGTAAAATCAATATGAAGCTGCTGTCAGGGAGTGGACAGCCATTCCCAGAGGTGTGGCAGTGCTGGTTTGAGCATATACATTTCTTAACAAGGTTTCTATTTGTTGGTCAATACCTGGCTACCATACAATGCTTTTGATGTGTTCCTTCATTTTTACAACTCCTAAGTAACTTGCATGCAGATCATGGAAAATGCACTCAAGAATTTTAGTAGGTATAAACCTGAATTCCTCCCCCCATACATGATACATCTTTGTATGCATAAAAATGTACCAAATTAGGGTTGGCTATATATTTCTAACCTTTCAGAATTGCATCATACCCCTATACTGTTAACCCCCACTGTAGTACTCCGGATCGAGGAGAGCAAACTCTTGAATTTGTTGACCTGCATAGGACTGACAAGCATGCGTAATCTGCCTGTATTATATAAACTGAATTTGGAGGGAACATGTTTCCAGTGTAAAGTGTGGCATGAAATACTTAGTTGAGGTAACGACCCTCCAGATTGGTCAGTAATGTGATGGGCAGATGAATGATGGAAGGGTCTGACTGATGATTTGGTTCTGGCATATGATTGACAGGTGGCATGAGGTAGACTCTATAAAACCTGTCAGGACTGGCACTTGGAAAGCTATGGATGAGATGATTGAGTCTGTGTGTTTCATGAGCCTGTGTGGTGGCTGGGTGCTCAACTGGGAGAGTTGATGTCAGTGTGCGTTGTGTCTGATTGGGACTGAAAGCTTGTGAGAAAACGAGTCACTTGAATGTGTGATGTGAAACCTGTTCATGTATGTGATGAGTATGAGAGATGCTTGAGTGGAGTGGGTAGCTGAATTCCATCCATTCACAAAAGTATACATACAGTCATAGAGCGATCTTTGACTCGCCTGTGTTCACCTACATACCTGTGGATATCGCCCATCCCTTTGGAGGTACTGAGTACTCGCTGAGAGTGAGGAAAGATAGAAATCCTCTAGGGAATAGGCACTCTAACAGGCTGACAGGCCATCTTGCCTGTCAGCTTCAGAGTAATCTTGCCTGCACCCTCTGGTGACAGGCCTGCATTGGTTCTTTCTTGTATCTGTTATTGTATATCAGGGGTCAGCAATCCGTTCCTGACCCTGCTGCGCTCTCCTGGGCCCTCCAGAGTGCAGCATGTGTGACCCAGAGAGG
>NW_017728992.1:135581436-135583633 GCF_001723915.1 Gavialis gangeticus | reverse complement strand
CCCACAGCCTGTTTCCCGCCTGCCCCCCCAGCAGGCAGAGCCTCTATAGTGTCCCTGCAAGCCTGGTCTCTGTGCTCCTGCTGCTGCTCCTTGCCCCCGGGCACTGCTGCTGGCCCTGTGCTGCTGCTCACTACCACTTGCCCCCATCTGCCACTGCTGCCCTTCTCCTGCTGCTCTTCCCCCTTCCTCCCTCCCCCCCCCCCAACTCCAGCAGCATGTCCCAGCTGCTTCTGCAGTCCTGACATTGCAGCTGGGAACCTGTGGTGCCAGGGGGAGCAGGGAAATGGCTGTGGCGGGGGTGAGGGGAAGGGTCAGCAAGCAGGTATGCAGAACAGTGCCTGTGCTGGTGCCCCGGGCCAGGAGTGGTGGGGCCTAGAGCAGGGCAGCAGGGGCATGGGGTCCTAGCTGCCAGGGACTCCATGGAACCAGGCTGCTCTGCTCAAGCAGGGAGAGGAGGGAACTAGCCCAGCCCTGCGCTCCTGCCCCCCCACTCTGGGCCTGCTGGTCCCAATGCAGTAGCACTGGCCCTGCACTCCTGCCTGGATGTCACTGCACTCCACACGCCTGCTTGCTGCCCCTTTCTCCTCCACGCCCCGCTGCAGCCATTTCCCTGCCTCCAGAAGCCCCTGCTAGGCAGAGGCTTCTGGCAGGGGTTTGGGGTAGCGGGGGGGCTGGAGGCTTCTGGCCTGGGACTGAGGCATCACTTCTCTTCCTGACTTTTTCACCAGATGTTATTTTTGTAGTGCCACAAAATTTGTCGTACAACACAAAAGAAAATGCTATAGGTGGCGAGCAGTTCAGAGCTTCCTGGCTGGAGGGTGACAAGAGTTGCCACAAAGTCATGCTCTGCTCCCAAGGGGTAGATACATTTTTCAGCTTGCATCTTGAAGAAAAGAGAAGAGTAGTATATATAAAAAATTATAATAACTTAGTCTTAAGGTTTCAAGGTTAAATATTTTAAAATTAAGGAAAAACAGAATTAAAGTTACCTGCACAATCTCAGTTCAGTTCCTTTGTACAAATGCACAGTAATAGTCTAATTATATAATTGCACCCAATTTATTTCATTGCGGCCTCATGGAGTACTCAGGTTGGACTGTAAACCAAAAGATGAGGTGGGCAATATGGATGGTTCATTTTGAGCAGTCAGCAGAAGCATCCAAAGGTGGTGTGTCAAGAGAACAGAGGATTTTAACTATCCAAATGTGTTAGAAAAGCAATTTATTCAGTAGGACACAGACTGAGAAATCTATGGACTGTCTTGGCAACTTTTTGTTTAAGAAGGTTGAAGGAGTAGAGGGGGAATAGCTATCTTAGACTTGATTCTGATTAATAGGGAGGAACTGTGAGAAACTGATGTTGGAAAGTAATTTGGGTAACTGATCATAAAAACATGATTTTGTGATACTAAATGAAAGGAGGGAATGAACAGCCAAACTGATTGTAGAGTTGAGATGTTTGTAACCTTTTCTTTTATATCTTCCCTTGCTCAATTGTCCTTGTTTGTTGATCTCTCAGAAAGAAATATTACTGTGGATGTGATATGTGAGAGTGTGTTGCTTTTTTCTATTAAAAAGTGATTGAAATTATATTAAAATTTGCAATTTCCTTTTCCCCTTAAGGTACTTTTATACAAATTTAAAAAAGTTATTTATATCATCATTAGAGATGTGCTGATACATCAGTCCGATGTCTTATTGGCACCAATATAAAGAAAACTGACTATTGGAAATCAGCCTAATGTGGCTGATAAGTGCCGTGTGCATGCATGCATCCACAGTGCAGGATGTAGGTGGTGAGAAGCACAGCCTGGCAGCTTGGAGAACTGCATGCAACTGGTAAGTCTGTGCCACCAGATCTGTGTGGGGCAAGCTGCAGCTGTGGGCTAGAGCTGGGGTGCACTGGGCTCTTTCTAGTGGGGGCTGGGCTGTGCTTGGGGCAGGGTGGGCGGCAGCACTGGGAGGAGGGAGTTGGGGTGGGGGAGGGCTACAGCGAGTGGCTGCAACACCTTCCCCCCCGGAACCCCCTTCCCAGTGCTGCCAGTGGTTGCCCCAAGCGCAAGCCAACCCAGCTTCTGCTGGGAAGAGCCTAGCCTCAGCCCCAGCCTGCAGTGGCAGCCTGGTCTGTGCATATCTGGGGGGCACACCCCCATATCCGCCCGGTTTGCATGCAGTGGCGGGAGCTGCCCCCCACCCTT
>NW_017728992.1:135571101-135576436 GCF_001723915.1 Gavialis gangeticus | reverse complement strand
GGGCTGGGCTGTGCTTGGGGCAGGGTGGGCGGCAGCACTGGGAGGAGGGAGTTGGGGTGGGGGAGGGCTACAGCGAGTGGCTGCAACACCTTCCCCCCCGGAACCCCCTTCCCAGTGCTGCCAGTGGTTGCCCCAAGCGCAAGCCAACCCAGCTTCTGCTGGGAAGAGCCTAGCCTCAGCCCCAGCCTGCAGTGGCAGCCTGGTCTGTGCATATCTGGGGGGCACACCCCCATATCCGCCCGGTTTGCATGCAGTGGCGGGAGCTGCCCCCCACCCTTCTTGCACCCCCTGGATGAGCTGCTTGCGGCTCTGTCCTGCACCCCACCCTGGCTGGGTAGTGCCTGCCCCAGCCCCACTCCCACTCCCTCCCTCCCTCACTGCAGGGGCCTTGATTTCACCCCCCACCACCACACTCCTTCCCTTCTCTCTCCCCTTCCACCACAACAGACTTACCAGCTGGACACTACTCTTCAAGCTGCGGGATTGCGTATCGGACTGGTATCAGCTGATATGCCTCCTTAAAAATTGGCTATCGGTATCGGCCCCAAAAATCTTTATCGGTGCACCCCTAATCATCATCAATGACTTATCTGTCATTCTTAGCTGTGTTTTGTGTCCGTTGATCCGCCTTTGAGGCATGTAATCCCTGCATTGGAATCCAGACTTTCTCTTGCAGTATCTTTAGATGTCCTAGTATATAAGCCCTTCTTAAGGGCATAGAGAGTAGAACAACCCCAGCTGTCAATTCTTTTGCTACTCAGACAAGACCATGATTTGAGGAACCAGGGTGTGTTCTGGGATCCACATGTGTGGAACATCTGAAATAAAATTCACAGTGACTGTAAGGTAGATTGAACAGATGAATCACACTAGGGATACTTGACAAACAGTTTGCTCGTAAAGGTAATGAGATTGAGGATTGAAGGACTTGGTTGTCTGTGTAAGACATCTGATCCAGAGCCTGTGACTAGAGGAGGCCTGATGAATGAATGAACCACTTGGCTTCCTTACAAATGGCCCCTATTCATGTTTTACTGTAACAGGTTTCTGATATAGCTTGTGCGCTAGTTGAATAAACTCTGATATGAATTAGAGATTCTGACCACTAAAATTGCCTGTTTTAAATGCAATCATAAATCTGTTTAAAAAGTTTTGTAACTAATGCTGCCTTTTTTTCTTGGACTTTTCAGTGAAAATTATGAGTAGTTTAGGCAGGTTGCAGATGGTTCTTATCCTACAGAGGTAGCGTGCACATCCAGTATATGTAACTTCATTTCTTCCACCAGTCTCAGTTGTATCAGCGTTAGAAGTATTTTTTCTGGAATCTGAATCCAACTTCTGGACCATTGTGAAGGCCTTTGTCACTTGGAATAAGGCAAAGAAGCCAAGGGGAATTCTCTTTCTGATTGAAGGCTCTGGCTTAGTATTTTTTCAATTGGGGAGGAGGGTTTACAAATCAAGAAGTGTAAGGGTAGAACTCAAAGCTTTAATGAATATAAAGTGAGAGTTGGAGGAGAGCTGCTGTATTAGTGGTGATACGCATCCCCTTTTTCTTTAGCTACTTTTACCTTGGAAGAAAAGTATAATCTGTGAGCACAGTGCTGCGAAGCAGTCTCAAACTTTGTTGTGCGTGACAGCCACCAATGGAAAAGGAACACCGTGCAGATATGTTGTTAGCATTTTGTTGAAAAGAAGCACAGTTCTAAATCTTGAACTAAAAGCTGCTTTTACTTGTAGTTTGGTTTTCATGTAGAATAAAAGCTGCAGCTGTTTCCTTTCTTAAAATTGTTCTTGTATGTTCAAATACTTTTAAACCAATATGTAAATACTGTTTTCAGTGCCAATTTTTAAATGGTTTTGGGTACATATTCACACTTACTGAAATTTTGTAAAATCAAACTTTTTCTCTAGATGGCATGTTTTTCACTTCAGTATAAAATTCCTTTAGTGTTTACAGTGAAAAGCTGTTTAGACATTCAAGATATAAACAAAGTAATTTTGTGTACGTAAGGGATTCATGGGTCAGAATTTTTAAACATGCATACCTAAATTATTGTACAAATCCAGTTGACTTCAGCAACGCTCTTTGAAGGGGGAGTATAGTTTTTGCCATTCTTACTGTAGTGATGTTGCTTTGAAACTTGAACAGTTCTATAGAATCTGAAGTTCTTTTAGCAGGGAAAAAATGAAGAAACCAGTACAGAACTTTCACTTGAGCATTTTACAATAAAATGAGAAGACCTTTTAACAGATAGGAACATCTAAACAAAGCAAATCTAAATTGAGAATATTTTGATATGAATAAAAATAGTCTTTGATCCACCTTGAAGACCAGTCTAATCTAGGTCAAAATTAATTTTCTTGTAACAGGTTGCTCCAACTTATCTCTGGAAGTGGAAATATAGATACAAAGCAATAAACGAGTCTGTATGAATTTTAGTCAACTAAATAATATGCAATAGATTGGATTTAAAGTGGGATTATAGTAGATTGTTTTGAGATGATGCACTTCTATTATATAGGTTTTTCTGACACAAGGGTGGTCTGAAAGCAATGTCAGATTTTGGCTTGCTTACTAACTCTCATGATCCATTTTAAAATTTGAAAAAGGAAAATCACTACAAAGTTATTATTGAAGGATACCAAAACAACAGAAAATGATTAGCTGCTTAAATGCTAACCTTTTACAATGTTTTCAGAAAGAATCTTTAAGGCTGACAGCTTGTGGATGAATTGAAAAATTGAGTGTTCAGTCCAGACAAAAGCATTATTTATCTGAAGGTTATTATAAGTGCAAGTAACTTCAGGTGCAGATTGAATTTCACTGATAATAAAAGAAGCATGTTACGTTTATCACATACGTTGTATCATTAGAACTTTAAAATTTTAATACAAGACTTCAGCTGATGCTGGTGAAAAGAAAACGGTTTAGTTTATCTGCTCTTCACTTCGGTTATGAAGGTATTGCTGAAATATTCTCAGACTTTAGATAGGGCTTAAAATACCATATTTTCTTGCAGGCACACACTCCGGAATATAATACACACCTTGTTTTGGAAAGGCAGAATGAGGGGAAAAATAGATTTTTCTTGGAGTTATGACTACATAGAATGACAGCCTAATCTCTAGCTGATTTATACTCCTTTTCCTGCTTAAGTTCTTAAGTAAGAGGACCAAGAGCAACTATAGATAGCAAAATTGCTTGATTAGGGGAACGCCAAGACTATTTAAAAATGTTCATTAGCACCTGTGGAGTGGAGAACAATGAACCATTAAGTCAGTTGACTCCCTCAGCTGCCTGAATAGTAGTGCTACAGCTACTGCACTGTAGAGCACTAATGCAGGAAGCCTCTCCCATACGCAAACTCAGCTGCTGCTTAATGCATGGGAGACTGATTTTGGTGCAAAGGATACATGTTTTATATAGCTAAATATAGTACTTACACTTTAGAATTGATTTTTTACATTCTGGTTTATAGTTGCTTTATTGTGAAGCATTTAACATTTTTTCAATGCCTTTCATTGCCTTCTGGAGAAAATACAAAATTCTGAAATCCTGTCACCACATGGATGTGGCAGTACCTACCCTGCAGGTCCAGCAGGACCAAACACTTGAGCCAGCACCGATGACTGCCATCCTGAGTTACATTGCTGGCACCCTCTTTAACTTAGGACCCAAGGCTCACTTGCCAAACCCTTCAGCTGCCTGTACCATGGGTTGACCACCACTACTCCTATAATAAGAGCAAAGTCTTTCTTGAGAACCATTGTTATCTGCCCCTCTTACTTCAGACTTGAAGAGCTGTTCTGTTATATTTGGAATTAAAATAGAATAGAAAAAATACTGAGCTCTTGAGGCTTATGATTTGTTCCCTAATCCAGGGATGCTCAATCTCTGGTCCAGGGGCCATAACTAGCCCACAGTGCCGTTTCACCTGACCCACAGTGCTCTCCATAGGTCTGAAAGTTTGGTAGTGGGGGAGCAGTGTCACCACCCCCCTGCTGCCGGATCTCCAGACCCAGGAGGAACCCTGGGCTCTGCATGCTGGTTTTGGCGCCTGTTCTCAGTGTGCAGGGTCTGATATGGTCAGTGTTAGGTCCCAGTGCCCCCCAGCGTTGGAGGTTGGGAGAGTGTGGCATTGGGCCCTGGGACCGAATCCCAACATACAGGGAATGGGAAGGAGCAGTGCTGGGTTCCTTGGACCCAATCCTGGATCATGAGGGTGGGCAGGAGGGAGTGGTACAGAGTCCCCAGGGTCTAATCTGAGTGGGAGGGAGTGGTACCGGGCTCCCGGGGCCCAGTCCTGGTGCCCAGGGCAGAGAGGGATGGTGCTGGGCCAGATCTGGACCGCAGACAAGCACTGCGCCATTCATCTGGTCCACAGGGCCATGTGTGGGGCACAACTACCCTAATGCTTGTAGTAGTTTGTTTAATTTTTATGGAAGGAATCTTTCCCCCCTTTTCCTTTTAGCTGTATTTCTGTGCTGCAAGTTTTGAATAGGTTGTTGCCTGAGAATGAGTTGAAATTTATCTCCTTTTTCCACAAACAGCAATGTGTACTATAAATTAATATACTACATTGTAATATGCATTGTATATAATATTTCAAATGTTATTTCTGTTTTTTTAGAAAAGATTACAGAAAGAACTGTTGGCTTTGCAGAATGACCCACCTCCAGGAATGACTTTAAATGAAAAGAGTGTTCAAAATTCAATTACACAGTGAGTGTATTGCATTTCATATTTTCAATATCATCTCAGACTATAGACAACTACAAAGTCTCCCCTCCTGCTTTAGGTAACATTAACAGAATATTCGTGTTGATCTACGGATATATAAACACTGAGGTTAATGAGTACATTGCTAAGTGTGTTTATTGGTAAACTACGTGAGTGAGTGATCTGCAATATGTTACATTTTACTGTCTTCTGTAAAATTTGGGTAGGTGTTAACTTCAATTTTTTTAGATTAAACTATCAGAGGAGGACATCCTTCACACAGAATTTCATCTGTGTCTCAATATTATGAATCACTTAGTTGCAGTTCTACTAGACTTAATTTTGAAAATTGAGTGGTATATTGGGTTTATGTTCCTCCTGCATCTGCTTTTTGAGCTAACCTTGATATGTGAGCTATTCACCCTGAAACCAATATCACATTACTCTTAAAACAAGTGGAACAAAAACCTATGGGGCAGTTTTGACTTGAAGAATATTTATATGTTTGAATTTTCTCTTTACTACAGTTACAGTTAACATTTATGATTACCTTAAATCAGGGTTTGTCAACTGGGGATACATGTACCTCCCAGGGATACTTAGAAATGGCTCTTA
>NW_017728992.1:135557549-135566101 GCF_001723915.1 Gavialis gangeticus | reverse complement strand
GCAGAGGGTAGATTCAGGCTAGATATCAGGAGGTGCTACTTCACTGTCAGGGCGGCTAGGATCTGGAACCAACTTCCAAGAGAAGTGGTGCTGGCTCCTACCCTGGGGGGGTTTTAAGAGGCGACTAGATGAACACCTTGCTGGGGTCATTTGACCCCAGTACTCTTTCCTGCCATGGTGGGGGGTCGGACTCAATGATCTGTTCAGGTCCCTTCTGACCCTGCCAACTATGAAAGGTCTTTAGGGGTATGCGGGGGTGGAGCTTGCCCTGGGGCATGGAGGCAGCATCTCCCCTGGTATGTTGGGGGGGATGACAGACACAGCTGGCCCTCCACCCCAGCTCGTTCTTCTGATTGACCGCTGGGCTATCACGAGGGTCTCAGTGGCAGGTGTGTAAGTGCATTTCTATGCCAGCTTCCAGGAGCAGGGCCAGGAGGGTGAGCAGGGCTGGTGCGGGGAAGTCACATGCGGCGGCCGCCACAGCCTTGTGCCACTTTTCCATGGCCTGTTGCACATGTGGCTCTGTGGGCTACTGACCAGTGACGGTGGTGCAGTGGGTGGTGGCAGTGGCCGCCATGTGTGAGCACACAGCACCTCCCCCAACTCCACGTCTGGTCACTGCCACCAGAAGGGGTACACTTGCTTAAAAAAAAAAAAAAAAAAAAGTTGAAAAACCCTGCCTCAAGTGAAAGAGAAAAAATACTGGTTTTGTATATTTGACAGAACTTTGTGTATAATCAGGTTTCAGTCTTTGTGTGACACACAACTGTGCATAAAGAAATGAAAGGGCAGAAGCATGTTTTAAAGAAAAGAAAAATATTATAAACTCAAAAATATGGCGTATCAATTGGAAGCTTCAGATACAGTACACAAAACTGTTTTGAATTCTTTTAATTTTTTGCTAATTAACTGCAAGTTTACAGTGTTTCCTTAATCTGAGGGTGTCAAACTCATTTGCTTTCATAGACTGAACCTGTTGGGCTGCAGATGTTGATGCTCTTATATTGGCACTCATAACCAGGGAGTTAATGGTGTTGCCGCTGAATCCCAGAGCTACAGTTGCTGAAGCCACAGTGTTAGGGTGGCCAGCATGCAAGGGATGAACGCTTCCGATTTTAGTTGCTAACAGCAACCAAATATATTAAATTCTGTGGTAGTGTTCAGCTTTAGAGGCTGGCCATGCTAACTTTGTGGCTCTGGCAGCACGAAGATTGAGTGGTGGTGGCACTAACTCCTTGTTTGTAAGCAACTACAAACCCTCTTCCCCTGCATGCTTCCCATCCTCCCCTGCATTCCTGCTGTGAGCTCCCTCCCCTGATGCACAAGCCACCCCAATCCAGGGAAGGTGGTGGCTCAGTTCTGACTTTGGTCCCCAGCTCAAGCCTGGAGTTGGAGCTGAGCTACTGCCTGCCCAGGTACTCAAATCTAAAATAAAGCTTTTTTTTCCCCCATGCTGATTGGGGGGTAAAAAACTTGTCTGGGATTTGAGCAAATAGTGATTGAGTTAGCCGTGTGTTAATAAATTTTGAGTAAAGGTCTCAGATTTTACTTTCTGGAAATAGATTTACCAAAATGTATTATGAGGCTGTTGCTTATCTGACCTTTTCCACGTAGCTTGTTGAATTTTTAAATTGGATTTCTGGGCTTTGAGTGAAGCTGAGTCTTTATTTGTCCGGAGTGCAACCTTCTGAAGCACAGGGTGAGCACTGAGTACCAAATTGTGTATAAATGCCAAAAAACGCATGGTTATACAGCTATCTAAGTGCCACGTAGGTGAATGAAGGGGAAATAGGATCCAGCTCTCGAGGACCTGGCAGACATTGCACTTAAGATAACCTGGCCATGTGTTAAGGTAATTAATGTATCCACTAAAAGGGAAACCAACCACAAAAAATATTGCACACACAATGTGTAATTGTTTTGTGGCTGGTTTCCATCATGCCTTAAATTAAATGTGTAGCAGAGCTAGGACTGCATTTGAGTCTCTTACTGACCCTGGTGTGGTTTCCACTGACTGACAATTGGCTGATTGTTGGCTGGCTTCAGGAACAACAGCAGGGTCAGTTTCAGCCCTGATCCAGTCCTGATCCATCTGACAATCAGCTGATCTTTGGCCAGCTCTGGGGACCACATGGAGCTGGTTCAAGCCCTGGTGTGGTCCCAGAGCTAGCTGACAGCTAGCTGATTGGACGGGCACCTGACTTTCAATTCTCTGGTACAGAGGGAACCTAGGATCATGATCCTGGGCTTCCCCTGCACTGTCGAGTAGGGTACGATTGGGATCTGATGTTTGATTCCAAAATTGCAGTTCCTTTCCTGCATATATGGCATGTCAGGAGGCGTGAAAGTTGGGATTGGGGATCAGATCTCACCACACCTTTAAATGAGCGTGTGTTACAGCCTTAGTCGTACCTGTACAGTTTCATGGTCTTCAGTAATTTTTGGACTAGTGATATGAATTTGGACTAAATTAGCCTGGCACCATAAATGAAGAGAAGAGCTAATAAGTGACAACACATTTTACTTCTAAGTTAGAAGTCCTGACTTTACGTAGGGACAGAGCTGTTTTGAATAAGAAAGTGCCTATTATTCCGTTTTCAGAACAGAACTTCAGTGGATCTAGTTTAAAGTCAATTGAGACAGCACATGCTCAGGGGATTCCTTTTTGCTGTTACAAACAGAATTAAACTTAATGCATTGGTCAATCCAATTTGTAAAACCCTGATAAATGTCAATAAAATATGGGGGGTGGGAAAATTTTGAAAGTAGTCTATGGAAAGGATGAGAGAAGTAAATACACTTCAAAAAAGTGTTAAGTCAAAAAAATTGGCACAGCTAGTGTTACTGGAAAATTGAAGTCATTTAAATATAAAGCAGTATTCAAAGCCTCATCTTTTTTATAGATTTTTTTTTTTTTAATAGCTTATTGTGTTAGTCAAAAAATAGACTTGACATCCTGATGGCATGTGTCAAGTGTAAGCAGAAGAGAAGAAATACTATGATCTAATGGGACATCATTGGATATTGAATGATCCAGAGAGAAGTCCAGGGACTGTGCGGACCTTGTATTGTCTGACAATGGGCTAAGGATAGTGACTACATAATTATATAATAATTGAATTACAGCAATTTAGAACATGTTTAAAGCTGTATAGACTATTTTTATGTTCTTACTTGCTGTTATTTCTGTGCTTAAGGAGAGGTGTATGCTAAAGGATTTCATAAACCTCAAGCCAGGTGGTGGTTTTATTGAGCAGCAAGCCACAAGTAATATGTGCAGAGCATTCCGGGAGTATTAATAAAATTCTTAGCATATCTAGTTTGTGCATCATTGAAATAATATTAACACATCAGTTTGTTTTTGTCATCACTTTTTAGGATAGGTTTGCATATTAACCATAGCTGTCTTACCACATAGAACCATGTTTTGAAAATGTACCATATTCCAGACTTTTTTTCTTTACGTTACTGAGATATTTACAGCTATGCATTTGGTCTGGCAATTTCCTTTGTTTTTACACAACTTTCAAGGAAGAGCTCTGATCAGAATTGGTAGTTTGTAAATAAGCTATTACTTTTATGTCCCTGTGCCATTGCATTGCCAACCTTCCCATTTCCTTATCTGTTCATGTCTTTGAAGTATTCCAAGTGACCTTTTGTAAGTGTTCTTCTGATTCTGCTTTAATATTGGTGAACTGTTTTGTTCACTGTATTCTTACATTTGTTATCTCAGAGGCAGAAAAGTAAAACCAAATGGAAAGGAAATAGAGGATAGAGTAAATCCTTGCACAAGTTGTAACTTCGGGATAAAGGCTTAAGTGGGAAATAAGTCCAGTCTTTCAGAATAACTTTCCCCTGATAGCGTAGAGGTATGGATAGGTGTTATTTTGCAACTCCACAAAAATGTGATAAAGGGACATGCAGGGGTTCCATCCTCCTTGCAGAAGGACTACAAATCTGCCTCAAAGGTATGCTCTGCAGCCAGGGGGGCAATAGCAGGCTGCGTTTTGGCTCTTCCTACCCCCAGGAGAGCTCAGTCATTTACAGCCTGCCTGCCCCCCAGCCAGAAAAGCAGCAGCTGCAAAGGACAGTGTCTTCCACTCCTGCTAAGGCTGCTGCCAGAGACCCAGGTCTTGCAGTTCCAGGGGGAATTGTTCAACCCTAACTGCAGGGCCTTATGTGCCTGCCTGATCCATCACTCTGCCGATCAGCAGAGTGAGTGTGTGGGGAGGGAGGAGTTATGGTTAGAGGAAGAAATCTGCACTACCCTTTGAACAGTGCTGGGGCTACCTGGTGCTGTTCAGAAGGCAATGGGAATTACTAAGATTGTTCATGTGCCTGTGACTGAAGGCCTATAGCTCACTGCTGGAAGAGGCAGGAGAATGGAGGGCTTGGGATACTGGGGATCCTAGGGACCCCCATTTTGGTATGTATAATGCAGTGGTCTCCAACTTTAAGTAGGAGATCACCTTTGGCATTTAAAAGCAACCTAAGATCTGGCATGCACTGCTGCCACCCCTCCAGCAGGTAAGTTTGTGGGGAGGGAAGGGGTGGGGGGCAGATTGAAGCAGAAGGAGAAAAAATTATTTGGGGCACGCCTCCCCAGCAGGCAAATCCCACCCGGCCAGGGCCCTGCTCAGCTTACCTCTGCTCTGCCTCTGCGGTGCTGTCCTTCACCATGGGGTCCTCCATCTAGCCCCTGCTTTTTCCCTCCCCCACGGACTGACCTGCTGGGCTGGGGTGCACGCGTGCATGCACGTGGGCACTCAGCCCCCCACCCCAGCCTTGGATCGACTCCAAGAGGCTCTGAGATCTACCGGTGGATCAAGATCCACTGGTTGGTGACCACTGGTGTAATGGAACATGTGTTACATGCAGCACTAGAAAACAGCGATGTTGCTGTTCAAAGAGTGAACAGTTTGTGATCACTAGGTTTCTGTATCAAATTCCTTGAATACCTGTACATTTGCATTTTGTGTTGGCAAAAAGGCCCTTTTCCTGGCGCAAATGTAATGCATCTTCATCGCCTAGGGAGATGGCATGTTTGAGTTGATTTCCTATATCATGATATTTGTATGAGAAGGTAAAATACTAAACTTGTTCCTTACCTATGCAACTTGGTTTGCTTTGGCTTTTCTTTTCACCATCACTAGGGATCCTGGTTTTCTCTGTTTTAAAAATTGCAAATTCTCTGATTTAAAAACAAAAAGAGTCTCTGATTAACTCCCCCCCCCCCAAATCTGTGATTAAAATGAAATGCCACCATATAGATATATTTATAATTTTAAACCAATTTGGAAGCCCACCAGTGCCTCAGTTACTATAATAAAATCAGTTCTAAATGCCTATAAATTTTGGTATTTGATTCTGGGTTTTTATCATGGTTAATCAGAGCTCCCCTTGCCCCCTTCACTCAACAAGACACAAGTCCAGGCCCCTTACTCCCAAGCTACAGCCCCCCAGCCCTGCTGGAGGGGGCCCCCAGCTGCCAGGGCTACAGAGCCAGGGACCCGGGTCTGTACCCCTCTTCAGAAGCACCTAAGCCCTGGCTGCTGCCCATGGGAGATGGCAGCTGCTGCAGCAAAGTGGAGCCCGGTCTTCCCTCCCCCTTGGGTGGCATGGCTGGAGCAGAGCCCGTGGTGGGGGTGGGCTGCCTGCTGTGGGCTCAGGCTGCCCTCCCCCTGGGGCCTCCATGGCTCAGAGGACAGAACTCAGTGCAGCAGGGCAGAGCAGCGTGTTCCAAAATTGTTGCCGCCACTGAGAGCTCCATGCTGCCATGGCAAGGCTCCCCCTACCCGCCCAGCAGCAGTGAAGGGCACAACTCTGTGCCACCATCCCCGCTGCTGCCAAGCGAGCTGGGGGTGCCTCACTAGGGCAGTGTTGGGCTCCCAGCCCCACTCTGCCCTGCTGTGCTGGGTCCTGCCTGTTGGGCTGAGGGGGCCCCAGGGGGAGAGCAGCGGGATGGAGAGCCTGAGCCCACAGCCTGCACCTGCTTCTGCCCCACGCACAAATCCGAGGGGCATGTTCCCATCCTACCCCCCTCCTGGGAATGCATGCAGCGGCAGGGAGCCAGCTTCATCCCTGCCCGCCAGACAATCCACCCACAGCTCCATCCTGTTCCCCACCAGGGCCCTGTGGCTGCAAATTCCAGCCCTGGGCTCCAAGTAGCGCCCCAGCTGGGCAACCCCAGCCCTGCCCAACTCCCTCCCTCACTGTGGAGGCCTCAATACACTCTTCCCCCTCCAGACTTACCTCCAGCTCTCCAGGCTGCTTGGCGGCTATCTGCGTGTGTGAATGCACATGTGAACATGGTCCCCGCTGCCTGACTGCCCTTCTCCTGGTCCCCTGCACCCAGCCTGTTGCAGGCTGGAACTCTGCCAGCTTTTAGAGCTCTTAGCAAAAGTGGAAAATCCATGTTTCTCCATTAAAAGAGAAAATGTGTGTTGTTTTTTTGTTTTTTTTTTTTCCATTTTTCTGCAGGAAATGGAAAACCTGGTTCCTTGGTCATCACTGATAATGAAGCGTAGGTCCAGTAATATTGTCGTAGTAGATAGTTGATTTAGTTGCTTATGCGTTTTAATTACAGTTACTACATCACATTTCTAAAGCTCTGTCTCCATTTCTAGGTGGATTGTAGACATGGAAGGTGCTCCAGGAACATTATATGAAGGAGAAAAATTTCAACTTCTATTTAAGTTCAGTAGTCGATACCCTTTTGATTCTCCTCAGGTAATTAGTTTCTCTTTTTTTCTTGATTTTTAGAGCCCTCTTTTAGATAATAGCTGCATGCCACATGCTGAATGTAACGTGTATGCTTTCTGTAATACAATAGCTCAGCTTAGTTATGTGGGTTTGTTAACATGTTTGTGCAGGTGCCACGTCTTTTTAAAATGGCCCTGCAGTGGATGACCTTGCCTGTTGCTGTCCACTTATTTTTCTAGGAAGACCAGAGAAAATTCAACATTTTTGTGAGTTTCACTTGAATACTATCAGGGACATTTTATACTAAAATTGCAGCACAGGTAGTTCTGCCTCTACTTTTACAGCTATAAAGGTAGGGTGGAAAACAGCCTGCTTTTTCCTGTACCCTTGCCTCAGATTTTTGGTACTACTACTTAAAGCTTTTCTTACAATTTCCATTCTGGTTTCTCTTCTTATCTTGCTTGTTTTTGATCCTTGGGAAGTATGGTAACTAGGACCACATTTGTGATTGTGGCAGGGGAATGTATAGGTGTGATGGCATAGCGTGAGAGGCCTGTGATCCAATTATACCATGATTTTAAGTAGAAATTTTAGTTCATTCTTTCCACCATGTCTACTCTTTCTTTGACCTCTTGGCTGAAAATTCCAAGAATGAGATTTACCGCAATTGTTCACGTATCTCACGCACCTTGTTTTGGGAAGGCAAAATGAAGAGGAAAAACATTTTTTTCCAGACTTCCCTGCCACAGTCTAGGCTTAACCCTCCAGCCAGCATGGATAAGGGGTAGAGTCCTGTTGCCAGTGTTACTTCCCCTCCCCCTTGCTGCTTGGCCAACACAGCTGTTGCCAGATCAGCAGCAGCTGTGAAGGTTAAACTTGTAGCTGTGTTGGGCCTGCAGCATGGGTAGGGGGAGTAAGGCTGATGATGGGACTCCACCCCTGCTTCTTGTGACTGGACGGTTCAGCCCTGAATGAGCCAGTACCAAGCACAGACCTCTACCGCCATTCCATTGTTCTCCTGCCTCCATTCCAGCATGGACATCAGCTGAAATGCTTAAGACACTCACCCCAACTTTGGATGGTGAATTTTCAGGGAAATGGTGTGTATGATGTGCGATTAAATGCGGCAGTACCAGTTGTGATTTCTGTAGAATTATTTTTGTTGTGCCAGTTGCTTGAAAAGCTTAACCACAAAGATATCATCAGGTACTGTGGTAAAAACTAGAACGCTGACTTTTCAGTCTTAGGTTTTAAGGAGCAAACTGGCACCTATACATCTGCACCCATCAGGTTTGCAGTGAACTACTCACAGGTGATCCACAAGAGAGTAGCCACTTTCATTTGGTTCCAAGTAGGTACTCTTTGTACTTGTTATCCAACATGTGTGTGTGGCTGTGTGCAACTTAATGTAAAACAATAACCCAGACAGTGAGGGGTACATCGAAAGAGATTTTTGGGATTGATACCAATAGCTGATTTTTAAGGAGGTGTATTGGCCGATACCAATCCGATTCCCGATACCAGCTTGGAGAGCTGCGTGCAGCTGGTAAGTCTGGTGTGGTTCAGCAGGGCAGATCAAAGCCCCACGGTGAGGGAAGAATGGGGCTCAGGCTGGGGCAAGTGCTGCCTGGGCAGGGCGGGCATGGGATGGAGCTCTGCGGCTTGTCGGGGTGGGGGCAGCTGCTGCTGCTGCCTGCTGCTCATCTGGTGGCTCCTGCTGCTCGTTCAGGAGGGGTTGGGGGGGCCTTTGCCCCCAGATCTGCACGGGGTGTGCCAGGAAGAGTCACATGCCCCCCCCCTTCCTGGTTGAGCAGCAGGAGCTGCCAGACCAGCAGCTCCTGGACTAGTGG
>NW_017728992.1:135554346-135557491 GCF_001723915.1 Gavialis gangeticus | reverse complement strand
GGGGTCTCCCCCCCCCCCCCCCCCGGCCCGAGAAGCCACAGCTCCATCCCATGCCCACCTCACCCCGGCTGGGCAGCACTTGCCCCAGCCCCACTTCTCCCTCACTGTGGGGCCTTAATATGCCCCTTCCCTTCCCTTCTACCACACCAGACTGACCAGCTGCCTGCAGCTCTCTAAGCTGCTGGGCTGTGATCCTCGCTGCGTACATGCTGTGCTGCGGCTGCGTGCATGCACGAGCATTTATCGGCCTAATTATCAGGCACATCAGGTCAATTTTTTTTTTCTCCCCCCCCCAATATGATCCATTTTCTTTTTATTGGTGCCAATCCAATATTGGACCTGTGCGTCGGTGCACCTCTACAGACAGTACATGTACACTTATTAGCACAGAAAACAAGTATTTAAGTACAGGATGCTTAGCTGTTGTAGGTACCAAGAATGATAAAAGTACTGCCCTTTTAAAAGTGCATCTTATAATTTTTAACACCTAGATTCTAGCCAGAATACGTACGTATTACAAATTTAAAGTTTAAACTTTTGTCACTCAAGCACTCCATTGTTTTCTATCTTGAATACATGTTGTCTATCATAGTATGCATGCACTTGTTTTCTGAGGTGTGCAAAGGTTTTACTTTTCATAAGGCAAGAGATTACTTGAAAAAAAGAAATGCATTGCTGGACCTCTGAAGGTAAGACCTTGAATATTTTAGGAATACCAGTAAGCAAGCTGATAGAAATCTGAGGTGGAGTGAAAGATGGTTTTGTGGTTAAGGCATCAGGATGGGTCTCAAAATATCTGTGTTCAGTTCCTGCCTCTGCCATAAGAAATTTTATGTGCCATTAGACAGTTTGCTTTCTCTCTAACAGTCCCCTTTCCCCAATTTGTAAAAAGGAGATGATGTTTCCATACTTCCTACTTTTATGAAGATATGCCCATAAGATACTTGGAACATGCCAGCACTATGGTGATGGGTCTTAATAAAAAGCTATTCTGCATATATTATTATATCATATAATAGTGGGTGTACACTGTGGGAGACTGTTGATGACAGATGGGGGGTTGGGTGAAGTGTGCTGAAGTTGCTCAGGGTAGGACTTTTCTTCCATTTCCATCTAGCTTTCCTTTGAATTCTGAGCCAATTGTGTATTTTAGGCATGTGAAACACATGGCTTGCAGGCTATCATTGGGTCATGGAATTTGGGAGAGTGCCTAGCATAGGTGGCAGAAGGGAGGCACTAACGAGACTTATCTCCCCCAAATGTAGGGCAGTGGTAGGGCCACAAGGCAGCCCAGCTGTGGGCTTCTGGCAGCTGCAGTAGGGATGAGGGAGGGGAGTGGGGCTCGGCCAGGGGCAAGCACTGCACAGCCAGTGGGGCATGGGACAGCTGTGAGCATCTCATCCGGGGGATGCGGCTCCTGCCACTGTGCACACCCAGGAAGAGCATGTGTGAGCGTCTGCCCTCCAGATCTATGTGGGGCAGCAGGGTGGACTGCAGCTGTGCTGGGCTCTTCCCAGCAGGGGGCTGGACCAGGCTGTGCTCAGGGTGCACAGCGGTGGTGCTGGGAGGGAAGCTACGGGGGGCTGCAACAACTCAAATTCCCCATATTTCCCCCCAAGCCTCCTTCCCAGCGTCACTGCCACCCACCCTTAGTGCAGCACAGCCCCGGGCCCAGCCTGCAGCCACAGCTCTTCCCGCACAGATGTGACACAGCTCTTAGCTACATGGGGGCTGAGTGAGAGCTGTGTTGCTGTAGCTGTACTCACCTTGGAGCTGCTCCACCCACTGCTTCTTGTGCTCCCTCCACCAAATCAAGCACCTACTTGGCCAGTAGGTGCCACCCCTGTAAAATTTTAGTTTGGTGTCTTTAAACTGACATTATTAAGAAGGCATTTTTGCATGTTTCTGTGCTGCATTTACATTTATAAGTACAAATTACATTTAACCTTGCAGTATTTTACATTTCATCAATACTAGTTATTTAGGACCAAATTTTGTCACCTTTATTTCTATTGATTTAGTTCCTTATTTTGCAGAACATCCTGTAGAAATCAGTGGGCCTGCAAAGTTGTGTGAAGTACCTACTCATTGTAGGTAAAAGTGGCAGAATCTGGCTCTTTAATATAAGATACTACTGTTTGTAGAAGATGTTTTTATCTCATTTAGAATGTTAACAAACGCTAATTGCACTTTTTTTTTTACTTTTTTAGGTCATGTTTACTGGTGACAATATTCCTGTTCATCCCCATGTGTATAGCAATGGTCATATCTGTTTATCCATTCTAACAGAAGACTGGTCTCCAGCTCTTTCAGTGCAATCTGTTTGTCTTAGCATTATTAGCATGCTTTCCAGCTGCAAAGAAAAGGTATATTGCATTTTGTTTTGTTTCTGTTTCAAACAAGCAAACAAGTATGCCTTCACTAAAAACATTGAAACATTTTGATAGTGTCAGTTTAGAAAATTCTATATTGCAACGGAAGCATAAACAACAATAATTCACTAAATAATTCACTAATGCTCTGCTAGGAGCCTGCAAAAAGAGGCTTGAATAGAATAGAACAGAATAGAACAACTCTACCATTTTATTAGGCTAACTTGCATCTTAGTCAATATAAAAAGTTATCCTAACAGAATTTCATAAGTGACTGTAATGAAAATTGCACTTTGAGTAGTGCAAATGCCATGAAAAGCTTTATGGGAGCAAATAGAATGTTTTTTTTTTTTAAAAGAAACTAATGAATCCTAATAAGAAACAAATTATTTTTCTTGCCCTTCATTCATCCAGCTCATTCTTACATCTCAGAAATGCTCATATAGCTACCAGTACATGACTACATACAGACATTTGTGGGGAGGTTAGTGGGGGGAAGGTTAGATCGCATTAAAAATGGCCACCTGGTCTAACAGTTTGCCCAAGTATGGACTTTCAGCTAGTTAGGTAGATCTACTTGCGAACTGTGCAGAAGTTCAGGAAAGTTAGATCCGTCTAAAGCTGGCCAACCTGTTTTAAGTTCAGTATGTTTCTGAGGTGTAGTATAACTTAGGTCAGTCTTGCCAGACCCAGTCTAACTGAACTTCTGTACAGTTCCCAGCACATCCCCAAGGCTGGGAAAGCCCAGCTGCTGGCCCCACCCCTGAGGCCAT
>NW_017728992.1:135543497-135549346 GCF_001723915.1 Gavialis gangeticus | reverse complement strand
CACCCCACCATACCCCCAAACACACCCACACCCTCCCACATACACTGTCCATCCCCCAGCCCTCCAAACACCCCATCTTGCAAGCTGCTCCCTGTCCCACTTTTATCAGTGTTTGTTTATGGTGAGATCTGAGTAAGTAAGTCAGTGGGGGAAGGGGTGGGAGGGATGGGAGAGTGGATTCACCGGGGGGATTGTCTGTCTGGGGATGAGGGGGTTGGGGTCAACTCCCCACGCTCTCTTATGGACCCTGTGAGACCTGTTAATCCCTGCTGTCCACCCCAAGGTGCCCGTGCAGTCGCTGCCAGCTCGGAGCTGATGTTAGAGCTGTGGAGCCCGGCACAGCTGTTTGCAGCCTGCCCACTGCTTGCAGTGCTAAGCAAAATGGCCTCATGTGCCACGCTCAGCACGTGTGCCAGGGGTTGCCGACCCCTGATCTGCAATATTTATTAATTTTGATTTAAAATATTTTTGTCCTGATTTACATGCATTTGTGTAGTGTACATAGAGGTGATTGCACAATAGCTTAAAATGAAGTGTTACTTTTGTATATTGAGGGTTACGGGGAATAAGGGAGTGGGTATAGGTTTGTGTAGGGGGCTGTGGGTATGTGGGGGAGGGTGGGTGTGTCTAGCAGGCTTGTGGGGGCAGTGGGTAGGTATGGGGTGAGGAAGCGTGTGGCTGGGTATGGGGTTTGTGGGGAGTTCTGTGTGGGGGAAGGTGGCTGGATGTGGGTATGGGGCTCCGCATGTATGGCAGTGCAAGGGGGGGTGTGGGTGCATGTGTATAGTGGGATGTACATGTGGGACTTGCCCTACAAACTCTCTCTCTATCTCTCTCACACTTACACTCACACCCCTCCTGCTCCTGGCTCTGGGGTACCAGCATGGGGTTCCACTGTCCAGTGATGCAGCTGGTGGGCAGGAAAGCTTGGAAATGGTAGCTGCAGGGAGGGGGGAGTGGCAGTGAGTGGGTGCATTGGAGCACAATAACAGCTAGGCGGGAGCATGGGGCCCAGGGCGGGGCATCTGGAAGATGGCGCAGGCTGGCAGGGGCTCTATGGAGCTGGGCCAACTCCCCCTTCTCCCTGCTGTTACAGCCCGGCTTGGTTCCATAGAGCACCTGCCAGCCTGCTCTGGGCCCCTGTTGGCCCTGTTGCTTTCACCACTCCCTGCCTGCTGCAGTGCTCTGGCACCACATGGTTCCTGACTGCATGGCCACGACCACAAGACGCAGCAGGAGATGGCCTGGCTCGACCCCAAGGATTGTGGCAATTCTGTGGTCCTCTCCCCACCGCCACACTTTTATCTGAGTTTCCCTTTCTGGTGGAGGGAGGTGGGGGAACAGCCCCAGGGTCCCAGGCCAGAAGCCTTCTGCTAGGCAGAAGCTTCTGGGTGTGTGTGTGGGGGGGGGGGGGGTCTTTGCTGCAGGGTCCTGCCACCAGCTTCTCCTGGGTCCTACTTCCCCTGGCTCCTGTCATCTTTGACAGGCAGCCAGGAGCAGATAAATACTAATTGTCTAAAGTTTTTAGGGGCCCCACAAGTCAGATAGAATGACATGGCAGGGTGGATCTGGTGTGTGGGCTGTATTTTACCCACCCTTGATCTAACCACCTCCTGACCTCCCTAAATGTCTGTACACAGCCCATTTTTATCACTAACAAATCTTATACATAGAACTTAAAATTTGATTTGGAGTTAGTTTACAAAAGGCAACTCTTTTATAGTTCTGTTTTGCCAAATGGGTCCATTTATTTTATTAGCCAATCACCAGAAAATGTAGCTTTTGTCATATAAAAGAAGCTGTTTTTGATTATTTCTGTAACTTTTATGCCTTAACTTGGATCATCCAGTGACTTTTTTTTTCCTTTTAAATTACTATTTATTAAGTACTATCCTACCTATATTTCATAGTTTCATAGTTACTAGGGTCGGAAGGGACCTGAGTAGATCATCTAGTCCGACCCCTAATGTTGATGAGCTACAAGTCTTCACACATGAAGACCTAATTTCACTCCATCTGGTCAACTTTCCCAATCTACAAGAGACTTTCTGTAGACTTGAACTGGAAGCTATCACTGAGATGCAATGAAGCCAAACTGCAAAAAGTGTTTTAAATTGGCAGTGGTTTAAGGTTCAGTTTATATTTGTTAATGACTATGTGTGTTTAGTTTTCTGTCTGAAGCTTTCTAAAGCATTTGCAGGTACTATTGCTTTAACTGAGTTATTCTACTTTAAAATATTTTTTGCTGACAATGTGCTAAAGTGAATTTTCTAACCAGTGTAGGCAGGACCTGACCCTATCTATTAATGCATTTTACTTGATTCGTATGGCATCTTTGAAAGTAAAGGCTTACTTAAAAAGATGATCAAATATTAGATGCTGATATATTATTTTTTATATTGTAGAGGCGACCTCCAGATAATTCATTTTATGTAAGAACATGTAACAAGAATCCAAAGAAAACAAAATGGTGGTATCATGGTAAGTATTTCACTTAGAGCAGGAGCTACGGACAACTTTCAGGATGAGTACAAATGATATGTAACAAAATTTAAAGGAGTCCATGATTTTAAACACTTAATGAATTTGGAACTTAAAAATTCTCCTGTAACATGGAATATAAGTATTCTAAAGGAGCATGAGTGAATAAAATTTATTAGGGAAAAAAAGATGTGGTCCACCAGGAGATTAAACAGTTGTTACGGCTTAGAAAAATCTCTTACAATAATCTATTGTGATACCTACCATTGCAAATTTTTATAAGCAATATATTTAGCTGTTTGTTCAGATTAAAAGAAAGTGTAAGAAACACACAAAAGAAAAAGGTATTATTGTCCTTTGAAGTTTCGGAACAATTTCATGTAAAATTTGGTGAGCTATAGCAGTTCTTGATGAGTGTAAACTCTGAGGGAGAAATAGGTTGCTGAAATAAACTTACTACAGCAAGCTAGCTTAATACAGAACTGATCTGTTAAATACAACAGATGTTTTATTGATAAAACACATCTAATACCTCTGTTCTCTAATTTTAAAATGAGGAGTTCTGGATCAGGGGTTGGCAACATTTTGCCACCACAGGCTGTTCTCTGCTATCCAGTCCCCTCTGGGGGTCTCCTCTCCCCAGCAATCAGCACACTTTGTGGAGGAAATAGATAAATGCAGGTGCTACGACCCTACAGATAACTCCTCTGTTGCTGTGGTTGCAGTGTGCTGCTAGATTTAGTTTGTTCATGGGCTGGATCCAGTCTGTGGGCTGTAGATGATTTTTCTTCCTTGGCAATGGAAATGTTGCTGTATATCCTGAGTAAGTGCACGAAGTGTGGAGTAGCTGACTCCCAAACTAAAGTGTCTTTGGTTCAAAATACTTTTTGGTTAAAAAATATTTTACTATATAGTTGACTTTAGATATTAATTTAGTCCTAGTAAGAACGTATCAGATAGATGCTAAGAGAGATTTAGGTCACTTTAATCTGTTAATCACTTGGAATGTACATTACCTTATTTTCACTTCCAAAATTTTAACTTAAGTAGAGCAAGTCCTGTTATGCGCAAGCTTATATGATGGCTTAAAACTTTTTGAGTAATTGTTTCCTCTTTCTTTTCTATACTTCAACTTCTGTAACATGTTTGCAATCCTTCTTTGATTTTGATTCTAGGTTGGTTTTTTGTTCATTTTGGTTTTTTTTAATCCTCCTTTGGCTACTTCTGAAGAATGTTTTTCTTGACTGAGTTTCTTGTCTTATTTCCTCTTGATAGTAATCTTCAAAGAAGACTTTTCATTTTTGAATGGCAACCACTTTTGTGCTCTCATTGGCTGTAATATCAATCCTGATTGGTTGTGGAATAAATAAAATACTTTTCTGTATGATTTAGCCCTGAAGTCTGTATACAGTAGCAAGTTTCTGGTGCTATTCTAGTTTTCTTCAAAGTAGGAAATTCAGGGAAGGATGAAAATGTAAATAGGAAATTAAATGTGATTATCTGAGTATAGAAGAATGACTAACATTTTGTATGATTACCAGGAATATTCTAAATATAAAAATCAATGTGGTCATCAGTTTCTGGAAGTTGGTGGCTGATATTTGTATCATAGTTAAAAAGGTTCTACTTCCATTCAGGTAGTCACTGGACACTTTTTTTTACAGTATGGATCATTTACCAAACCACTGCTTTCTGATTGAAAGCAAAATTGTACAAAAGAATACTAGTATAAAATCAGATAAGTATAGGTTAAGATAGATTACAGATGAGAGGGCAAATCATTATGTTCTCAGTGGTCCTTTACTGTCTTTCCCCCTGAAGACCTGCTGGATAGCAGAAATTGAGACCTATTTTGAGAACTGATTTTTTTCTGCTTCCTGCAGAAGAGCTGTCCTCAACCTTATATTCTTTGTTAGGTTGTTACAGCCTGCTGTTTTGAAGAGAGGGGCATATTCTTCCCATATTCTTGTTGGAGGGGCAGAAACATTTTTCCTCTTTTCCAGAAAGGGGGTGAAGGTGGCTCTCTGAAAGCCAGTAAGGAGTTCAGTGAGAAGTGAAAAGCATGTCAGGGCTAATAATCCAGTAAAGCTATTAGACTGACAGGTAGGCATTATGGCCATCTTTTAAATCTGCCCTTCCCCTATCTCAGCCCTCGAAGTTTGTTCTAAATACCAAGGGGAAAAAAATTCAATAATAGTAGGGTCAAAGTGGCATTGTAGCTGTGATGGCCCACAAAATATACTAAAAGCAATAGAGTTGGTTGAATAAAAGCTGTTACCAAGCTTGCCTTGCTTCTAAAAACATCACTGTCATGAAAGACTTGATCCTTTCCCCTGATCTTGTCCCTATTAAACAGGAAATGGGTATTTGTTCTCAAACAATACCGCTGCTGGTTTTCCTAGAAGTACTTTACCTGTGACTGTCTGTAGATGGCTTAGATGTTCACCCTTCTCCTCTTACGTCCATCTAACCGGTCTTGGTGATGATGCATTCTAGTTCTCCTTTTTGATACGAGTTCTCCTAACCATATAGTCGTATGCAGGACATAACACTTTGCAAACAGGCTGGAGCAGAGAGAGATTAGCATGGGGTGCATTTAATTTAAAATACCAACTTCTAAATTTAGGAAAAAAAGATAAATATTGATAAAGTTGGCTCTTGTTTTTTCTGTTGCCAGATGCTAGAGTGATAGGTGCATTAGAAATAACCAGTGAACCAACTATATTCTGATCAATTTATTTTTTGTTGCAGGACACATGTTTTTAGTTAAATTGCAGTGAAGTGCTGCTGCAGGTTTTGAGGTGATTAGTGATTTGGCTACAGGCTGACATTGAATATGAATGACTTCACTGTAGGATGATATCTGAAAGCTAGTTTATAACTGAGAGAAGTTTTTCAGGAAAAAATATTTGTAGTAGCATGGGGAAATTGTCAGGAAAACGTACAAAATCTGAAAAAGAAATTGGCCTTTGCTTTGAGTGTTTTTACAGTGTCCTTTAGATTACCAGGCAACTGCTAAATCTCATCTAAAAATGCTCCAATTGTTTTTAACGTAAGTCCACTTTCATGCATGTATCTACATAGGCTCTGGTATGTAAAGTGAATGGTTTTTGACTGATTTTTGGCATATTGGGAACCAAGACACTAGTCTGAAGGCTAGTTTGCTCCCATTAACTCATTATGCAAAACAGCTATAAAAATAATCTGCTATGAACAGGAAAATAAAATTAAAGGTTCAATGTATGTATAGATTTGATGCGAGTTTGCTTTCAGATGAAAGATCTTGGCATTACAATGTCAGCCTATTCTTTGTCTTGTATTTTGGCAGTTACAGTTTTTGTTGGCTATCCTTGAGAGCAGTAAAAAGC
>NW_017728992.1:135542047-135543486 GCF_001723915.1 Gavialis gangeticus | reverse complement strand
AAAAAAAAAAAAAAAAAAAAAAAAAAAAAAAAAAAAGTCATATGGGTAGAGAGAGAACTGTTTAGCTTTGAGCACAGTTACGGTGACAATATGGTTTGCCCAAAATATAGGCTTCCTATTACTTTTTTAAAATTCTGATTGCAGACTGTCTTCCTTTATTCTACATATATCTCTTACCAGCAGCAGCAGCACTTCTTGGCCAATCACTAATACATTTTTTTTTTAACAAAATGTGCATACTCTACTATGAGAAACCAAATGCCAAGAGGAAATGTTTGTTTGTTTTTTGAATTTTAGGTTTATGGTGAACAGAATATTTTGAATTGTAAACTATTCAGAATACATTATAATTTTTGATAAACACATTTTCCTAATGCAACCCCAAGCCTCCTCATATTTATCTTGTTTTGTAATCTCTCCATTTTCCAACTCCTTACTGAACAAAATAACAGTAGTCAGAATTTGGCATATTTTTTACCTTCATTGGTATGTATAATTTAGTTGTTTCTGTTTTTAAGTACCTTGCAAATTAGGGCTCTGAATGTTTATGTATTTTCTATAAATCTTTTTTTTTATCTTAAAGATGACACATGTTGATGCCACCATTTTGTGATCCTCGTAGCAGAAGATAGTCCTACTGAGAAAATGAGCACTTTGATCATTCAGTCTTTGAACTTTAACCTTTGACTGGAAGTGACCTATAGGCAATGAAGACTACTTCCTTTGACTGCATTTTTACTAGTGTGCATTCTGGGCGCATGTTGATCGCTGGTTCAGTCCATGCAACTGACATGCTTTTATTAGTCATACAGTATTAATGCAGATGTCTGGAAAAGTCAGAATAATTCCATTTATTTTTATTTTAAGCTTTTGGGAAGAATTCCAGGTCTTCATGTATTGTGCAATAACAGTGAATTCCTTGGCGGTTTTGGTGCATCCATTGCCGGCAATGGACTTTGTACCAGGAAACGTTTTGATCCTGCCGCAAAAAAAACCAGATTGATGCATGATAGAGCTTATGAAATGTTTTAGATGTATTGGGATTATAAGCAAGGGATCCAACATTACTTCAAAAGCCACCCCATTCTTTTACATTTGGATTCTATGCACTGTGATCACAAAGCTAGCAGCATGACAACATGCTTAGCAAAAGGACTGTAATAAGATCATTGCATATTTATTAAATTGTTTATTTTCTGTCAAATCGTTTTAACATGGAAAGTTTTCAGGTGACATTGGCAGAGAGGTACAATGTTATCCCTATGGTGAAACAAATATACCTTTTTTTTTGTATATAGTTATTCATATCTCTGAAGCAAAGGTATGAGTAATTTAGGGTGGGAGTGATTTAATCAAGACTTTATTTTGGCGATAAGATGACAGTGATATAACTGAATTTGCTGCAGTCCATAACTGGGCTTGAAATCTGTATATTAGAG
>NW_017728992.1:135531013-135537047 GCF_001723915.1 Gavialis gangeticus | reverse complement strand
AGCTGATCTGTAAATCTAATCCCTTTTCTGCACAGCAAGGATTCTCACAATTTTTTGCACATGCCTGGTCGGTGTTTTGGCCCAGAAAGATGGCCTGCTAATCTAGAACCTTTTCCTGAGGACAAGGATTCTGCAAATTTCTGGACCCAGTGAGTTAGTGTTTGGTCTGCAAAGCTGCCCTGCAAATCTGGGCACTTTTGCCAAGGACAAGGATCTTCACAATTCTGGCCCAAGAAACTGGCCTTCAAATCTAGTCCCTTTTCTCCAGGACTAGAATTTTTCACAGTTTTCTGCACCCCCAGGTCTGCCTTTGGGCTAGGAATCTGGTCTGGAAATCTGTAACCCATTTCCCCACTGAAATATTTTTAGCATTTTTATGCACCCATTGTTTTAACCTAGGAAGAAAGCCTGCAAATTAGGGCTGTGCAAGGCTTCGGACAGCGCTTTGGATCCGGAGAAGCTTTGGATGCTTTGGGGTCTGAAGCAGCACGTCTGGGTTGAAGTGCTGGCCTTGTTTAGCTTCCAGAAGCGGTTCAGAGCTTCCGAAGAGTTTCCGAACCGCCTTGGAGATCGGGCCATAGAGTATAATGGGGAAACAATACAATATCTAGAACTTTGTTGTTTTTTGTCCAATTTGGATGACATTTTCAGGGCTGGTAGACACTGCAGAGAGGATGAAGTCTGCCAAGTTTCAAGAAGATCAGTGCAGGGGCTTAGGGGGAATGGCACCCCAAATTCCTGAAAGCAAAACTCCTGTCATGTCTATGTGTTACAACACAGGGGGGGGTCAAAACTGCTGGTTCTGACTGGTTTGAACTGGTTTGTACTGCTTTGAACTGATTTGAACTGGATTCTACTGGTTTGAACTGGTTTGTACTGGTTTAACTGTTTTGAACTGGTTCTGAATGGTTTGAACTGGTTTTTACTGGTTTGAACTGGTCTGAACTGTTGTGTACTGGTTTGAACTTGTCCCGACTGTTTTGAACTGGTTCTGACTGGTTTGAATTGCTTTCAGCTGGTTTGGACTGGTTTGAACTGGTTTTTACTGGTTCCTATTGGTTAGAACTGGTTAGAAATGGTTCTGGCTGGTTTGAACTGGTTAGAACTGGTTCCTACTGGTTTGAACTGCTTTTATCTGGTTACAACTGGTTTGAACTGATATGTATTGGTTTGACCTGGTTTGAACTGGTTTCTACTGGGTTTACCCAGTTTGAACTGGTTCTCACTGGTTTGAACTGGTTTTTACTGGTTTGAACTGTTTTGAACTGGTTCCGACTGGTTAGAACTGGTTCAAATTTGTTTGAACTGGTTCTGACTGGCTTCAATTGGTTCTGACTGGTTTGAACCGGTTTGTACTGGTTTGAACTGGTTCAGACCAGTTCAAATCAGTCAGAACCAGTTCAAGCCACTTCAAACCAGTAGAAACCAGTACAAACCAGTACAAACCAATTCAAACCAGTAAGAACCAGTTCAAACCAGTCTTAAACAGTTAAAACCAGTAAAAACCAGCCAGAACCACTTCAAACCAGTCAGAACTTGTTCAAAACAGTTCAAACCATGACAAACCAGTTCAAACCTGTTTAAACCAGTCGGAACCAGTTCAAACCAGTAGAAACCAGTTCAAATCAGTCAGAACCAGTCCAAACCAGTTCAGACCAGTCCAAACCAGTCGGAACCAGTCCAAACCAGTAGAAACCAGCCCTAACCAGTTAAAACCAGTAGAAACCAGTCATAACCAGTTCAAACCAGTTTAAACCAGTAGAAACCAGAAAGAACCAGCTCAAACCAGTTCAAACCAGTTTGAACCAGTAGAAACCAGTCCAAACTAGTTCAAACCAAATCAGAACCAGTTCAAACCAGTACAAACCAGTCAGAACCAGTTCAAACCGGTCAGAACCTGTTCAAAACAATTCAAACCAGTACAAACCAGTTCAAACCAATTCAGACCAGTAAAAAACAGTTCAATCCAGTCGGAACCAGTTCAAACCACTTCAAACCAGTCAGAACTGGTACAAACCAATTGAAACCAGTCAGAACCAGTTCAAACCAGTAGAAACCAGTCCAAACAAGTCAGAACCAGTTCAAACCAGTACAAACCAATCAGAACCAGTTCAAACCACTTCAAACCAGTCAGAACCAGTTCAATCCAGTCAGAACCAGTTCATATCAATCAGAACTAGTTCAAACCAGTTCAAACCACTTCAAACTGATTTTTAACGATTTCGTTTAACAATTTCTTTGCCTCCGTCTTCCTAAGTAGGGACCAGAACAGCCACCTCCCTGCTGGGCCTCTCTTGGGCCCCAGGGGTGGCACACCTGGGCCAAGGGTTAGCGAGGATTTAGTTAGGGAGCTTCTGGAGGGGCTGGACATTTTCAAGTCAGCCGGTCCGGATGATCTCCACCCTAGAGTTCTAAAGGAACTGGCTGAGGTCATTGCAAGTCCCCTGGCACGGCTTTACGAGCACTCGTGGTGCTCTGGAGAGGTACCGGAGGACTGGAAGAGGGCCAACGTGGTTCCCATCTTCAAAAAAGGGAGGAAGGAGGACCCGGGAAACTATAGGCCAGTTAGTCTTACCTCGATCCTAGGCAAGCTGTTCGAGAAAATTATTCTGGCACACATCCAGGAGGGGCCAGCAGGGGACTGCATGCTTAGGGGCAACCAACACGGGTTCATCAGTGGCAGGTCCTGTCAGACCAACCTGGTGGCCTTTTACGATCAGATCACCAGATCATTAGATGCAGGGGTAGCAGTGGACATAGTCTTCCTGGACTTCTAGAAGGCTTTTGACACTGTCTCTCACCCTGTTCTCATTAAGAAACTGGGGGGCTGTGGCGTAGACACCCACACAGTCAAATGGGTCGCCAACTGGCTGGAGGGCCGCACCCAGAGGGTGGTAGTGGATGGGTCCTTCTCAACCTGGAAGGACGTGGGCAGTGGGGTTCCGCAGGGCTCGGTCCTCGGGCCCGCACTGTTCAACATCTTCATCAGTGATTTGGACGAGGGGGTAAAAAGCACCCTGTTCAAATTTGCTGATGACACTAAGATGTGGGGGGATGTGGGCACACTAGAAGGAAGCAACAGGCTACAATCAGACCTAGACAGGTTACAAGGGTGGGCGGATGAGAATAGGATGGGTTTCAACACAGACAAGTGCAAGGTGATGCACCTGGGGAGGAACAACCGGCACCATACCTACAGGTTGGGGAACTCCCCTCTTGTCAGCACGGAGGCGGAAAAGGATCTTGGAGTCATCATTGACTCCAAGATGAACATGGGCCGGCAGTGTGGGGATGCAGTCAGGAAGGCCAACCGCACCTTGTCATGCATCCACAGATGCATCTCGAGCAGGTCCAAAGAGGTGATCCTCCCCCTCTATGCGGCACTGGTCAGGCCGCAGTTGGAGTACTGCGTCCAGTTCTGGGTGCCGCACTTCAAGAGGGATGTGGACAGCATGGAGAGGGTCCAGAGGAAGGCCACTTGCATGATCAGGGGACAGCAGGGCAGGCCCTATGAGGAGAGGCTACGGGACCTGAACCTGTTCAGCCTCCAAAAGAGAAGGCTGAGGGGGGATCTTGTGGCCTGTTATAAACTAGTCAGGGGGGATCAGCAGGCATTGGGGGAGTCACTGTTCCCCCGAGCACCGCCAGGAGTGACCAGGAATAACGGTCACAAGCTGGCAGAGGGTAGGTTTAGGTTAGACATCAGGAGGCGCTATTTCACGGTCAGGGCGGCTAGGGTCTGGAACCAACTTCCAAGAGAAGTGGTGCAGGCTCCTACCCTGGGGGTTTTTAAGAGGAGGTTAGATGAACACCTTGCTGGGGTCGTTTGACCCCAGTACTCTTTCCTGCCATGGCAGGGGGTCGGACTAGATGATCTGCTCAGGTCCCTTCCGACCCTAGAAACTATGAAACTATGAAACCAGTTCAAACCAGTAGAAACCAGTCAGAACCAGTTCAAACCCTTTCAGAACAGTTCAAACCAGTCAGAACCAGTTTAAGCCAGTACAAAACAGTTCAAACCAGTCGGAACCAGTTCAAACCAGTTCAAAATGGTAAGAACCGAAACAAACCAGTTCAAACCAGTCAGAACCAGTTTAAACCACTTCAAACTGGTGGGAATAGGTTCAAACCACTTCAAACCAGTTCAAACCAGTCAGAACCGGTACAAACCATTTGAAACCAGTCAGAACCAGTTCAAACCAGTAAAAACCAGTCAGAACCAGTCAGAAACAGTTCAAACCAGTTCAAACCTGTACCAACCAGTTCAAAGCAATCGGAACCAATTCAAACAAGTTCAGACCAGTCAGAACCAGTTCAAACCATTCAGAACAAGTTCAAACCACTACAAACCAGTCGGGACCAGTTCAATCCATTTCAGAAGAGTTCAAACTTGTCAGAACCAGTTAAACCAGTTCGAACCAGCAGAAACCAATCCAAACCAGTCAGAACCATTTCAAAACAGTTCAAACCACTGTTTGACCTTGACCCCACGACCTTTGACCGTTTGACCTTGACCCCGTGACCTCTGACCTTTCTAACTTGTGGCCTTTGACCTTTTGACCTTGACCTTGCTCCCTTTGTCCTTTTGACCTCGTGACCTTTTGAACTTGACCCCACGACCTTTCGCCTTTTGACCTTGACCCTGTGACCTTTCGCCTTTTGACCTCGTGACCTTTGAGCTTTTACCTTGAGCTTGCAACCTTTGACCTTGACCCCACGATCTTTGACCGGTTGAGTGACCTTTGACCTTTTGACCTTGTTACCTTTGACCTTGACCCCGTGACCTTTAACCTTTTTAACTCATTACCTTTGACCTTGTGGCGCTGACCTCACAACATTGACCTGTTCACCTTGACCTCGTGACCTTTGACCTTTTCCCCACGGCCTTTGACCTTTTGACCTTGACCTTGGAACCTTTGACCTTTTGACCCCATGACCTTTGGCCTTTTGACCTGGACCCCGCAACCTTTGGCCTTTTCACCTCATGACCTTTGACCTTGACCCCAAGACCATTGACCTTTTGAATGCCTTGCCTTTGACCTTGTGACCTTGACCTCATGACCTTTGACCTTGGCCCTGTGACCTTTGGCCTTTTGACCTTGATCTCATGACCTTTGGCTTTTCCCCTTCCAGGCTGACTCTACTAGGTCTATCTGCCAGCAATTCAAACAACTTCCAGCTGGCCCCAAGCACCTACATGGTTTTAAGCAGCAGCACTTTCAGTGGCCAAGTGGCTACTCAAAATGATAGATACTTCTCAGTCCAGCCCTGGGCTTCCAGCTCCCTGGCTTCATCCTTGTTTCTGCCTGTCCTGACCCCTGTGTTTCAGACTTTCCAGCTCCCAATTCCAACCCACACCTGTCCTTCGACAGCCAGCTTCTGACTTGTGGCTTAGTTTGGCATCTGCTCGTGTCCACATCCCATACAGCTACACCCGTCTGCTCTGCAGCCCCTGGCTAGTGACTCTGTGACTGGATCCCTGCTTCCTGTTCCTGACCTCCCCCTCCAACTCTTCCTTCCCCTAGAACTTGTGACTATCGTGCTGACTACCCATGTCTTGGTCCCTTACAGGTCTTGGCCTCTGGATCTCCTGGCTCTAAGTGAAACCCTTGTTTCCCAACAAAGTCTCTTCATACTCCCTTGAGTTGTGACCCTCTAAGGTCAAGCCCTGACTGCCTGTGTCCCAGCTGTACCCCTGACAAGCATGAGTGGAAATTAGGTGCCAAATTCTCCTAGACTTTTTAGTAGGATTTAGATGCACCTTTGAAAGTACTCCTTTATAGTGCTTCCTGCCTTACAGTCTGAGTCAGCTTTTGCTGGAGGCCATAATGTTCTTTTTACAGGAGTTATTTCCTTGAGAACAAAAATTGGAGTGAGAAAATCTTCCTTAAGAAACAAAGGGCCCGATTTGCCACCATGCAGGCTGGGATGTAATGCTAACATAAAATTAGAGCCTCCTCTACACATTATCATGCAATTAACTGGTTAATTGTGTGATTACCTTGAGACCAGCTACATGTACAAAGGAATCATC
>NW_017728992.1:135526456-135531002 GCF_001723915.1 Gavialis gangeticus | reverse complement strand
TAGCAGAAGATAGTCCTACTGAGAAAATGAGCACTTTGATCATTCAGTCTTTGAACTTTAACCTTTGACTGGAAGTGACCTATAGGCAATGAAGACTACTTCCTTTGACTGCATTTTTACTAGTGTGCATTCTGGGCGCATGTTGATCGCTGGTTCAGTCCATGCAACTGACATGCTTTTATTAGTCATACAGTATTAATGCAGATGTCTGGAAAAGTCAGAATAATTCCATTTATTTTTATTTTAAGCTTTTGGGAAGAATTCCAGGTCTTCATGTATTGTGCAATAACAGTGAATTCCTTGGCGGTTTTGGTGCATCCATTGCCGGCAATGGACTTTGTACCAGGAAACGTTTTGATCCTGCCGCAAAAAAAACCAGATTGATGCATGATAGAGCTTATGAAATGTTTTAGATGTATTGGGATTATAAGCAAGGGATCCAACATTACTTCAAAAGCCACCCCATTCTTTTACATTTGGATTCTATGCACTGTGATCACAAAGCTAGCAGCATGACAACATGCTTAGCAAAAGGACTGTAATAAGATCATTGCATATTTATTAAATTGTTTATTTTCTGTCAAATCGTTTTAACATGGAAAGTTTTCAGGTGACATTGGCAGAGAGGTACAATGTTATCCCTATGGTGAAACAAATATACCTTTTTTTTTGTATATAGTTATTCATATCTCTGAAGCAAAGGTATGAGTAATTTAGGGTGGGAGTGATTTAATCAAGACTTTATTTTGGCGATAAGATGACAGTGATATAACTGAATTTGCTGCAGTCCATAACTGGGCTTGAAATCTGTATATTAGAGCTTTTTTCCAAATAGATTGCACACTGTTACTTCCTGCTAGCCATCAGCATGAGCCCTACTGCCTATACAATATTTCATTTATTTATGTTTGAAAACAATCCATATAACATTTTTTGTTTGTGTTCAGTTTCTTTTGTTGTGTTGTATGTCATGTTTGAATGTTACAAAACAATATTTTGATTGAAAAAGCTTTGTCAGAAGATATTTTCTTGTAAATTATTTCTTTACCTTGTAAGCATCATCCTGTCTTTTAATCCTGTACTATAAAGAAAGAAATACATTTTTGACAGAGGCTTAATGTTTTGACAAAAAGTGTGGACCTTCTTATTTAAGTTTAGACAAAAATATATTTTGTTAACTTGATTGTCCCATATAGCCATACCACTTCTTTTCTGGACTTGTTTCACAAAATTTAATTACAATGAGTTTAACATTGTTCTACAGAGAAACAGTTGTTGAATAATAGATGATTGTTCTCACCACTATGTAATTTTGTGATACTGCAAGTAGGCTGTCTTTTTAGGAAGCACTGATGTCTTTTATAAACTTACTACCTTTACACATATGCAAAATTTCTATAACATTGCTGTTTTTACTGTTGCCTTATTGTTGCACTCTTTAAAAGAACTTCTAGTAGTCAGTAAATGAATGTGTGAATCAATAACTATATTTACTTGATTTTTAAAATAAGAATCAGAATCACTAAACTTTAAAAGAATACCAGAATTGGCTGAAAATATTAAAGTATTTTTTTACTGATGTATAGTAACTGACAACATTTTATAGCCTTGTGTAAACTTCTGTATGTTACCTAATGTTTAAAACATACATTTTAAAAAAGTGTAAATGCTGAACTCAGGGTGAGTAGAACTCAAATGGATCTGCTTTAGAGAAGTGCTATATACAGCCACTGAATTATGGATATTGTCAGTGAAGTGAGGCTACTTATGAAACTGCTACCTTTTCTACTGTATTGAGTCCTTTTTGACCTTTAAAACTCAACAGTAAAAAATTAGTTAAGTTACAGATACAAACTTGGTATATATAAAATTTCACAGAGAGCCTTTAAAAACGTTAATTTTTATTAAGAGCCAAAAATAATAATTTTAAGGATATGAAATAGTTTAGCTCCTATTGTAACTAACTTTATTTAGCATGAACATGTCACTAAGTTAATCACAGCTCAGTTAGTGTTTGTGAACTGTTAGTATGCATGAGCAGTAACTATATTTGGAATATTTAATCTGTACTTTCATATTAACTGCTCTGTATTTCTGACTGATATATTCTGCAGAATTCCATGCATTTATCTTCATACAGCTGGCTCACTTAATGGATCATATCATACACTCATTCTGGGAATCCACAGTAAAGAAACATTACTATGGCATATAATGCCTCTGAAGAAATTGTTACAGTGCATCCTGTCAGATTCAAGGAACTGTTTTTATACTGTGGATTGTGATAATACAGTATAATGGTGTCAAAGGAGCTTTATGATGTACTGTATCTTGACAAAGATACATACTGTAGTGTTAAGCATTCTACTTTGATTCAGCTATCAGCACTATGCTGTGGATTAAAATGAAGATGAATAAGTAAATCAAATAGCTGCCTTCTTTTATGCTGCTCTGTAAAACAGAAGTGTATATGAAAATCCTGTAATACATTAAAGTAAAACAAAAAAGCAAGGTGAATTACAAGAGAAAACATCTCAGGATATCTGTCCTGTGGTTTACAAGGGAAAAGCCTCCACACAAATATCCCAGTTCTGTTGCTAGTCTGTAGGTGAATTCACCCGTGTACAGAGAGCCAGTACAAAGTGTATGTACCACTTAAGCCTTCCGAATCATGCAGTTACTCTGACAAAGCTGCTATGTTCCAGGACAGAGCATAAATTAGTTGCAAGTTGGGCATGGATGAATTTTACCTTGTGTGAAACTCTTATTTGTCAATAGGGCTTCCTCACATGGAGTGACAGAATTAGCTCAAAGCTACCTTGCTTTTCTTTTATGTCAGTGCTCAAATTATTGAACATCTTGTGTTTAGTTTGTTTATACCATAACGCAATAAATGTTTTTAAAATAGATCACTGAGCTTGAATGGAAATAAGTGTGACCTGGTCATCATGAAGTACAGAAATGTTTTCCTGTGCTTTACATTTAGCTGCCTTACACAAAACTGTTAGAGTAATTCCAAAATTGTGTTATTGAAATGAAGAATGGAGTTTGCTTATTGGTGAGGTGTTTAATCTTTTTTTCCCCCAGAAAGTAACTATTGCAAAGGCCTAAGGAAATGTATTTTTTAATTTTAAATGCAATGGTATTAGAAAAGAGAGAATCCACTGGATTATCAGATACTGCCCTGGTGCTGTTTTTCAGCTCACGTGGGTGCTTATACATTCTTATAGTATGGTCCAGGTGTCTTTCTGACAAGCACTTTAAATGCTGAATTGGGAGTTGGAATGCTACATACCCTCTGACTTGCTTACCTTTGTGGGAGAGTCCATTATTTCACTCAGTACATTTCTGGGCTGTTATTGCATTACATTGATAGGTTTGTTCACTACTGTGCAGTTCTTCCTCAGCAAGGAATGAAACATTTCTTCCATTTAAAAAAGAAAAAGATTCTTTCTTGTAGCCACAAAACATTCTGTGAAAAATGAGGTATTGTAAATTGTGTATCTGATTGATTACAGACATCTTTTTATATGTTTGTTGTTAAAGGAATACTTTATTTCTTAAAATCTAGGACCGTTACAGTTCACAATTCAATATTAACTTTTTATTAAGTTCCAGAATAGGAACTGAATCTTTGCTCATCTCCCTATTTTCTATTTTAAGGACAAAAAGCTAGTTAAATTGCTGCACTGGAGATGGGGAAAGAAGGAGATAGGAGAAGAGATTGGATTTGTAAAGAATTTTGTGGTTTTAGTTGTGAAACCCATGGCAACTGGACTTAGTTTAATTTCTAATGATACTGTCCTTGGAACGCCCCAATCACAGGAAGGCCAGGGGAAGGAGGGGCAGCGGTAGTGCAACTCCCCCAGGGATCCTGGTTTGCTGTGATTTAAAAAAATCACAAATTCTCTGATTAAAAAATTGCAAATTCTCTGATTTAAAAAATCCATGGTTAAAATTAAATGTCCTCCTCAACCCTCCCACAGTCCTGCTTGCACCCCTTGCCCCTGCCCCCAGCCCTGCTGGAGGGGACCCCAGCTACTAGGGCTATGGGGCCAAGGACCCAGGTCCACAGCTCCCAGCCCCCAGCGGAAGGCAGCAGCTGCTGCAGCAGGAGCAGAAGCCGGCTCTCCGCACCCCCCACCTCTGCTGCCTGCCTGCTTGTGGACTCAGGTAGGACCAGCTTCTGGCTGCAGCATGAACTCCTAGTGGGCAGAGGGGATCCCGCTCTCCACCCTGCTGCCCTCCAGAGTACAGCATGTGCAACCTGGGATGGCAGTGCACAGGGGAATATGCACAAAAGGTGCCCGCCGCTGTGAGCTCAGCACTGCCCTGACCATGCTTCCATTGCAGGTAGGGGCAGCAGCGAGGGGCGCAACCTTGCGCTGCCCCCATGTACACAGAGGAAGCGTGGCCAGAGCAGCTTTCCGACACAGCCCTGCTGTGCCTTGCTGTGCCAGTCGCACACGCAATCCTGAGGGCCTGGGAGAGGGAAGCAGGGTGGGAAATGCAGCATTTGCAGACGGGGTTGCAGCCAGCCAGGCAG
>NW_017728992.1:135521667-135526373 GCF_001723915.1 Gavialis gangeticus | reverse complement strand
GGCGGGGGCGGGGGGGGGGGGGGGGGGGGGGGGGGGGGGGGGGTTGCAGCCTCCTTGCTCCTGGCTGGAGTGACCAGTCAGCTGCACCCCACCTCCCCTGGCTGGAGAGTGCCCAAGCTGGCTGGGGGCTGAGGGACTGGGGAAGCTGCAACCCCCCTGCCTCCTGGCTGGAGTGTCCAGTCAGCTGCAAACCTCCCTGGTCCTCAGGCCCCCAACCAGCTTGGGCACTCTGGCTGGGAGAGGGGGAGAAGGGAAAGGGCATCTTTGTGTATAAACTTGCTCACTTAATGAAGGGGCTTTAAACTAGATTCATTGTGGGGTAGAGATAAAAGCCCAGAGCTAAGTAAAGGAGCAGGTGATCTAGGTAAAATCCAAGTAAGAGGAGCCAAATAGGGGAAGTCTTAAAACATTCTTGGAAATTAAGGCAATTTGTTGGTTACCTGAAATGTTTACATAGTGTGAGAAGCACAGGGAATAAGCAGGAAGAATTGGAAAGACATTTTATTTAATTAAAAAGCGTAGATTCTGTTGGTTCATGACTTCAGTAGCTATAGCTGAAATGTCCATGTAACCTGACCCTTTTATTAGGTGTAACTAATAAAGCCACTTTTGATTTAATATATAGCATGATTATTGAACAAGAGTCTGTCAAGTCACTGATTTATTCCCATTAAAGAGTTGGCCATGGCCACAGTTGAGGTACTTTGACCTGGGAATATATAACCAGTAGCATTGCTGTGTCCTTTCTTCTACTTTGGCAACATTTTGGCCAGGGTGGCAAAACACCCAAACTTCAACTTGGCATGCCAGAGGCAGAGGGCGGGGGAGCCTCAAGGGGCCCAATCCTCATTGCTGGCAATGGGTACACTCATACCTCCAGCAGAGGGAGGGAGAGGGGCTGGTGTTACACTGCTCTGGTCCCTTCCCTGCCCTGCACCGCTGCAGTGGAACCAATTCCAGGGCTACGGAGTCCATTGCAACTGTTTGCAGCTTACCCACTGCATGCTATGGCTGTCCAGAGCCTGGGCTGCCTATGGCAGGCTGTGCCAGGCTCCAGAGCCCTAGCTGGATTCTGTGTTGGTAGCAGCTGCATGCACACCTTGGAGACATGGCCAGGAAGGGGCCTGGGGCAGTGCAACCCCAGCCACTCCCCTGCTATCCAGCCTGAGGTGCATGTGGAGCTGCCATGGAGCCCGGTGCAGCTGTTTACAGCCTTCAGGCTGTCTGCCACAGAGCCCAGCTGCTTGCAGCAGGACTGAGATGTGCTGAGTGAAATGGCCTTGCATGTCATGTCCTGGCATGCGTGCTGGGGGTTGTTGACCCCTGGTCTAGCTGATAGTTAAGACCATGATCGAGGGGAAAAATTGTACATCCTCCTAGGGAATACTGTGGGAGAATCTATTTCTCATTTTCCCCATAGAATTTATTGGTGAAGACGCTGCAAATGTCAGGAAAGCCAGCCAAACTTTCTGTCCTGTAATGTTTAGAAGTTACTTGGATTAAATATTTAGTAGTTCATCATTTCTGTCCTTTGTAATGTGCTCTGTAAGGTCTTTTTGACTAAAGGTCAGATTAAAGTATTCAAGGTGCCTTCAGATATGGTAGATTCTTTCCAGTGAGATGCTTTACAAGCTAATTATGCTTTGAGGCCACAAGACTTGGGCCTAGCATAGTGTATAAATACAATAAGCTTTGCTGTCTCGAGGGTGGGTGCTATTAGGTCTGCTTGCTATAGGTATCATGGGTTAGAAAAAATTCAAGGACTAATTTGACATCAGAATTTAATTTAGGGCAGGTATTTCCCTTTTTCAAGGAAGTGAGTTTCTAAGACTGAAGACTTTGCTGTTCTTTGTCCTGTCTATTCCCTCATGTTTTTGTTCAAAGATTCAAAGAGCAGAAGGTTTTATACCAGATACTAGTGAATTGCCCATCAAGAATGACTGGGCAGGGGGTGGGGATGGAGCAACGTGCACTGCTGCTGCCTCCCAGGAGCAGGGGGTGGGGGTGAAGCTTCCATGTGGCCACCACTGCTAGCCACCAGCCTGTGCTGCTGCTGTTCTGTGTCCAGCCATGCACTGCCCCCTCCCAGCTTCATGCCTGGCCCTGCGATACTCATCTGGCCATCTGTCTGTATGGAGCACTCTGGTTGTTTCAGTAAGCATTGTGATTGGCTGCTGAGACAACCAGTCAGAGTGCTCTAAGAGCATTATGGACACACAGACTAAGTCTGATAGAAAGAGGTTTCAAATAGTCAAAAGATAAGGTTCTTGAGATCCTTAATCTCAGAATTTAATTCATTATTGGATTGAAAAAAAAAAGTGATCATCATAACTCTGGTAGGGAAAGCTGACTGGCTCTTGATTTTTAGGCTTGAAGAGAGATATTTCTGGTGCTTGGAGTTATCACAAGACAAAGGCATCATGAAACAGTTGACGTGTACTTCCACATTTAGAAGTGCACATACTCTTATACTTGGACAACTGGTTCATCAAAGATACCTGTCTAAAGTGTGTCAAGGTATAAGAACTGTAGGGTTATAAAGACCTCAGGGGTCATCTAATCAACCCCTCTGCACAAATGCTGGATATACTATCATATTATCCCATGTACGTGTCTATTCAGCCTTTTCTTGAAAATTTCTAGTGAAATAGAATTTACAGTCATATTTACTAGTAAGATTTCAGAGTCACTACAGTTGATAACCAGTCTCAACTAGTCTTCAGTTGCTTTTTGGAATTGGTAGATACAGCTCAACTCAGCCTTCATGAGTTAGGATAGGGTTCAAGATGCATCTAGTCTAGAGAAAAATATTGAAGCAAGTAATTGACCTGTGTGTTGAACTTTGGATCACGTGGCTGTCATTTTTTTTGTAGTGGGTTTTTTTTGTATTTTTTTGTAGTATTTCTTGCATATGATTGGGTATCCAATTTTCAGAAATGTATATATTACAGTGTTTATTTCCTTTCAGCCAGGCCAGGCAGTGGGGTGCTTGGGACTGGCTAGACAGGGACAAGCCTGAACCTATTATCCCAGCAGCACCCTTCAAAGAATCTGGCAGCACCACAGGATGCCAAGGCATCTTGTTTAAGAAACTCTGCCTCAGCTGCTTCTATTGCAGTACATAGTAAGTACATGTTTTCCTTTTAAATAGATCTGCACAATTTTACTCCCTAGATTTGGCCTTCTGGAAAGAATCTTCCTTTGGACTGTGCACCAGGACTTGGCCTCCACTACCATAAAAGCAGGTTACCTTCAAAAGGCTTTCTAAGAGTATTCCTCATTTTCAGAGGATCGGTCTTTACAGGTTTTATTTTTTAAGTTTTATTTTACAGGTGGTAAATTTTATATTTTATAAGTTCAAGAGCTATCCTTTAGTCCATGTTTTAGAATGAGTGTACATAAAAACACACACAAGCCCCTCTGCATAAATAATATAATTTATTGGCTTTGTTTTCTTTTGGCTGCAACCTTATTCTTTCTGCTTTGGAGTGCCGTATATGTTTATTCTCCTAGAAGTAAGAGCCATGCACAAAAAAGAAAAACCTCTAGAGGATAGAAAATTACTTATCTTATAATTCTGTTTCAAGATACCAGTTTGAGGATTCTTGTTAGCTTGCCTTCCTCATTTGAAAGGTTGGAGGTTATGCCTTTTAGGTGTCCATCTACATCCTTCTCCCCTTCCCTTGTCTGTCATCCCCCCATTTTTATTCTGAGACTTTGTTGATATCTTCGGTCAGCTTTTTTTCTTCAGGGATGCTCACCATAATTGAAAGAGCTGATAAGAACATACCTACAGCAGGATTTATACCTGTGGAAATGAGGGTAACATAAAATGGCTTGGAGATAGTTGAACTTACATTCCTATCTTGACATTGTCTTGTAGAGCAAAATACACCAAGAACCACAAAAGTTTTGCCAGTCCTTTGCAAAGAAGTGAAGACTAGAAATTGCTTATCCTTCATATGCCTATACTATTTTTATTTTCCTCTTTCACAAAAGTAGAAAAAACAAGACAATCCATGTGAAACTGCTTAATTTTTAATGACATTTGTGTACTATTCTGTTTACTATCATAGCATACTCTTCTATCATTCTCATGTTACTTAGTCATTTTCAGGGCCCCATGTTTGCTGCATCCATAACATGTCTTAGCATTATTTCATAGATTTCATAGACTTTAGGGGCTGGAAGGGACCACATGAGGTTTGAGTCTAGCCCCCACCCACAACAGGCAGGCAGTCAGCTGGGATCAAGTGACCCCAGCAAGAAATATATCTACCTGTTTTTTTGAAAGAGTCCAGAGTAGGTGCTTGCACCACCTCTGTGGGGAGTTTGTTCCAGACCCTGGACACTTGCAACATAAACAATTTTTTTCTTATGTCTAGTCTCTCGGCCTTCGTGGAGTTTATGGGAGAGATTACTAAAGAGGAGTATGCTTCCTCAGCTCGCAGTTGTAGGGAGGCAGTTAGAAAGGCCAAAGCTACCATGGAGCTGAGGATGGCATCCCAAGTTAAGGATAACAAAAAATTGTTTTTCAGATATATAGGGAGTAAAAGGAAGGCCCAGGGTGGAATAGGACCACTACTGAATGGGCAAAAGCAATTGGTGACAGACAGGGAGGACAAGACTGAACTCAACGAGTTCTTTGCCTCAGTCTTCCTAAATGAGGGACAAGACAAGTCTCACATGGTAGAAAGGCAACAGCT
>NW_017728992.1:135507300-135516667 GCF_001723915.1 Gavialis gangeticus | reverse complement strand
GATCTCGGAGTCCTAGTGGACTCCAAGATGAACGTGAGTCATCAGTGTGACGAAGTCATCAGCAAAGCTAACTGCACTTTATCATGCATGAGTAGATACATGACAAACAGAACCAAGGAGGTGATGCTTCCCCTCTATTGGGCGCTGGTAAGACCGCAGTTGGAATACTGCATGTAGTTTTGGGTGCCACACTTTAAGAGGGATGTGGATAACCTGGAGAGGGTCCAGAGAAAGGCCACTCATATGGTTAAGGGCTTGCAGGCCAAGCCCTACGAAGAGCGACTAAGGCACCTGGACCTCTTCAACCTCTGCAAGAGAAGGTTGAGAGGCAACCTTGTGGCTGCCTATAAATTCATCATGGGGGCGCAGAAGGGAATTGGTGAGGCTCTACTCACCAAGGTGCCCCTGGGGACCACAAGAAATAATGGGCATCAGCTATCAGAGCAGATTTAGACTGGACATTAGGAGGAACTTCTTCACAGTTAGAATGGCCAAGGTCTGGAATGGGCTCCCAAAAGAGGTTGTGCTCTCCCCTACCCTGGGGGTCTTCAAGAGGAGGTTGGATGGGCATCTGGCTGGGGTCATCTGAACCCAGCACTCTTTCCTGCCAATGCAGGGGGTTGGACTCAATGATCTGTTGAGGTCCCTTCTGACCCTAACATCTATGAATCTATTAGGCCTTGTTATTCCTTGGGGAGCTCTGGTAAACAGCTGTTCTCCCAGGTCCTGGTGCATTCCTCTTATGTAATTGTAGGCTGCCACCAAGTCCCCTCCTGAGCCTTCTCTTCTCCAGACTGAAGAGTCCCTCACCCTTTCCTCATACAGCCTTCCCTCCAGGCCTTGGATTATACAAATGGCTCTCCTCTGGGCTCTCTCAAGCTTCTCCATGTCCTTCCTGAAGTGTGGGGCCCAATACTGGATGCAGTACTCCGGTTGTGGTCTTACCAGGGTTGAGTAAAGCTGGAAGATGACTTCCCTGGTTTTGCTCGAGATGCATTGTGGGATGCACGCCAGAGTTTGGTTTGCTTTGCCAACCACAGCATTGCACTGGTGGCTCATATTCATCTTGTGGATAATCGGGACCCCCAAGTCCCTTTCGGTCATGGTGCAAGTGAGCATAGCACTGCCAAGCCTAGAAATATGTTGAGGGTTCTTCCTCTCGAGGTGCAGCACCTTACACTTCTCTACATTGAAGACCATCTTGTTTTGGTTGGCCCACCTTGAGAGCGTGTCCAAATTGGCCTATATTCCCCAGCCTGTCCTGTGGTGTGACTGTCCTCCCCCATAATTTAGTATCCTCTGCAAACTTGGCCAGTTCACATCTGACTTCTGAATCCAGATAATTAATGAAGATGTTAAAGAGTACCAGCCCAAGTACTGAGCCCTGGGGGACTTCACTGGTCACCCTGTGCCATGTTGATTTGCTCCCGTCGACTAGTACTCTTTGGGCCCAGCCCTGTAGCCAGTTGCCTACCCATTGGACCGTATGATGATTAAGGCCACAGTTCCCCAGCTTAACCACAAGGACATTGTGGGGAACTAGGTCAAAGGCTTTCTTGAAATCCAGATATATGACGTCCATGTCATCTCCCTTGTCCAGGGCACATGTTACCTAATCATAGGAGGAGATGAGGTTGGTCAGGCAAGACCTGCCAGTCACAAAGCCATGTTGGCTGGCATTCAGAAGCTTGCCTTCCGTTAGTCTGGTGTTGATGGATCCCTTGACAACTTTCTCTAGGATTTTTCCAGGGACAGAAGTCAGACTGACTGGGGAACTATAGACCAAGTCATCCCTTCTCCCTTCCTTGAAGATGGGGACCATGTTGGTTCTCTTCCAGTCATCCGGGACCTCACCCGAGCGCCACAAATTTTCAAATATCTCTGCCAAGGGAGATGCAATGATGTCTGTCAGCTCCTTCAAGACTCTTGGGTGCATTCCATCTGGGCTGCAAACTTGTGAATGTCCAGTTTCTCAAGGTGTTCTCTCACCTGATCCACTTTGATTTTGGGTCTGTCACCTGCTTCTAGAATGGTTTGTCCTTTCTGATGGTGTGCTTCTCCTGGGAGGATGAAAAACCGATGCAAAAAAATCATTTAGGAGATTGGCCCTTTCTTGGGTGTTGGATGTCAGTTGCCCTGTTGGGTCTCAGAGGCCCAATGCTATCTTTGTTCTTTTTATCATCTTTCCACGTATCTGAAGAAGGACCTTTTGTAGTCCTTGATTCCTGTAGCTTGCCTTGGTTTTTCTCAACCACTCTCTACAGCTGCGGGCGAGTGCTGAGTAATCCTCTTGGTGATGCTTCCTGTTTTCCAGCTGGTGTAGGCCTCTCTCTTTTGAATTTAATGAGGTTCAAAAGTTCTTTGTTCAGCCAAGGGGGCTTCCTTGCCCGTTGACTGCATATCTTGCAAGATGATATGGCTTTCCCCTATGCTTCTAGGACTGTTTTAGAGAGATGACCATTCCTCATGTACTCCCTTTTCTAGGAGGGTATGGCCTCTAATTGCCCAACTGACCAATTCTCTCAGTTTGTAAAAGTCAGCCTTCCCAAAGTTAAGGACTTCTGTTTTACTGAGGGGTTTGCCTGCTCTTCGATGAACTAAGAAGGCGACCAATTCACAATCTCTGTCACCAAGCTTCCCCTCAATCCTCGCATCACTTACCAGGTCCTCTCCTTTGGCCAGGACCAGATCAAGCAAGTTGGCGCATAGATCTCCTGCATTAGGTAGAGGTCATCAATGCAAGTAAGAAAACTATGCGACATCAGATGTGGCCATCTGCTCATCCCAAGAGATGTCAGGGAAGTTGAAGTCCCCCATGTCAATCACGCATTGGGAGATCACAGCTTTGACCAGTTTCCTAGTGAATTCCTGATCTAGTTCTTTCTCTTGGTGGGGTGGTCTATAGTAGACTCCTACAAGTATGTCACCCTCCAACTCAACTTTCATATCAAAAGGAGATACATTTTTAGCTCAGATCTGTCAAGAAAACCTTTATTGTTAACCAGGATAATGTTATCATCTTGTGTCAGCAGCCTCTGTGGAAAAATAGCGTGAGGGAAGTGAGTTTGTCTTATTCATTTTCAGGTACAAACATCTAAAACCTTAAGAAAACACTTGAAGTAGTAATGCTCCATTAATGCTGTATGAACGAATGACAATGGAGGTGGGGTTGCTGTCAGTTCTGAAACACTTTTTTATTTCAACTGATTTTTTAGAAAGTTATATTCAGTGCTTCTTTCAACCCAAAACAAAATATTTTGTTTAGGGGCATTTCAATTACCCTTTTTATAAAAGCAGAGGAAACACTGAGTGAGATTCATTATGGGGACTTAAGCACCTTTCATGAAATGGGGGAGCAGCTAGTTATGGTACTTATTATGCCCAGTGCTTAGGAGTAAGCCCCTGAGATGTGAGGGGATGGGATTTAAATCCCTTTCCTGTTTAGCATTAACTTGGGATTCTCATCTCCTAGTTGAGTGCCCTAGCCACCATCTACATGGATTGGTCAATATTTCATTGTTTATACAAAAGAACAAAATGGGTTGAGACGTACCACAGAACATCTTATTTCTCAGGAGTTACGAGGTCTACCTTTGAAGTGAAAGAGTCAAGTTAAAGTCTCTGTTCTGAATATGAGGCAGGTTTTTGAATCTATGTTTCCCACATCTCAGTGTCCTAACACTGGAATATACGGTGCAGCTGCGTAAAGGTGAAAGTATCTGTACTACTCCTGGGTTTTATGTGTGGTATCCAAGTCCCTTTGCAAATCAAGTCCAAAACAACTTTTTCAGAGTGCCTTTGGCAGGGCCTTTTTGAACATCTGTACTTGGCCATTGTGATAGCTATCATTTGACTATCACATTGTAAGAAAACATCTGTGCTAAAGGAAGCCCAGGTGAATGAGTACTAGATGTGGATAGAATATAGCACACAGAAAGAAATTACAGTACCTCTACAAGCAATCCCCATAAAGTGCTTTATAATACTAGTATGTCTGTTGAGAGTTTGATGTATGGTGGTGCCAGTAATTCTTTTTTTATTAGGCCCGTTCCTTTGCTTAACCTACTTATTAAGCCATGCATAACATTCACATAACAATGCTTTAATACTGTTTATATCATCTGAGATGTGCTCTTCATAGCATCCTGTGTAATGGTGAAACTTCTTACAGAAAATAAAGTTCAGTTGGGCTAAGAAAATCAATGCATACAGCTCCCAAAGACAGAGTCCTCCCTCCTTATTTAATCTGCTATGCTCAGTCTTGTACAGGAAAGAGACCATCCCACTCCCAAGAGCATACTGTTTAAAATACTACCATTTTAGTATGCCAGATGTAGATATGTCCATAAGTGTTTTTCATACTTCTAAACAATGCTTGAAGAACTCTCTAGATGCAGAGTACTTGAATGTGTAATTCTCTTTATAGTCTTTCCTGTACACTTATGTTCTCTCTTCTCTTTCAGCAAAGGCTGAAAAAATGATTTAGTCTGAAGAAGAGACGACTGATAGCAGTCTTCAAATATCTGAAGGTTGGTTTTAAAGAGGATGGAGATAGACTAGTCTCTGTGTCTGCAGTGTTCAGAAGTACCAGTGGTCACAAACTGGAGCAGAGGAAATTTAAGTGGAGATTAGGAAGAACTTTATCACTATGGCAGTGGTTAATCATTCCCTCAGCTACTAGGGAAGTTATGGAGCCTGTATCCTTGGAATATTTTTTTTAAGGCAAGCTATACAGACACTTGGCTGGGATAATTTAGCCAGGGATGGTTCTGCCTGGAGCAGGGGCCTGGATCTGGATGACCTCTTGAGGTCCCTTCTAGTCATATTTTTCTATAATCCTATAAGGTGGTGTCTCAACCTTTTGGCTCTGTGGTCTGGATGAATGATGTGGGGTTGAGTACCTCTGCTGTAATGAAAGGAGCAATATACTGTGAAATTTAGGTCTTGTGAGCACAAATTGCGTTGCTTTCAATATGGTACTTCATCAATATCATTAAAGCAGTATAGCTCCCTTGGTCTAAACCAGGGGTGGGCAGTTATTTTGGCTGGAGGGCCACTTAAGTTTTGGTGAGCTGTTGAGGGCTGCATACACACAATCTTTCAGAAGATATTATTTTAATATATTATAGATTAAAAAATCAGATGCTAAAAATCAAACATCTACTTAAACGTTTTAATTTTAGTTAAAAATATTTTTGTTCCATTTATTTTTTTGAGTAGCGTATATAGAAGCAATTGCATAATAGCTCAAAGTAAAGACTTCTGTATATTGGGGGTGTGGTGGAGGGTGGTGGTTGGGAGGTGTGTGGGTGTGTTGGGGGTGGGTGGAGGTATGGGGGGCTGTCTGTGCAGTAGCCGTGCTAACTGGGGATGGGGGGAGGGATGGGGGCAAGTGGGGAGTGCAGTAGAGCTTGCTCAGGTAGTGGAGGTGCAGTTCACACCCCTCCTATCTGGGCAGCAGCTGCCCCTGTGGCACTCTGCATGGGACTGAGCCCTGCCTAGGGCAGCCCATGCTGTGCTCCTGCCTGTGCCTGTCAGCCCCAGCCAGTGTGTACAGCTTTCCAGTGGGGCTATTCCCAGTGTGGCTGCAGCCATCCGTGTACTGCTCAATTCCCCCTGCCTTCAGTTGCTCCTCTTCTTCCCCCTCCTCCTGCTCCTGCCACTCCACTCCAGGTAGGGGGGAAAGCTGCAACCAGGAGGCTCTTATCCCAGTGTGTGGGGCTCCAGATCCAACTCCTGGACGCCTTCCACCCATTAGACCGCCTACAGGTAGCTACTCATTGCACCAGGCAGCCAATGTACAATTGGCTAAATGTACAATCAGAGTTAAAAGGGAGCAACTTGCACGTGTAAACAGGGCCCTAATGTAGCACACGCAAATGCTGTTTCCTACCACTTTGGAATACTGTATGTTCATGTATGGCAAATGATTACAGGGAGTGTTTTAAACTTGAAGAAAATGTGCGTTGCATTTGCACCGTTATGCCAGTAGGTATAGAATCGAGCTTGATGCATTGAAGACTGGAGGACATAGGTAAGAACCTATGTCTATGAAATCAGTTAATTACCTTGATTTAAGTCTTGTTTTGTAACTAACCTTAAAAAAAATAAGTTCTGAAACTGGGACCAAGGACCTGCATATATTTTAGTGTACAAGAATGGTAATGGTAATATATGTAGGTTGTGGAAGAACCAGGAAGAGCAGAACAGAGAGTAACTAGGGTAAGCTCTGATGCATTTCACTGTTCTGATTCCTGAAGATACTGCATGACTCACCTGGAATTCTACCATTCTTAGATGTGAAGCATGGAAGACCATTTACCTTTTAAAAGTGTTCCAATTCTTACCTTTTTTTGTCAGAGAACAAGAAGCAAATTGCAATTAATTATTAATTATAAAAGAAACTGGCTTTTGGGACATTGCATTTACTTGTGTTATAAGAAAATATTAAAACCACTTGTTTTGCAGACTGCTCAGGCTAATGCATATTTAGTTAACTGCATACCTTAAAACCAAATATTCATTTTTCTACTGGTACTTTATCTTATTTCCCAGTTGAAGATGTCCTGCATCTATAACCTAAAGAACAGAAAAATTGGACAATTCAGATTTATTTTAATAACTATTTTTTAACTGGGCATGATTCCAAACACTTCACTTTTTATTCTCCTAGCTAATAATAGTTTTAGTCGCAGAGAACAGTGTAGGCAAAGGAGTGGTTTTTGCTGCTTTTTTTTTTTGTCCTTTCAATGTTACCAGACATTACAGGTTTCAGAGCATCATTTCCAAACTATTTGAGAACTTAGCCATGATGAGTGTTAACTTCATCATACACTTCACATTGCAATGGTATGTTGTAAGTAGGCTCAGATTTTTTTTTTTTTGTTTCAATATTTATATCAACATTTATAACTTGTTTGAGTTTATTAGTGCAAACTTTTAATTTATATGTGTAAGAAAAAAGTTTCATCAGTGTGCTGACTAAAATCAGATCCTTGTTTCTGTGTTACTGGAAACAAATAGTAGTTGCCAGTCCCCTGTTTTGGCTCCCAGTGACATTTTTTAATACTCATTCTTTAGATAGATTGTATGTTTATGAATTGATGTTTATTCCATGAAAGCTTTAAAACACTTTCACGTAAAAAAAGATATATTGATAAAATTTGAAATGTATTTCTGTAAGTTTTTCATGTCTAGCAACATGCACTCTTTGATAGTTCAACCTATTTCTGCTGCACCCAACTGAAATTACAGCTCACAAGACCAAATGACCTCAAGCACCTAGCACACTTGAATACTGTATAAATAAAGTGTTTATATTATAGTAATAAAAATACAACTAAACAAAGTAGTAGTTAATACATTTTGGGTTGTGTTATTTACTCTTGTTCATTAATACGTTAATCTAATACAGCATGTTATGAAGAAATAAGTAACTGTTTCTTTGCCACTAAAATAACGAGCAAATGTTCATTGTGCAACCCAAGTTCTATGGTTATAAGGGAAGCACAACAGGTTCTTTCTAAAGTTCAGTTTCAAAAAGTTCAACGGATTCTGAAACAAGTATGCTTTCTTGAAAAATCAGTATCTTGGAAATAAGATTTTGAATTTATCTGGCCTTACTAGAACTAATAGATTCTGCACCCCAGACCTTGAGAACAGAAGATTAAAACAATTAATAGAAGTTTAGCAGAACTAAATAATATTCAGTAATGAAAGTGTTGTTTACATATAAAAAACACTGCAGAGACAGGGTAAGTCTGTAAAGTGAATAAGGACTATTTAACGTTAGTTTAGGTTAGGTCTTTGTTAGGTCTTTGATCATTTTTTAAAATAAAAAGTTAAACTATTTTACCTGTCTTAGAGAGTTACATCTACCCTTTAAAATAATAAGGCTGCAGTTGTTTAATCCAATGCAGTTAAATACAATAAAACTTTATAAAAATATTCCAGTTAACACACAGATTGGGTATTGTCATGATTTATTGGTATTTTATCAAACTATCACATGATAAACTAGGATGTTGGAGAAAGTTATTTCCTTATACTCTTATAATTTGATGAACATGCATCACGTTCCTTTATTGGTATTAACAATGCATTAATAAAAGATTTTACATACAAGGTGATGATTCAGCCACTAAAACCCAATTATGGAGACTTGTAATAGGCTTATGAAAAAATTTAGCATCATCATCCATTACTAATTTTAAATGATGGCAGACAACAAAAACATATACTTCAGGGCATGATTTTATAAACTGAAACTAAGCTGTTTCTGTGAAACAAATGTAAACATGGGAGGAATAAGGAGCAAAGGATGACAAGTCAATGAGGATGAGTGTATACATAACCTTTTTATTGTAATCATTGTGTTCCCAAAGTGTATTTAAGATGGTTATAAATTCCTTCTTGTTGTTTTGTCAATACACAAAACCTTGGTATCACTGAGATGCCTGCAATAAAATCGTATTGCTATATACAATTTCATGTAGTAGGTATTAAATTATTCCAAGTAGCATACTGACTGTAGAAAACTTAGCAAAAGTCTGGGGGTTGTGCTAACAGAATGTAAGTGGTTATAGCAGCAGTATGTGGAATGCCTGAAAGACAACATATTGTGGTTCCTTGACATTGGCAGTCATAGCAGTCTACTACTTGTTTTTATGTTATGGTATAAAAAGTATTATGAAGTGTCATAAATGGGAATTGAACAGCCAAGAAATATGGCTTCTGAACTCACTCTGGTCTCAGGTAAATATTCAAATTTCTTGTAAAGCACAACCCTCTAGATCTAATATATCAATTGTTATAATAATTATATTAAACTAAAATTACCTTTCAAAAACTACTAGATTTTTTTTTAAGCAGTTAGGCTACTGCAGCCTTGAAAAGCTGTTGTTAAACCTTGCTGGCTCAGTGCCAAACTACTACTTTGGATATAATGATTGGTAATTAAAGAACTTGCCTGTCACACACATTCTTGATCCAAACAAAATAAGAGTTGATTTGTAAGACTAGATTAATGGTTACTAAATTATGGGATTTCTTCAAAATGTAGGGCTGCTGATTTTATGTACCACAGAATGTCTCTTTTCATTACATAATGTTAAATTTGTTAATTTAAGCTGATCAAGAGATTTAAGGATTTGTGTTTTACTACTAAAATGATTCAGGAATTCTTCACTCTCACTTCTCCCTTTACTTCAGATTAAAAGAGGACAGAATAATAAAACTAAGGTCATGACAACTTCAGAATTTTTTCCAGAACTACTTTTGCCTTTAATCCCTGTCTATTAGAAAGAGTGGCAGCACAGAATGGGACACGGAACAATGGTCTTAAATTGCAACAAGGGAAATTCAGTTA
>NW_017728992.1:135494231-135502300 GCF_001723915.1 Gavialis gangeticus | reverse complement strand
AATAATAAGCTTGCATTTTCCTTTGCAGTGCTGATTTTTAAACTTCTTTTTTGAAGCTTCAGGGCATCTACCCTATATCTATTTCTGTAACTGGGAAATTCAGTTATCCAGAGGCTGGATATCAGGAAGAACTTTGTCACTATGAGGGTGGGTAAGCACTAGAACAGGCTGCCTAAGGAGGTTGTGGAATCTCCATCCTTGGAAGTTTTTATGTGAAGGTTAGATAAACACTTGACTGAGATGTTTTAAACAGGAATGATCTTGCCTAGAACAGGAAGATGGAATAGATCAGCAGTTCTGGAGCCATGGGTCAGATCAGCTGGGCTTGGGTCCCATGTATCATAGTAGCTAGGGTCAGGAGAGACCTGATCAGATTATCTAGCCTGACCCCCTACCACAGACAGGAATGAATACTGGGGTCACAAGACCCCAGACAGGTGATCATCTAACCTCTTTTTTAATTTGCCCAAGGTAGGAGCGAGCACCACTTCCCTAGGAAGTTGGTTCCAGATTTTGGCCACCCTAACTGTAAAATATTGCCTTCTGATCTCTAACCTAAACCTATTCTCTGTCAGCTTATTACTATTGTTCCTCGTCACCCCAGGTGGTGCTGGGGAGAATAGGGCTCTTCCTACTTGCTGATGATCTCCCCTGATGAGTTGGTAGGCAGCCACCAGGTCCCCTCTCAGCCTCTTCTTGCCGAGGCTGCATAGGTTCAGGTCCCTCAGTCTCTCCTCATAGGGCCTGTCCTGCTGTCCTCTCACCAAACGAGTGGCCCTCCTCTGAATTCTCTCCAGGCTGGCCACATCCTTTTTAAAGTGTGGCCCCCAGTATTGGACGCAGTACTCCAATTGCAGCCTGACCAATGTTGCATAGAGGGGGAGTATCACCTCACTGGACCGGTTTGAGTGCATTTTTGGATATATGACAAGGTATGGCTGGCCTTGCCAGCTGCAGTCTGGAATTGGCGGCTCATGTTCATCTTGGAGTCGATAATGACTCTAAGATCCCGTTCCGCCTCTGCTTTCACGAATGGGAACTCTGCAGCCTGTATGTATGCTGTGGATTCCTTCTCCCAAGGTGCAGCACCCTGCATTTATCTACGTTGAACCCCATCCTATTCTTGTCTGCCCGTTTTTGTAGTCTGTCTAAATCTATTTGCAGCCTCTCTCTCCCTTCAAGTGTGTCCACCTCGCCCCACATCTTAGTGTCGCCAGCAAACTTGGACAATGTGCTTTCAACCCCCTCATCCAAGTCGTTGATGAAGATGTTAAACAGTGTGGGCCTGAGCACCGAGCCCTGCGGGACCCCACTGCTCATATCTTGCTAGGTTGAGTACAACCCATCCACCACTACTCTCTGGGTGTGCCCCATCAGCCAATTTTTTACCTACCCAACTGTGCAGGCATTAATGCCACAGTCACCTAATTTGTTGATGAGAATGGGGTGCGAGACAGTGTCAAAGGCCTTCTTAAAGTCTAGAAAGACTACGTCCACGGCAACACCATCTTCCAAGGATTAGTTACTTGGTCATAAAAGGCAATCAGGTTGGTCAGGCAGGACCAACAGATGCTGATTGCCCCTGAGCATGATCTCCCGTGCTGGCCCCCAGGATTAGTCAATATTCCTAATCCTGTCACTCGGCTGCTTCTCCCTGCCATGCAGCTGTGGTTCAGACGGCCCCTCCACCTTGCTACTTGGCTCCAGCACAGTGCGGGTCCCCCCACGTGCTGGGCTGTCATATAGCACAGGGCACTTAAAGTTCCCCTGCTGCCTGGCTGTGTTGTGGCACCTGCAGAGCCAGTGCAGTGCAGCTTGAAAGCCCTATATTGTTGAACTCTGGACAAGATGACTTCCTGAGGTGTCTTCCAGACTTACTTTTCTATAATTATGGTTAAGGTGTAAACCCTGTTGATGTCTTGTCATGCATTTTAAATTTATATGGGGGTGGGGAGGTGGCAAAAGGAATTTCACTTGGCCTGCAATCATTATTCATTTTCAATTTCCCACTTTTCAAAGACATTTAGTTCATCCATTTTGTGTTTTGTTTCCACTAGAAAATTGAGACATGGTGTCACTTGAATTGGAAATTCAGAGATTTTCTTTAAATTAGTTGTTGTGTTAAGCAAACGAAACAGTTGGCAAGATGAAGCTCATATATATATATATGTGATCAGAGGCATCACAAGTTCCTTCAACACCTGGAGCAGAGGGGAAGGGCTGTGGGGTATACCAACAACTGGAGGGGGGGCAGGAGGGGTTGGGGGGGGAGTGACATCTTACCTGTCACTGCACTTCCCATGGTGAAGGTAGCGGTGGCGGCAGCTGCTGCTGCTATGGAAGATTGGCTCTGGCAGCAGCAGCATAAGGGTTGGACTCCCAAAGAGCTGTGCCTGATGCCACTCCTGGCCCCCAAATCTGTTACTGGGCACAGGGCGGTATCTGCTGTGGCAAAGAAGTGGGGGAAGCATCATTCTGCTCACCCCTGGTTCCACCCTCTCAGAAATGCTGCCAAATGCAGTGCTGCTCTGCCCAGCTCCTATGATTGGACAGGGCTGCCTGTGCTGTGGCAAAGATTCCTGGGTCAGGGTGCAACTTTGGCATCCCTTCAATAGTTGGCTATTGGTGCCAGTGACCTGCTTGTCCTGCCCAAATTGCACTACTGTATGTGGTCCTAACAAGATCTCTTGAGGATTAGAGGTTTTCCATTTTTATACCCTAGAGAGGACATGAACAAAGAACTGAAAGCTACAAAAAGAAAACCTTAATTTTTCCCCTCGTATTTTCTATTGTGCCTATTGTCTATGCCACGTGTGCTTAACCCCAGACCACATTTGGCGTGCAAAACCATGTCATTTGGCCCACAGGTCTGGAAATTTGGCTATGGGGCTGTGGTGACAACACTGCCACTACTTCCCTACCATCAAACTTCCAAGCCCCACATGGCTAGATTGGCCTGGTTTGGGCTGTCCTTGTGTGGAAGGATTGGGCCTGGCTGCACCCACCTTATGCAGCTGGATCAGGTCCCAACTGAGCTGCTCTTACACAGCTGGCTTGGACCCTAGCTGGGCCATTTCCCTGAAGATGGATTGGGCCTCGGCTGGGCCAGCAGTGCATGGAGGGATTGGGTTTTGGCTGTGCCTACCCTGGGTATCTGGATTGAGCTCTGGCCAAGCCAATCCCACACACGGATAGGGTTCTGACTGGGCCATTCCTGTGCAGACATATGGCGTCCCATTCCTGGACTTTTGGAAGGCCTTCGACACTGTCTCTCACCCTGTTCTCATTAAGAAACTGGGGAACTGTGGTGTCGACACCCACACAGTCATATGGGTTGCCAATTGGCTGCAGGGCCGCACCCAGGGAGTGGTAGTGGATGGGTCATTTTCAACCTGGAGGGATGTGGGCAGTGGGGTTCCGCAGGGCTCGGTCCTCAGGCCCGGACTGTTCAACATCTTCATCAGTGACTTGGACGAGGGGGTAAAAAGCACCCTGTTCAAATTTGCTGATGACACTAAGATGTGGGGGGATGTGGGCACACTAGAAGGGAGGAATAGGCTGCAATCGGACCTAGACAGGTTACAGGGGTGGGCAGATGAGAATAGGATGGGATTCAACACCGACAAGTGCAAAGTGATGCACCTGGGGAGGAACAACCGGCACCATACCTACAGGTTGGGGAACTCCCTTCTTGTCAGTACAGAGGCAGAAAAGGATCTTGGAGTCATCGTTGATGCCAAGATGAACATGGGCCGGCAGTGTGGGGATGCAGTCAGGAAGGCCAACCGTACCTTGTCATGCATCCACAGATGCATCTCGAGCAGGTCCAAAGAGGTGATCCTCCCCCTCTATGCGGCACTGGTCAGGCCGCAGCTGGAGTACTGCGTCCAGTTCTGGGCGCCGCACTTCAAGAGGGATGTGGACAACATGGAGAGGGTCCAGAGGAGGGCCACTCACATGATCAGGGGGCAGCAGGGTAGGCCCTATGAGGAGAGGCTACGGGACCTGAACCTGTTCAGCCTCCACAAGAGAAGGCTGAGGGGGGATCTAGTGGCCTGTTACAAACTAGTCAGAGGGGACCAGGAGGTACTGGGGAAGTCCCCATTTCCCCCGAGCACAGCCAGGAGTGACTAGGAATAACCGTCACAAGCTGGCAGAGGGTAGATTTAGGCTAGATAGCAGGAGGTGCTACTTCACTGTCAGGGCGGCTAGGATCTGGAACCAACTTCCAAGAGAAGTGGTGCTGGCTCCTACCCTGGGGGTCTTTAAGAGGAGGTTAGATGAACACCTTGCTTCATTTGACCCCAGTAATCTTTCCTGCCATGGCAGGGGGTCGGACTATATGATCTACTCGGGTCCCTTCCAACCCTTGAAACTATGAAACCAGATCAGGCCCACAGGGCCAGAAGGTCAGACACTAGTGGTCTATGCAGCTTGAGAGGGAACAGTTGTCTAATCTGGTAAATGGTATTTTACCTTGGAACAGTAGATTTGGCTTTCCAAAGTCTTTGCAGAATGTACTGAATTCAAGGTCCTTATACTGTGCTTTTAAAAACATTTGTAAAAGGCACAGAAACAACAGAAAAAGGTAAGAAACTTAGGCTCATCACTTAGGAAGTTTGATAAGGCAATTTACAAAACAGGACAGCTGTTTTAGTAAATTATACCTATGTAATTAAAAAAAAAAAAATTTTCAGATACAAGTGTTATGACTCCAGGCACAAGAGCTCTGGTTGATTCTCAGACCAAAAAAGTAAAACCAAGTAGAAAAGGTGAAACAAGTTAACTTATAATTCCAGATCTCAGAAATAAGTGGGTGACTTGCATACTGTCTAAAATTTACAGGTGAGAGCATCCTGCTAAAGTATTATACTTTATACGACTAAAGCTCCATTGTACCTTGCAGCACAGGCAGGAATTTTACCAAGTGTCTGCAGACTTTCTTAAAAGTTTAAGACAATTTGGTGTTTAAAACATTTAAGACACCAATTATTCTGCCAGATGGAAAAGTATTTTAACTGGGAGGCTGTTAAAGGGGTCACCTGTGTTATCTATGTTGAAGCCCTAGGTTATAATATGACAAAAGAGTATAATGCATACTCTACACTAAAAAGATTTCATTTAAAATGACACAAAAATATATATTTTTTTTACATTATAACGCCTTTTTCATATGCTTTTCATCCCATGACTGTCAAATGGTTTTTCAAGAAGTGCTCTGAAAACTTTTATATAAAAAATAAAACATGATCTGGAAGCAAATATTTTTAGGAGACTCTGGTTTTGACATTAACGGTATATGTCTAATGTTGTACAAGGGCACGATCAGGAGAGTTGTCTTTTCTGGGACACTGTGAGATTAAAAGTGCATTAGCTCAGTTTAATGGTTTCCATGCCATTTCCAGTTGTAAAAGATATGTATATCTGTTATCAGCCTTCAGATTTTGGGTGGGCTGGGGGAGAGGTTACTTGGTTTTGTTCAGATGCTTACTGTGTATTTTAAGTTAGTTTTGGTCTCATCTGATCTGATATTAAGCTTTTTGGTAAAAAGACTGTCTTGGGCAGGGCAGAGCTGAGCATGTAGCAATAAGTGAAGGATATTTTTTTTTTATTCAGTGTTCTGATATTTGATTATTAATTAGTAAACAGGTGTGAGGAGGAAACATTCCTTTCCAAGTTAGGTTTCCTGAGAATCATAAAATTTAAGGTAGAGTAGGGTTACCATATTTCCATTTCCAAAAAAGAGGACACCTGGTGGGGGAACATCTCACTCCCCATCCATGGCCTACTGGCCCTGCTAGTGCCCCTCGCTCCCAACATGCAGCCCCCCATCCCTGCTGCTGTCCCTCACTCCTAACCCATGGTCCTGCAGCCCCCCACCCAGGTTATGCTGGTACCCCTCAGTCCTAACCTGCAGCCCCCCATCCCTGCTGCTGCCCCTCACTCCTGACCCACAGTACCCACCCACAGCCGCCTAATCCCTGCCAGTACCCCTTGTTCCTGATCCACAGGATCCGCTAAAGAGAGACTCTGTCTTCAAAGGGCCCCCCTGCCCCTGCTGGAGGACCAGGCACAAACCGCTCCCCCCACCACCACCACAGCAGCCTTGGTGCCCAGACAACTTCCCCTAATGCCAGCAGGCACCCGCCACTCTTGCACACCCCAGCTATCCACAAGCACACCCAGTCACTGGCTATGCATAGGGGGTGCACATGTACCCCCTGAGATTGGCGATGCATCCCCTGCGATTGACCGCTGCTGGTGGCACCTGTGGGCAGTCGCCATTTGCCACCCCCCACCCTTGCTGCCGGCACTGCTGGTGGTGTCTACCAGCAGTTGCCGATAGCTGCTGTTGGCAGCATCTGCAGGCGGTTGCCAACTGCTGGTCAGTGCTTGTCACCCCTCCCCCACACCACCAACACCACCACTACTGCCTGTAGGCAGTTGCCATGCGCCCCCAGCCTCTGGGGGCATGCTGCATTCATGCAGACAGTCCCCAAACCTTGGCCCACCAACCCCTGCCTCCTACAGGGACTGCTTCCATGACCCTGCCAGGCTGCACGCCGGCCACATGCCTACTGCCTCCAATTGTCCTCCCCGCCAGTGGAGCAAAGTAAAATCCTGGATATCAGTTCATATTTTTTTAAAAACCACCCTGATGGAGATTGAAGGGTCCAAAAAGGACATGTCTGGGAAAACCTGGACATATGGTAACTCTATTGTTAAAGTCTCATGGGTGATTTATTTCAAGCCAGAATGATGGCTTTTATAAAGAGGTTTTTGTTTTCCTTTACTTACCTACCTTTTCTTCTACCAGTAGTTCCCAGTTTGTGGTATGGGTACCACCCGTGGTACCCAGACAGCGTTAACAGGTTTATTATAATCACTTTATATGACAAAAGTTTGCTGGCCATACTTAAGTTTGTATCATTTAAAAGTGGTGGTGCACTATCTGTCAGAGTTTGGAAACCATTGCTCTACTCATTGAAACCATTTCAATGCTTTTTTTACTTGGGCTGTGTCATGCTCCTCTTTGCTTTTATCTGTAATCTTTAACTTCCTAGACTTTAAATGCTGGAGGCTGCAAGTGAGAGAGGAACAGTGAGGGAACAGCGCCCTGGTCCTACCCAGTTTACTTTCCTTTCAGCCTCTGCTGTCTGCCCCTTCATGCCGCAGGGACCTACGGACACAGCCTCTGAATCAGAACTTCCTAGACCTTTAAGGCTGGAGGCAGCAAGGGAGAGAGGAGCAGTGGGACAAGCCCCGTTCTTCCCCATTCAACCTCTCTTTAAGCATCGCTCTCTGCCCCTATGCAATACAGGCCTGTTTGTTCTGCTACTGGGGAAGCATGGGCCTAGGCCTGCCAACTAAACCTGTAAGCCTTCCTTTAGGGAGGAGGCTACTGAAGGTGTCACAACTGGTTCTTAGGGCAAATAAAAGAAAAACAGGGGAAGGAGTAAAGCGTGTAGGTTCAAAATGAACAGGGGAAGAGAGAGAGACACACTGAGCAGGGTACATGGGATAGTGCCTGCTGGCCCTCGGATGAGCCCGAGGAGCTGGTGGGTCCTGCCCAGCGAGACTGACCGGAGACGCGAGCAGGGGGGCGACAGGAAAGCCTCCCCGGGGGCTCCTGGCTGGACATGCCGCCTGCTCGGCTCGGGCAGGACGGGCCCGAGGTCTGAGCCAACTGCTGACAACTCCTGTGCTCTTCGTCTGCCCGGAGCAGGAGGAAGCGCCTGTGTTTCACACGGGGCGGCGGGCCGGGGCGAAGACGAACCAACCTGGAGCGTTCGGGACAAACCGCAGAAGACGGGCGGCGGTGTCAAGAGGGGGAAGGAAGGAAAGTCTCTTTATCCCTCCCCAGGCAGCGCGGCTGTCGGCGCCTTCACCGCCCAGCTCCACCTCAGCCCGTCCCGGCCGGTCCCAGGCATCCCACCCGGGCCTGCCGAGCCCCCAGCGCCGCTGCCTGCGGGAAGCTGGGAGCTAGTCGGAGCCGCCGCTAGGGGGCGGCCGCCCGGGCTGCGGGGAGGGGGAGGGAAGGGCGGCGGACGGGGCCATTCGCGTGGGGG
>NW_017728992.1:135493171-135494220 GCF_001723915.1 Gavialis gangeticus | reverse complement strand
GGACGTGGCGGCCCCGAGCTGCTCGGGGATGCTTCGCCCGGCAGAGAGCGGCGGTCTCCGGCGGCTCGCTAGGCTGCGGCTCCCCTCTGCCCGCGCCGCCCTGCCGCCGGGGCTCCGAGAAGCAAGTTCCCGGTTGAGGGCAACGTGGGAAGTGCGGGGCTGGGGGAGGGCTGGCTTGGGCCCTGCGGCTTGGAAGACCAGGCCTGGGCAGCTTAGGGGAGAGACCCTGAGTGCCTGAGAGCTCTTCTGGGCAGGCTTTTTCGGCTGGCTGCTTTGGCAGCCCCATCCTGGCGGGTTTAGGAGGCACGCTGCCCAGAACGCTCCTCCAGGCAGCCTCTTCGCAGGCTGCTTCTGAAGTGCCATCCACAAAGTTACTGTGGTCTCAAAAATGGGAGCACATGGTGAAATTGGTGACACTTTGCTCCCAGCAGACTTTCCGTACACACTAAGACATACCGGCCATGGGTCACTCTGGGAAAGCTTTCTTTTCTTTTAACTTTCTTGGCTTTCTACTAGTTATTAGACTTCAAGGATTTGTAGGGGCTGGGGAGCTCAAATTCAGCAGAGAAGCATATGCAGTGGGCTGTTGCAGATATCTGCACGCTGTATCTTGTACGTAACTGTAGGTGGTGACTGTTGAGATCCTCCTCTCCTATCATGAGAAGGCCCTGCTTACATGGAGGAAATTTATGCTGGTGTAACTATGTAGGCACAAGTACATCCCATCAGTGCTGGGGCATACACTGCTACATCTTAGGGTGGTGTATTACCAAATCATTCTGCACCAGCACAGCCCCTGGTTTGCCCTGGCACAGTGTCTTCTTGTTAAGGATTTATACCTGTGTAACTGCATTAATAGAGTTACACCAGTATATATTTCATGAATGTAGGCAAGGCCTTTTTTGCTGAACAGGTTTTTGTGTGACAGTACTGCTTATGAATGGTGCCAGATTGACAGCCAGCTGAATGAAGCCCTTTATCTCAGGAGCCAGTAGCAGTGTAAGATTTCCAGTGCTGTCCAGTTAATGAACCTCAGCTGGGCCACAGAG
>NW_017728992.1:135471744-135488171 GCF_001723915.1 Gavialis gangeticus | reverse complement strand
GAAATTTATGCTGGTGTAACTATGTAGGCACAAGTACATCCCATCAGTGCTGGGGCATACACTGCTACATCTTAGGGTGGTGTATTACCAAATCATTCTGCACCAGCACAGCCCCTGGTTTGCCCTGGCACAGTGTCTTCTTGTTAAGGATTTATACCTGTGTAACTGCATTAATAGAGTTACACCAGTATATATTTCATGAATGTAGGCAAGGCCTTTTTTGCTGAACAGGTTTTTGTGTGACAGTACTGCTTATGAATGGTGCCAGATTGACAGCCAGCTGAATGAAGCCCTTTATCTCAGGAGCCAGTAGCAGTGTAAGATTTCCAGTGCTGTCCAGTTAATGAACCTCAGCTGGGCCCCAGAGGGACCACAGAAGGGTGTGAGAGACTTCAGTCCTTGTGCTCATTCAGTGCTTTGCCTCTCTGAGATCCCCATTATTGGCCACTGGGAACTAGACTGATGCAAGCAATTTATTACCCAGAGGCTGTTAAGGCAGCTAATGGTGGCAACTAATTTGGGCTAGATTTAGACCAGCAGTGAGTTTGAACTACCCTGTCCCCAGCAGTTATGTTTAATAACACTGTGCACCTGAATGGTCTGAAAGTGGCTTACAAAGTATTTTGACACTGGGAAAACTGTGTTTTTGAGAGATGCGTAAGTTACTTGTCCAAGCTTGAACACTAAATTAGTACTGTAGCTCACTTAGCCTATTCATTTGGGCAAAGACCAGGGGCTTGATTTTTCTCCCCAGATTTACCCCAGTGACTCTGCTGAAGTAGGGTTGCTTCTGATGTACATTGATGTAAATATGAGAGGGAAATTAGTCACATAAGTTTCCTTCCCAAGGTTAGACAGCAAACTGGTGTTGGAACCATATCTTCTGAGCCCAGGGTTGCTGCTCTAGCCATGAGGAAGCTGCACCTGTCGTGTTCTTCTAGAGAGTTTGTCTTGAAGTGCCTAAAATATATGTCTATAAATGTCTTTGTAGAGAAGAAATATATTGATTCCCAGTGTGCATTTGGAGTCCATTACAATTTTTGACTGAAGAGTATCTTTCTAAAATATGTAATTGAGAAGTGGGCTTTGTAAGTTGTAAACCGATATTTTCTAAGTTTTATACTACCAGAGGGTCAAAGACTCTGTTGCTTGTATAAGCTATTGGGGTGACTTACATACTGGTATCTATCTATATGTTGTCTTTTTGACTGGGGACCTACTGAAATCATGGTTGTGTGATTTTTGCAGGAACTGTAAAATTGGTAGGTCCCCCACAAAAAACCCCCCAATTCCTATGGAAAAACACGGAGACCACAAAAATGGCCAGTGAACTGGGAAATAAAATGGGTGGGGGAGCTGTGAACAGAAAATGGTGGGAAGCCCTGGGACCATGAAGTATGAGGGGCTGGGTTGGAGGACAGATTTTTGTGCAGCTGCCACTCCCCTTCCGTCCCCCCTGCTGCCAAGGGCCCCCAGTAGTCCCACCCCTGCCTAGAGATTGACAGATGGCCGCCTGTCAATCTCTGGGGAGGGTCAGGATTTCCAGGGCCCCTTGGCCAGTCAGAGGTGGGGGGCTGCTACGCTTACCATGAAAGTGGCAACTGGTGCTGTGCTCAGACGGCAAAATTGATGCGTTAGCTGCCCCAAATTCTGTAGGTTCCTATTTGTAACAGTGTAACCATGCATGTGCTGGGGCTTTTACTAATGAAATAGTTAAACAGGTAACACACGCAGACCAGGTATAGGACTATTGTTCATTCAGAATACTCAGTTCAGGTCTCAAAACACACAAGTTTTCTACAAAATGTTTTCTTTCAAAAATACACTACGTTTCTAACTGGCACCAGCATTTTCTCAAGAACACTTCTGTTTGTGCTGAAAGATCAAAGCTTCTGTAGGGAGTTTGAAAAAGGTTTTACTGTGCATCATCCTGAACTGTATTTATATAAAGAAAATAATAAATTCACTTGGCATGCCTCTGGACATGTAATACATATTAGGAAAAACTGTCTTTGGTGGTGTAACAGTAGAATCAGAACTTCATTATATACTTTATGAGTATAAGATACTTGTGCATCTGACACCATTGCCCTAACAGCAACTCTAGAGCACTAGCAGGCCCCATTGTATGCTTATATATTGTATAGTATATTGGCCCCATTGTATACTTATATGCTGTATAGTATACTTTATACTACTTCCACCTGCTGTGTTCTGGAGCAATGATTGTCAACCTTTTACCAAGAACTATTTATAAACATTGATGGCCAGTCCTGACTCAGTGCCCCTCAATCCCAACGCGTTAGACCCAGGCCCCAGCCCCTTGCTGTGTAGGGCAGGGAGTGTGTGTGGGGCAGAGGGGACCCCAAGCACCCCCCTTGCAGGTGAGAACTCTGACAGCCTGCAAAGGAAAAGCCACAGTTTCCCACACTTTTCTCCATTTTTTAAGTGTGTTCGTGACCCTTTCACATATTCTTGTGACCCACTTTTGGGTTGCGACCCACAGGTTGAGAAACACAGTTCTAGAGCTCAGTGTTACAGTTTACCCTCTGCCCGTGCCCTAATGTTGTATCACACCTCACCTTTGCCTTTTGTACAAGTTCTCTACCTTGGTTATAGGACAAGTAGTATGCAACTGCACTCATATTTAACTAGTTACCTCAGTCGGAGTATGAACTTAACAGGTTTATTTTATGGTAATTTCCATAATTCTATTGAATCTGTGCTGTACAAAAAGAAGCAGTTGGTTTTAGGTTGTGGCCTTGGGATAGCTTAATAATTTTCTCTACTAGGTTTTAACAAAGGGAAGAAATTCTTTATACTAGGTAGAAATCAGTGTTTGAATAAATTTACAAGACATTTCATGGAGGACCAACCTGCTAGCTGGAGATAGGTTTGAAAAAGCTGCTGGTGGTTTTCTGGGGCAAAGGAACTAATAAGAAAAGAAACCCTATTACCTACTTTCCTAAGTTGCTGAAAAGAGACATTGCTAGGGTATTTAGTAAGGTGCTACGTCACCATTACCCAGAAAATTCTAAATAGTGATCATGAAACCATCTAGTCATGTTAATTTCCTTGTGCAGCTGTTTGCCAAAGTCATGAGCAACAAAAAGGGCTGGTGTTGTCTGTCTGCAGGCTAAACAAGTGAGTTTTCCATGTTTCTGTGAGTAGGTGGATTTGTCAAGGCCTGCTAGTGACCGTCGGAGAACTTGTTCTTTATTTTCAATGAAAACTGTCTCTTACAGGAATAAGAATAGTAGTAGGAATCTCACTGGACAAGCCTGGAGGCAAAAGTTGATTCCTTTTTCTGCTTTTCCCTATTCTTAGCAGCAATTCCTTATTTGTAGCTCACAATTTCTGATTGAAATAACACAAAAATTCAGTGCAAGTAATTTTAGAAAATTCACCAACATAACTGTGATTGAATGTTACAACATTCCTGTTAGTAACTTAAAATGACTGAATTATCCAGTTATGAACTGAACTTTGAATGGAGGTAAATGACAAAATACTTCTCAGGTCATGCCAAATGTCACCTCTCCACAACTGTTAAAAAGAGATGAGGATATGCTGTTCCCTGAGCCAAAGCTTTATCTGTATGCTAAATTTTGACGGATATTGTCCTTCTGCTTTTACTTTGTATTTTCCTTGTTAGTAGTTAGTCTAAATGCAAAAATGAACTGAAAGCAATATTCAGCCAATTTTGTTGCAAATTCAGCTGTAATGTTTTCAGAATAGTTGCAGGTAATTACAATCTAAGAAGCTGGTAGGAACCCTGACGTGTTGATAGGTGAGTTAAGAAACAGGCAGTTAGCTAAATTTATATAAAAATGTTTCATTGTGCTACAATATAAACGTATTTGATTATAATTAATGTTGTAACTTTTGGTTATTGTACAATAAAAATAATATGAAAAGGCTACTTGGGCATAGAATTGTAGATACCGGACCTACAAGCCTAATGCATACTTTTGCTCTGACTGGCTTCCAATTCCATTGGTGTCTAAAATATAAGCAGGTATTGCTAGAGGACGTCCAGGGCAGTGTTTATCCAACTGTGGAATTCGTACTCTTGAAGTATGTAGTGAACTTCTAGAGGGGATATGGGAGGATACAAGGGGGGAGGAGAAGGGGAAAGGAAATAAAAAAAAAAAAAATGAACAGCTCTACAGTATGTCTTTGGTTGTTGGAGAGGTTACAGCATGGTTGTAGTAACAAAGCAGTGGTGCTCAACCCTTGGTCCATGGGCCAGATCCAGACCCTAGCATCGTTATCTGATCTGTGGTGTTCCACACAAGTTTGAAAGTTAGGTGGCAGAGAAAATTTGGTGGCACTGCTCCTCGACTGCCAAATTTCTACACTTATGGGGAGTCCTGGGGCCTGCAGGCTACATCAGGCACATAGGGAGGTGTGGGACCTGATGCCAGAGTGTGGGGTTGGTGCTGAGCCCTAAGGCCCGATCTTGGTACATGGTGGTGCAGACCTGGCCCTGGCTGGTGGGCCTTGTGGCTTTGAACTAATATTTTAAATGGCATTGTATAGTGGAGTATGCAGCCCTGTCCAACACGCTATGGGCAGGGCACCCTATGAGAGTCTTGTAATTATCTCCCCGGTGGCCTGCTTCCAGTGGGAGGATCTTGGGTACATGCCTATATGGAAATGAGGGGACTCCCCACTAGCTTGTTCATGTGGCTGTTAAGCGCAAGTGAGACTCGGGGGCATCCAGACTCTGAGGCCTCCAGGCTTGGGCCTACATGTAGGATGCCCGCCAGTGGATTTGGGAGTATTTGAAGCCCCAGGCCGAAAAGTCTAGGGTGGGGGATACTTTCTGGTTGTAGTGCCAAAGTTAGTGTTTCAACGATTGTGTTTTGCTCAATCAAGAGGATTTGGAATTGATTTGGCTAATTTGACCTGGAATACAAAACATTTCCCCCCCAAAAATAAAGCATTCATTGCAAGGGGCCAGGCAAAGGTGTCATGGGTCCCAGTCTTGGCACATGGGGCTTGATCTGTGGCCAAAAGCATGACATAAAATGTTACTTTTTGCTATCAGTAACAAGGAATTATAGGAGTACACAGCAATGTAACTGAAAGAAGGAACTGAGCATTTGAGAACTACTGACTTAAGGGTTATGATCCTTTACAATGGAATTAATTGAACCATTTACTGTTGTTGTGAGGCTTGTACAGCAGAACAGTGTTGTGATAAACTTCTTTTTTCTAGGAACATGCAGAACTCATTAAATGTGACTTGAATATCTCCACTTCTGTTCTTTAATTTTATCATAGGAACTTCAGTTCTTAAGTTTGACCAAACAAGTAATAAAGTAAAAAACCCAGCAATCAGTCATATATATCCCAGTGATATTGTACCTATACTGACAACAGATTTTCTTTAATAAAATCAGCCGTTTATGCAAGTAACTTTATTCTTCATTGAGCTAATAAATATTTGAAACATCATTTTAAACATTAATGGAATGGGAAAGAGATTCAATGACTGTTTTTCTTTGATAGGGGTATTACAGTCTTTCACAAGTCAGTGAATGGGGTTTGAAAAGATCCAGTTCAGTACTTTGATAAAAAAGTCAAAATGCATCCTGTTTTCTTTCAGCTTGCTCAGACATCTGTATTGAAATAGCTGAGTATTGCATCTTTTAATTGGCCCTACCAAAAGTTATAATGAATATTCATTTGTAAGGTGTAGGGTTCATCATTACTGAAATAATATTTACTGAGTTGATTTACTCCATTGAATGTTATGCTTTTACTCTATAGAATATATTTAAAAAATTCTATTTGTTATAACAAGTATTTTAATGGTATGGTTATTGCTAGTACTGATCCTAAAGAACTTTGGTAAAAGGTGCCTGATAAAAGGATTTCATGAATGTTTTTAGATCATATAGTTTGGTCTTTTTATACCACATAATTTCATTCATCTAGCACTGTAGTGAGCCTAGTGAGTTTGACAAAAGCTTATCTTCCAAAATAGCATCCAGTCTTGAAGACATCAAGGCAGATAATCCACACTGTGTTTTGTTCCAATGGTTAAAATCAACTTCCCTATTAAAAATTGGTACTTGATTTTCAACTTGACTACATCCAGTTTCAGCTTGCAGTCAGAGGTTGTTTTTACACCTTTCACTATTAGATTAGAGATCCCTTTAGTAATGGTTATTTTATCACTGTGAAGGTACTTCAACACTGCAATCAAGTGACCTTTTCAGTCTTCTTTTTTAAAAACAATACAGATTGAGCTCTTGAAGCCTTACACTGAGGCATTTTATCTAGCTCATAATTTTTCTGGCCCTTTTTAGCACCTTGTCCAACTTGTCAACATAATTTTTAAAATAGGGACACCAACATCAGTCCTTTATGGACTGTCTACATAAATAAAATCATCCTTCCCCTAACTGCTACATGCTTTCCTTTTTTGCCACAGCATTGTCCTGAGAGTTCATGCAGGCTTCAACCCCTAACTCTTCAGAGCCACTGCTTTCTGGGGTTGCAGTTTCCTTAGAAGTCCGGCTTGTTTTCCTTGTTTCTGGTTATATTTGGATTTGGCTTTATTGAAGCACATTTTGTTTGAATGGGCCCAGCTGATCAGGCATCAAGATCACATGGTCTTACCATTATTTATGACTGTCAATCTGTCATTCACAATTTTTTTCAGCAGTGGTTTTATATTTGCTTCCAAGTTGTTGATGAGAGGCAAGGATTTTTGTGGGTCGTATCTTTTATTGGACCAACTGCATGGTTAGGGTAGACAGATGACCTTTCAGTACCAAGTACTGTTCCTCAGGTCTTAGAAAAATCCTAGGCTATATAGCAGATGCACAAAAGCCTGTGCAACACTTTATATGTAAATAAAAATAGAATATAAGAGACATTCTCAGCTAGCTGACAGATAACAGCTACAATATCACTCCAACACTATCAGAGCTTTTACTCATTCCTGTGGGAAATACCTTTCATTTAATGAGGAATTTCCAGTGACAGGTTTTTTTTTGAGATCTGTTATTTAGTCATCTATTTAATATGTGCTTTATTGATGTTATATAGTGCTAAATTTAATGAGAATATTTTATATTACCAAATAATTGTCTTACAACAATTTAAGTGTATTATATTTGCTATTATGAAGCTTTTAACCTTATCAACAAATTGAATAGTTTGTTTGACAAGATCTGTTTCTTCTAAAACTGTGTTGGCAAATATATTGCAATTCTTCATCAATTCCATCCCACCTTAAGTTTCTAGCTCTTCTACTTAGAACTATTCAGGTCATCCTGCTTGTTCTATTTGAATCTTGGTACATCAGTAGCACACTTCCAGCCTTCTGGAGTTTCCCTGGTACTCCAAGATATTCCATATTCACTCATACCTTCCTCCCAAAAGTCAGCCCTCAAAAATTGGGGTGCATATCTTAGGCAGTGAAGTGGATTTTTCTTCTCTGGAACAGAAGCAGGGTAGAATAGAGCAATCGTACGCTGTGACTCATGGCTGTCAAGGTGGTTGCCACTTTGCCCTGGGGCTGCAAAAAGCAGAGGTGAAGTCCAGTGTTAACCTTCTCACAGCTGTTAGTGAGACCATAGCTTTTGGCTGAAAAGCTGCTGAGGTGGTTGAGGATAAGTGAGCTACTGCATGCAGTCTGTAGCATCTTGATGAGGCTTGTGGTGTGGAAGCAACACTTTGCTGTAAATAGTTATTTAAATAAGTTCCTGTAAAAAAAACACAGAAGTAACATTTTTCTGTCTTGCCACACCAGTAAGTTTCTGCTGCCTCATCCAGACTCTTCTAGATGCCACACTTGGGCATTCTGTGTCCCACAGTTGACTATGACTTTTTTTTCCACGTTCTACCTTTCCAAAACGATGCGTGTTTTATCTGGGGGTTGTGTGAGGAAAATATGGTATTAAAAATGACCAGTGTTCGGTAGGAGATCTCCATAGTCATTCTTAGACAGTTCTTGGTTTTAGAATCATAGAAAGTTAGGGGTGGAAGGGACCGCAGGAGGTCATTTAGTCCAACCCCCTGCTCAAAGCAGGACCATCCCCAACTAGATCATCTCAGTCAAAGCTTTGTCTAGTCGGGTTTTGAAAACCTCCAAAACTGCTGCCTATGGGCATGACAGAATCACTCGGTGGGCCCATGGATGGCAAATCTGGATCTGTCCTCCATTGTTGTTGCGGAGGACGCTGGGTGGGAGCAGCTTCACCTGGCACTGAGTGGCAGCCTGGAAGATGGAGTCCAGCCCTGTGGGGTGCTAGCAGAGGCCAGCGCCCTGGGGGCGTCCTCCCCTGCCCCTGCAGCCTGACTTGCCCTGGTCCCATGCATGGCCCTTGGTCCTGTTTCTGGTGGCCCATCAGCCAAGCTGGGCGTTGTGGGGGAGAGGGGCAGAGAGAGAAGATGCTGCCACCCCATGTGGGTTCATGCTCCTGCTACTGCTCTAGTCCCAGCCTTGGCCTGGCTGTGGGGAGCTTGGCAGCCTTTAACAGCTCACCAAAGCTCATTAAGTGGCCCTCCAGCCCAAGTAATTGCCAACCCTAGCATATAGCATTTCATTTGTTTCTAGTATACTTCCTTTTTGTTCTTAGATTTGCACGCTATGCTATGGATTTTTTTTCCTGATGTCTTTAGTTTCCCTTATCAATTTTCAGCACATCATTCCTAATGTAATTTTTTTCTTACCCTGTTTTGTTATGTTATATATATTTTTTTAATTTTAATCACTACTTGCATTTTGGCTACTGAACTAGGATTGAGCTTCAGCCTTTTTTGATGTTAGGTGTTTTGGTCATCTAAAACATGAGGATATTTTAATTCACATTTTGAGTCTGAATGTTTCTTCCCTATATATTTTGCACAAAATTTCTTCATTTTGAGGAAATTGGCTCTTTTGAGGCACAGGATACTTATATTGGTGCCTTGTTCTATTATAGGATCATGGAAAGTAGGGCTAGAAGGGACTGCCCAACACCTTCTAGTCCAGCCCTCTGCTCAAGGCAGGATCATTCCTAACTAAATCCTCCCAGACAGGCATCTGTCTAATCTGCTTTTGAAAATTTCCAGGGATGAAGGTCCCACAATTTCTTTAGATAGCCAGATCCAGTGCTTGACCACCCTCATAGTCAGAAAGTTCCTCTTAATCTTCAACTTAAATTTCCTCTGCTACAGCTTAAAGCCATTGCTCCTAGCCTTGTCCCTTATGGCTACAGAGAAAAGTCCATCTCCATCCTCTCTGTAATTGTCCTTCCAGTATTTGAAGACTGTTATCAAATCCCACCTCCCCCCAGTCTTTTCTTCAGACTGAATAAACCTAGTTCTTTCAGTCTTGCTTCCTAGGCCCCTAATAATTTTTGTCACTCTTTGCTGGACTCTTCCCATATCTGTCCACATCCTTTGGAAAGTGTTGATTCCAAAACTAGACAGAGTACTTTAGGTGAGGTCTTACCAGTGCTAAACAGAGTGACAGATTTACTTCCTTTTACTTCTAACTGACACTCCTGTTAATACAACGCAATATAATGTTAGCTTTTTTTTTTTTTTAAGCAAGAGCCCACTGTTGACCTAATTCAGTTTATTCCCTAATGTTAACCCCCAAATCCTTCTCTATAGTACTTCAGTGTAGCTAATTGTTGGTCCTAGTCCCTGTCATCCATATTCAATATCATCAGGTTATAAACATTTGTCCCCAAACCACCACTGACACCTAGTGTATCTGTCATAATGTGACCCAGTATAGAGTTATCTTGCTGTAGGTGCAGTTTCTTTTCTTTTGCATTATTGTATAAGATAATTATCTATAATTTTTGGATGTTGTTTTCTAATGATGTATTGCTGGCTGCATGAGACCTCCAGCATGTTTCCCAAATGTAAGTCTCCCATAATGCTATTTGCCCTTTGTCATATTACAGGCAAATGTTGAAGGGTAATTTGTCCTGTTCTCTGATTGACTTAGTTGAGTGCAACTGACTCCCGTACCCCATTCCACCTCCTAGTCTTTCTTAGTGCATTGGTTCATAAGTGTTGAAGATCCATTACTTACTTTTACTCAATCGGTCTTTCCTAAACCACAGACTTTTAGGCTTGTGCGAAGCAGCTAGTATTCACTTCGGATTTGGATTCAGCTGATTTGGGGGACAGTGATTCGAATCAGTGTCCCAAATCGATTTGTCCAAATCTGATTTGGAAGTTTGGCTGCCATGAAATCAGCTGAATCTCCGAATCAAACAGGCTCCAGCCCCTGCCTGCTCTCCCAGCCCTGTCAATGGTTGCCCTGTCCGGCCCCAGTGACCCAGCTTTTTTTTTTTTTTGTTTGTTTTCAAAGCCCCCACTCACTGGCTCCTGTCAAGCGGAGGGGTGATTCCCCACTGCCCCATGCTGTGCGGGGGGCTCTGTTACGAGCCCCCATCCCCCACCCACTCTCCCAGCACCCCTCATGGATGTCCTGCCCAGCCCCAATCCCAGCTCTATTTAAAAAAAAAAAAAAAAAAAAGCTCTGAACCCACTGGCTCCTGCCAAGTGGAGTGGCTCTACACTGCATGGGGGGGGCTCTGCCATGAGCCCACAGAAGCCCTGACTGCTGCTGCAGTAGCCGGTGAGTGGGGCTTTTAAAAAAAAAAAAAAAAAAAAAAAAACAGAGCTGGGACTGGGTGGGACAGCAATGGTGGGGGGGGGGCTGGGAGAGCAGGCAGGGGATGGGGGCTTGTGGCAGTGCCCCACCACGCAGTGGGGGGCAGCAGGGATTGTACCCCTGCCTGGCAGAAGCTGGTGAGTGGGGGATTTTATTTTTTTTTTAAAGAACTGGGACTCTGGGGTCAGGTGGGGCATCAATGGGGGGTGCTGAGAGAGCAGGTGACGGTTAGAGGGTACTCAGGAGGGCTGCGGGAGTAGGCAAGGAATGGGGCCTGTTAGGGGTCCCCCCATGGTCCCCTATCCCCTCTTCCAACCCTGCTTTTCCCCTGCCCCACTTTCCATCACAGAGTCCAGGTCCAGCTCCCTGTGGCAGCAAGCAATGAATGCTCAAATCTCCAAATCTTTTCTGAATTGATTTAGAGAGCTTCAAATTGATTTGGACCTTTTTATTGGGCTCCTGATCTGATTTGGATTTGGAGATTCAGCCACCGAATTGGGCTGAATCTTGTCCGATTCGAATAGGCACCTAAAGCTTTGCACAGCCCTACAGATTTTAACATTCCAGTTGTACAAATCATGCTGTTAAGCTTTTGTCATTTGTCTTTTTTCTTTTCTTTTTTTTCTTTATTTCTAGGACTGGTGTATAAGCAATTGCCAAATTTATTCTCTTCACATTATAAATAAATGAAACCAACATAGCAGCATAGTGACTTTGAGCCATGTAGCCTTTTTAGTATCTTTGCCTTTCATTTTTATTTTAATGCCCTCCTAGCTGGTTCAGTGAGTCTTTAGCGGAAGATCATCCCTGTGGGATGCAGGACATCCTATTTGTATGGTTCAGTCTCCCATTGGAAAGTGGTACAGTGTTAAGTCTAGAACTTTCAGTTGTGCAGTCAGGAGTTCACCTTTAATAGTTTTTGTCCTCTTGGACTGGTAGGATGTCTCTTGAATATCATTGGGATGTTCTTCTTCAGCTCTATTCCTAGGTTCCTGAAGTCTTCTAAAACCTTCAGACTTCTGGGGGATGCAGGGCAACATTTACTTGACAGCGCAAAACTGTTATAAGTGGTAAAGAAAAGGTACAAACAATCCATGTGTGTTCTGATATCTCTATCATCCAGTATCTTTTCTATCTTCTATAACAGGGGTTGGTATTGTTTTTGGGCAGAGTGCCAAAAAAATCCCAAAACCTCAAATTGTAAGATGTTGGTGTGCCTGGGGCAATGGTGGGGGAACTGCAAGCAGTCTGATCCTTGTGGCAGCGCAGCCCCAGCCCCTTCCCCACTGTCCACCCTGGGGTGTGGGCATCCACCACTGGCAGTGAGCTGGGCTGAAGCTCCATGGACCCTGGTACAGTTGTTTGCAGCCCCCCAACCCCAGCTGCTGTGAGCAGCCTGGGCTGTCTGGTGGCAGTGGCCTGCCCAGAGCCCAGGCCAGCTGTGGTGTGCCGAACAGAATGGCTTCACATGCTACACTCTGGCACGTGTGCTGGGGGTTGCTGATTCCTCTTCTATAGTATATTTCAGTGCGAAATTCCAGCCCTTCCATTTTCTGTGACAAGAAAGCTTTGAGGAGATGATGCTACAGCCCTGGGTGGCAAAATTTGGCAGATGAACATCAGTTGCATCCTGTTCTGATCCTTATACCTCCAAGGTTTGCCTCCTTAATTTGGGATCAAGTGGTAATTTTTTTTTTTACCAGGCACTTAGGAGGTGGTTAGCCATATTAGGTGTGAAGTCAGGCAGAAGGTAGGGAAAGTGACACCATAGCAATTAATTGGTTCAGCAAGCCATGGGCTTTTGTAGGCCACAACTTACTTCATTAGATATGTGGGTTGCTGACCATGAAACTCTGAACCAGTTAGTCTCTGAAGTTCCACCCTGCCCTACCTTCTGCTAGGCACTTGTGATCCTAGATCCTGGTTTGCCTTAAATTTATAGCAATCCTTTCTATGGCCATTTTTTTCAGTGTACTAGCATTTAATTGACTTGCTTAACATTTGCATTAATGTCGCTTTCCCTTGAGCTTGGGCATAATTTAATAAATTCTTCAGAAAGTAATGAACTAGATTGGAATCCTCTTCCCATGCATAGTGGAAACTGAGTTATAGGGCTCATGGTGATCTCCTTTTTATTTTTCTTATTCATGACTGCTTCCTTTTCTTCCAGGTGTCTGCAAACAAAGATCCAAGTTCAAGTGAAAAATTCCATAGCTCAAGGGTTTTCAACTTTTTAAAATAAGTGTATACCCCCAGCAGCAGGACCTCCTGGGAGGTGGCAGTGGTGGTGGGTGGCGGCACTCCATCCCTGTCTTCCTGCCTTAGGGCCTTCCCAAGTGCCCCTGGGGTATGTGTAACCTCGGTTGATGACCCCTACCATAGCTTTTTGGAATATCCCTGGCTTCCTTTCATTGTTCTTGATCAGAAAGTTCAACTCCAGTTTGGTATTTGTAAATTGATCCATTGTTAGTGTAAACAAAAGTCATCAAGAAGTCTTCGTATGTCTTCTTTTGGTTCAGGGGTCTTTCTAGCTTTAAGCTATGTCCTGGCTCATTCTGATGAACCCACAAAGCAAAGGTTCATACCATCTGAATAATTCAGGATCTACCTTGGGGATAAGCCTACAGTGCCATCAAAGCCAAGCAACTCAAATAGGCAGCTAAATCTCATCCTTTCCAATCCCTTTCATCATGATTGCCATTGACGTGGTCTGTGATTTTAAAATGAGCCAAATAAGGCCCTCCACTGCTTAAAAATAAGATGTTTTCCATCAAAGAATACTGAATGCTCTGTGACTTGAGCATGGACAACACAGCCTAGACCTTTACAGGTTACAAATGAGGTTGAGTCTTGTAAATGTTCTAAATTGCATGGTTGGCCCAGTTCCTCACCCAGCTGGCTGATTTCCACAACCTTTTTTAAAATTCCTTATGGCTATTTATGATTTCTATGAGCAGCAGCCATGATTGTTTGCATCTTAGTTCAACAAGAATATCAACTTAGAATTTCTGATCCTGGAAACTTTATCCCACGACTGACACTAGTGTGACCCTTTGACTCATGAGATTGGCCAAGATAATGGGCCTTGTCATCTAGTTTCTGTTAGAAAAGGAAATTAATCATAGAATCAAGTATTTTCTTTGGTGCAGTGTTATTTATTTACAAGGAGGGCATACAAAGTTCTATTTTCTTGTACACAATAGATACTCTCTTTGCTCACAGTGTTCGAGCCTGTATTTTCAGCCAGTCCTCTGCCTCAAGATGTTCTCTCTTTGCTCTTCTCAGGGTCATGTGTGTAAGTGCTTCTCTAACTTTCTGCTCGTTTTTTTTGTTTTATTCTGTTTTGTTTTCTGCCTCTGACACATCCAGACATGTACAGTTTCAGTGAGTCAGGCCCTTGAGAAACTCCTTAGTTCACAAGGTTTATATGTAGATTGGCCTTGTATATAGCCTAACGAGTTGAGTGTTGGCTTCCATTGTTTTCATGTCTTACTTCATAAAGAAGTGTAATTATTTTCCCATGTAGCCTGGGCAAAAAGATAGCTGGCATGCCCAATGGTTTTAATGAGATCTCTGATCTCCTGTATATCAAAAAACATTCTTGATGTCTTGACTGTAACACCTTACAGCACAATAGTATTATGCAGTAGAAATTACAACCGGGGTGGGGGGTGTGGAATCTATCATGTATGTAAGTAGCATGCCAGGTTATAGGTTTTCTATGTAGGTCACCTATCCAGCCCCAGGATCAGATACCAAAAAGCTTGTGTGTCAAGTATCTGTCTTTTTACTGACATGTAAAAAGACATGTAGTTCAAAATACTGGAACATTATCTCACCTGTTAGCTAAAAGCTGTCTTAAATTTAGTCTTTGTTCATAGATGTTATAAAACAGTTGCAACGAATAAACACCTCTGTCCATTCAGTTCACTAGGAAAGTGATTTTTTTTCTTTTTTAAACCTTGGTGCCATAATGAATTACTTCATCAGCCTTCCCTTTTGAATTTGTCAGAATGTCATTGTGAGGAAAACTGATTTTTTTTCACCATGATGTAAAGAGAATACTGTTGCAGAAGGATTCTCTTTGTGACAGATGTAAATAATACTCATACTACTGTAGTTTAGTTATTATTATAAGGAGCTGGCATGCTTCAGGAAGTATTTCAAATGTGAGGGCTAGAGAGGCAATGTAGCCTCATGGTTGGAGCAGAGCTTAGGAGTTGAAACTGAATTTTCTTCCTGGTTGTCTTTCACTTGTTCTTTGGTCTCTGTCAAATTGCTTATCTATTCTGTGCTCTAATTTTACCTGAGTAAGTCGTATTCCTTTTCAGCTACATGGTGATGTTGTTAAATTTATTTTTAAGATGTGTTTGGGGGAAGTTATAACAGGAGTGCACGTGATTGCTTTGCTAGTGAATTTCCCAGTTGAAAAGAAACATTTTGCATCAGAGCTCTGCAACTAGCCAGCAAGACGCTAGTAGTTGCTTGTACTGAAGCTACTAGTACTGAAGAGCAGGGGTCTCTGCTATTGTTGGCAATGCTGTCTTTAAAAAACTCCTTTTACTTCCTTTGTTTGAAGGTACGGTATGATGTAGTGTGAAGGCCATCCAGTTTCCCCCTACATGCAACTATCCTGTTTTGTATCTCTTCAAACATAAATATGGGGAAAAGGGATTTGTAGATACGCCCTTTTGAAAGACTAGAGCAAGGGCTGGCAACTTACAGTCCAGGGCTTGGGGCAGCAAGGAGGATCAGGTGCTGAATTAAGCTGTGGTCCCATTTAAGTCCTTGTGAAAATTTTCTGATACTGTGCTATCTGATGTATTAACAAGGCAAAATATATGCTCTTCAGAAATAACTTTTAAGAGCCATGAAGTCTTTGTTGGTAGGCTGGATTTAGTACTGTACTAGTGGGTGAATTTCAGAGAGAAATCCTGTCCCTTTCAATTTGACTAATAGTTCATATTTTCAGTTTTTCTTCATTATCAGTTTAGAGCATTTTAAGATACGTTTTAATAATTTAATGATTGTTTGGTGAATACTTGTCATAGTAAAATATATAAGGATATCTAGGCATGTTAAATTTCTCATGTGTTGTAAATGTTATTTAAGTAGTTAGTTAAAATGTTAAACACTTGTTGGATTCTGTTGACATTTATTATTTGTTAATTATTTGTACTATGGATGTGCCCAGCAGGATATAGATCAGTAAAAATAATAGCCATATACAGATTTCCCTTGATTTATGCAGTACACGCATTTCTGGAGAACGGTGCATAAATCGAATTCACATTAAGTGAACCTACCTTATAATGTAAGAAATAGGGATAGGTTTCCCTGTTGGCTGCTCTGGGCGCTGGCTGGGGTGAGTGCGGACAAGTAGAGCCCCAGGCAGTGCAGGGCACTCACCCCAGCTCCGGCTGCAGGGGTCCCGGCAACTGCCAGCACTAGCTGCTGGCAGCCAGTAGGCTGCACTGTGCCCCGAACCTCCTGGGGCTCTGCCTGTCTCCAGTCACCCCGGCTCCTTCTGCAGCTGTCCCGGGAGTGGCCAATGCCAGCTCCCTGTAGCTGCTGGGTTGCACCGTGCCCTGGTGCAGGCAGCTGGCACTGGCAGCTCCCAGGGCCACTGCAGCTGGGGCTGGGGTGGAGCCAGGCCGAGTGCCAGGAAGAGCTTGGAGCCCCTGCTGCAGCCCTGGGAGCAGTGGACGCTGTCTGCTTGCAGCTGCTGGGCTGCGCCATGACCCAAACCCCTGGGGCTCTGCTTCCCATGGGGCACTGTGCCCCAACC
>NW_017728992.1:135462369-135466744 GCF_001723915.1 Gavialis gangeticus | reverse complement strand
CCCGAACCTCCTGGGGCTCTGCCTGTCTCCAGTCACCCCGGCTCCTTCTGCAGCTGTCCCGGGAGTGGCCAATGCCAGCTCCCTGTAGCTGCTGGGTTGCACCGTGCCCTGGTGCAGGCAGCTGGCACTGGCAGCTCCCAGGGCCACTGCAGCAGGGGCGGGCAGTCGCCTACAGCCAGATGAGAGGAGGCTGAGGCAGGGGGCAAATTTCCGGTACAAAAGGATCATTGCATAAGAGCAAACAGGCATAAATTGAGGGAAACCTGTAGTAAGGCAGTGTTTCTCCAGGATCCCAAGGAACTACGAGGCCATATCCAAGTAAGGACTTGGGCACCTAGAGCAGCAGGAAGTCAGACATTAGTTGCCTGTATCCAAAACTGCACTCCAAAAAAGCCCTCTTCTTATTGGCCACCTAATCCTGGAAGTGCCTGTCGTGTTGACTTGATGGGTAGGTGCCTTCAGTTTTCCCTTTTGTGCATGCCCAGGATTGTCATGATCAAAGGATCTGAATGCGTAGCTCAGTGGTTCTCGATCTTTTCAGTGTCCAGGCCCATCTCTGCAACTTTTCTAAATGTGGCAGCATCCCCAGCTGAGAACCACTGTTCTCAGCTTACCCAAGTATTTCTCAATCTGGTGCTGTTGCCTCAAGGTAAAACTGCCCCACATGCCTGCTGCATGGCCAGACCAGGAAAGGCTGTGGCATATGTGCTCACTCCTGCATTAGGGCTCTCTGATAACCATAAAGCAGGCAGAAAAGCAAGCTCATGCTCCAGCCTTTTCTATTCTGACCCTGCGCAGTGTTTCCAGGAACAGAGGTGAATGGGTGGAATGGTTCTGTGTGCCTCTGTTTCCAGGAGGATTAGGGGAGGGGCACATGGAAGGGTCAGACCAGGAATTGCTGCAGATAGATAAGTAGTGATCCCTAATGCAGCAGCATGCATGTGGGGCAGTTTTACATGGCTGCAGTGGTGGCTTCTGCATTACAGTACCCCTGAGGGGGTCTTGCATCACCCCAAGAACCACTAGCCTAGCTCTTACCTAAGACCCACAGAGGTCCAGGAACAAAGCACTGAGACCAGTCCGGTAGACAGGCTCTCCATATGGCGCGCACACAAAAAGTAGCCGTAGCCACTGTCATTCAAAAGCACAGCTGGAGGAGGAGGAGGAAGTGCCTGCCTTTTGTCCAGAGGTCTGGTGTTTAGAGCACTTGTCCAGAGAGCGGGCATTTGGGCTCCTGGCCTTCTACAGAATACACTCAAGCCCATCTCTTACCCCTCAGGAGAGTGCCTAATTATTTGGCCAGAACCTAGCTGGGTGGTGTTACCCTTTTGTTGATGCTGGGACACTACACACAGCAGAGACAGCAATTTTTTCTGGACCAGAAAGTGGCCTCCTAGACTGCTAATTAGAGCAGTGCTGGGAGGTCTGTGGAGTCCTAGGTTCTGGTCTCTGCTACCAGGATTTGTTATGCATTTTACAGTAAGGAATTGAATAAAAAGCAGTAATTATCTGAAGTACAGGGACTGAAACTCGGCATTTCCCACCTGCCTACCTGATACATAGGAGAGGTGGAATTGAGTGCCATCAGGCTGAGGAGCATCTGGAGCTTAGGTCTCCCAGTTCCTGAGAAAATGCTGTAACTTGGGGTATTACAGAGAAAATTAGTGGTATGGGCAACATCTCCTATTTTCTCTATCATCTTGCATCTTTAAGAGATTCTTGCTCAGTTCTTTTGATGAATTCCTGTAGATGCCTATACTCAGAAGACTCTTGCATCTAGCTCTAACATAGATGGGGACACTTCCCTTGCAGCTCTGAGTCAGGCACCTGTGGCTCATGAGGATCGAAATTTAAGTGTGTCCATTAGTGTTTTCTTTTGGTTAGCTCTGTGTGGCTTGTTCAGCATGTGAGGTTTTGGGGGTTTTTTTGGATTGTTCTTCTGAGGTACCTAGCCTTCCCTTGGCACAGTACAAGGATGCTTGGTGCTGAACATTAGGCTTTGGATTCTACTCTGGAGGGACAGGTGCCTTGAAATCTGTCATTGTTATAATTCCAACTTCAAGATGCCATAATCTTTGTGTGCACAAGATTAGTATAGATCCTACAATAACTTGTATGACCTGAGCTATAGGACAGGGTGCAACAAAAAGGTGTAATGAACAAATGGAGGGATTGGAAAAAATGAGCTGAGGATAGCAGCAACAGTAGGACACATTTTACATGCGAACCTTGTATGCACTTTGTCAATTCTGAGTACTTTAAAAATATAAACAATTTATATTATGTCAGTAATCAGAGCTAGCATCTGCTTAATGTTACTTTATGTCAAACCCTTGTTAAACTTCTACTCTTGCAACATCTCTTTCTTTTACAGAACAGTGAGGATTGAATTAGCAATTCCTTAAAAAGTAAATGCAGACCTGTATGTTTTCTGTCATCTCAAAACAAACTGCTAAATTTAACACCAGGATAATGAAAACAAAATGTACAGTGGTTATAACTTATGCACAGCATGTGCATAAGTACAGAAAATATGTACTATGTATGCGTGGGAAACTCCAGGACAAAATTAGGTTTTATATCTACTGCAATATTACATCCTTGTATGGAGGTTGTGAGTAAAAATTAGGAATAATTAAGCCAATAAACTAACTTAATTCTTAAGGCTCAAAAACCTTAGCTCCTTAGTTGGATTATCTTCTAGGGACCATATCAGAAATACTCTATGATGTATAATAAAAAAATCTTATTAATTTACTACTAATCAAAGAACAGTTGTTTTGGAAAAATTAGAGCACTGGAACTGTCTAGTCGGGCATTACTTACACAATCCAGTGTTTCCTTATGTTGCAAGAGCAGTTGGATTGTTTTATGCAAATTACTGTCACTGTGCCTCCAGATTCAGTAGGCTTCATTAAGAAGAATGGAATCAATTTGCACCTGTCTCCAAGCAGTTGTTTTAGACCGTGCACACATACTGCATTTACAAGTTTATATTTGCAACTATTATCCCTAGGGACCCTAAGAGATGAAGTCAATTTGGATTTTCTTTAATATATGGAATAGAAATCACTGTAAAGAAAATTTCACCATTCTTTGCAGCTCTAAAGGTTTTGTGCTCTTTTGTGTCACTGTAGTATGGGTGGGACTGAGAATAGGATAAACTCCTACTTCTGCATGTGTGTGAAAGTGCTCTGGTTATGCCTTCCATACACAGAGAGTAGAGATGTATCCAGTCAAGCCCACTGGGTTTGTCTTCCCCATCCTGTGGTGGAGGTTGTAATGGGGAACTCTCTCATGCCCACTGGTCAACTCAGATGCTTTCTAACCTAGCAGAGCAGATGGGGAAGTGAAAAAATTTCCCACCCTGTCATGGGGCTTCATCTACTCATTGTTTCCTATTTCTTGCAGTTGTGGGGAGTCATCCATAGAAATCCAAATGCTTCCTGTAGTCATCTGGATGTGCTTAGTGGCATACTTCTCGCTCCAGTTCATCTGCCTGTGAGGGGAACTTTCTGCCTCTTTACACCTCCTGTAGCTTTCACTGTCAATTTATTTACTTGGGGACACAGCTTCTAGTCACCTTATTGCTTGTTCTGTACAGGGGTTGGAGGCAGTTACTGGCCTGATTTGTGATCCTTGCCCCTGGCGCTGTCTCCTTCTTTTCTTTGCAGTCTGTAGGGGTTCTGACCTGAAGGCCAGGGACAGACATTCAAAAAGCCTGAGTGTGAATTGATTCAGTCTTTGCAGGTTAGTCTAACCTGGCTAGGCTAAACTGGTTTGTAAGTGTACAGACATCCCCTCTGCACTAAAGAAATTGAGGCACATGCTGCAGTGGCTCAGACTAGAAGCTGGGGGGTGTTAGAGCATCCCTCCCTCCCTCCCTATCTGCAGTGCTGAGCTGAGGCAGGCATGGCCAGCCCCAGCCGAATGCTCTGATTAGGAAGGCCCCCCCAATCACTGCTTCTCTGACCAGCAGAGAGTTACACAGCATTTACTTACACAAGAGGGAGTTGCACAGTGTTTATCAAGCCCATCAGCAAAACAGAAGGCTCTCTTGTTAGTTCAAGCTCTTCTTAAACAACTTTTTCCAAGGAAGGAACAGAGCAATGTTACCAGCTACCTGTTGATTAGCTCCAAAAATCCCTAAGCTGATACTGTACCGTCTTCCTTTTTCCTGTCTCCCCCAACACAGACCATAGCCAGCACGTGGTATGCTAGCAGAGGGGAGAGGGGAATTGAGCAGGGAATGGCGAGGGGATGGGGAGAGCAGGAGGAAGCCAAGCAAATGCCTGCAGTCTCTGTAGGAGCTCCAGTCAGGGAGCAGAAGGGTGAGGCGATCTGGATGATGGGGTGGAAAGTAACCTGTTTAAAT
>NW_017728992.1:135436645-135461949 GCF_001723915.1 Gavialis gangeticus | reverse complement strand
CCCTTCCGACCCTTAATCTATGAAACTATGAATCTATGAGCCTAGCCCTGATGGGCTGGAGCAGAGAGAATAGCCCTGCCCAGAGTTGCAAAGTAGCTGGGATGCTGGAGGCCTCTGATTTAACTTAAACCAGGAAGAGGTCTGGGACACATTGCATAAATTGGTTTAACACAAATCAGTTAAGTCTGATACTGCATTCAACCAGGTGTATCTCAAACCAGTTTCAGCAATTTTCAAACTGGTTTATGTGCATTGAATGTCTGCTCCCCTGTACCCTCTTGGACTGGCTGCACACAGCAGCAGGAACTGCCCCACCCCCTCCCTGAGTCCCGCTGTCTTGGCTGGGCAGCTTGCCCCAACCCTGGTCCTAGCCTCAGCTGCAATCCCTCCCTTACTGCGGGTGCTTTGATCTGTCCCCCCCATGCCCCTTCCCTCCCCGCCACCACAACAGACTTACCAGTTGGGCACAGCTGTGTCAAGCCTCCTAAAGGAAGCAATCCCCCATTAGTAACATTGTTCCTATGAGAAAATTGGTTCCAAGTTACAACCTTTTGTCTTATGATGCGGTTTTCAGGAACCAATACGTCTGAGGAGTGCCTGTATGCAGGGATGTAGAAAGTAAAGCTGGTTACACGCAAGGCCTGTCAGATGCACCAAGTAAATGAAAATGAAAGAGGAGAGAACAATACTTTGTTTCCAGCTCTTTGGGGTGTCTCTTCACAAAGGAAAAACTATATTTTTATTGCTAATACGGGACAAAACTGCTGCCTAGTTTTCACTGGAATTATTTAACAGATGGATTAGTTAATAGTGAAGACAAGGCCTTCAAGTTTTAAGACTCTGGAATCACATCTTGCAGCTTTAGTGATTTCAGTCATTGCTTGTTACAATAGAAATTAAAATCTTTCCAGATTTATAATATGACCCATGAATCAAACCTGAAAATTAAGCAGAATGCTAAAGTGATAGCTACTTTTTAGAGTCTGTCATTGTTAAGGACATTTCTGAACTTCATAGCAGTGTAATGGTATTAACATACCTATTGTAGTGGGTTACCAGAGCCACTATAACAGTGCAAGTGTAACTAGATGGATGTAGGTACTGGAATGAATTTAAGTATAATGTAGGCCAGGCCTTAAAGAACTAAGTATGGTCTAGATCAAGGGTTTTTAACCTTTTTTAGTCTAAGTACTTCCAGCGCCTGGACACCGAGTGGGGGAAGGAGGGAGTGGTGGGGGGGGTGCGCGGCTGGATGCGGAGCAGGGAAGTGGGGATGGAGCACCACCACCTCCCAGGAGCAGGGCCAGGGCAGCGCAAGGAAGTTCATCAGGCTTGGGTGAGGGCAGCAGTGCTCCTGTGCGGGGAGGGGAAGGTCACTGGGCTGGTGTGTGGCAGTGGCCGCCATTACGTGTAACCTTCCTTGCCCCGCTGCCTTCGCCCTGGCCCTGCTCCTGGGAGGCGGCAATGCTCCGTCCCCACCCACCTGTGCGTAGCCCCTCGGACTGGTTCAAGTACCCCCAGGGGTGTGCGTACCCCTGGTTGACAATGCCCAGTCTAGATAGAGGTGTAGTGTTTTAAGGTCTGAGCCCCGATTTAGGAATTTTAGTATCTCCCTAATTTCTCTCTCAACTCTCAGACTACAGGAAGCCCTCACTATTTACAGGTTCGGCATTTGCAGTTTCAGTTGTTCGCGAATGCCGAACCCACATCTAAAATACAGTTAAAGGACCTCCTCGGGAACCCTGTGCTTGCTAGCGCTGGGCTCCCGCCATTGCTGTGCCCCCTCCCCCCCCCCAGCTGCCGGGGGCACTGCGTTCATGAATGCAGATGGCGTTCATGAATGCAATGCCTTATTCGTGAACATATCCCCCGCAAATGGTGAAGGTCTCCTGTATTTCCTAGTTATCTATGCCTAAGTCTATGCTTTATTTTTACCATCCTTGTTACTGGGTAGTTTTATATCTTTGTTGCATAAGGTTATTGTAAAATTATTTCATTAATATTTGTAGAGTACAGGCAGTCCTCGGACTTACGATACAAGTGGTTACTGAAAACCACGTCTTAAGTTAAAACGTTGTAACTCGGAACCAATTATCTCATAAGAAAGAATGTTATAAATGTGCTTTTTTCCAAGAGTGAAAAAATCCAAAACATTTTCAGTGTTTAAAAGGACACCAGCAGGAAAAGACAAATATTGACCATATAGTACAAACTGTTGAATTGCCTATGCTTTGCTTTCAAATGTATAAACTTTAAGAAACTAAGTACATGTAAAGTTGTAGTAACCTTAAAACCTATATCAACATCAGTTACAAAATTTCAGAGATGTTTATATCATATAATATAAAACACGTAAATGTTGTGCTTTATTCTTTTTTCAAGAGTTACTCTTAAAGAATGGTCCATGGCCACCACCAGTTCTCATGTGCCATAATAGTATTCTCAGTTAAAAGTTTGATCATCAGAAGCATGAAGGTTGTGAGAAAAATTGAGGGCTTTTATGAGTTTGCATCAAAAAGTTCAGGAACTACTGGTTTAGCATTATTATTGTCATATGTTTTATGTGAACATGTAGCTCACAGGTGGCTTTGTCAGTGCTAGATTCATCTCAGATTAATGCATGTAAGACATCTATATCAAGCCACAATTTTTTTTTTTTTTTTACAGAATGCTGCCATATAGATCTGAGTGGGTTTAAAATGATGGGTTCCCTCATGCCTTGTCACAATTCTGTCTTTCTACCATTAGTTCAACTCTACATATCATAATGAAGGTAACAAAGAGTTGGGGCATTTTAGGAACCTCCACAAACTTTCTGAAATAGCTTTTAAAAAGTGCAGTGCTATGATTGTAGGGTCGTATGATGGAGGCCTCAGCCCTACAAATGCACACGTACTTAGCTTAACATCCACTCCAACAGGACTGCCTATGTACGTAAGGATAAACATGAGTCCAGCATCTCATAGCCTGTCAGGAGTGGATACAAGTGCTGTGTCACATTGGAAAGAGGGAACCCTCAGCACCATCTTTTAAGTGGCATTCTAAGTTGAAATTCGCAAGCTCCTGGCCATGGCTTTCAGAAGATTATAGAGAAATAGGGCTGTTAGGGACATTACAGGGTCATCTAGTCCAGCCCTCTGCTTAAGGCAGGATCCTCCTCAACTAAACCATACCAGCCAAGTGTCTGTCTAAGCAAGTGTGGCTGATGAAGTCTGAGACAGGTGGGGTGGGTGCAACCCCCCCAGCTCCCTGGCTATAAATCCCCTGCTCCTGGCTGGCTAGAAACCTCCCTGCTCCCTCATTGGAGGGAGGAAGGAAAGTGAGGCTGAGCCAAGGAAAGGTGAACCTGAGCCAAGCCTTGGGTGACTGAGAGCATCAGGCCCTGCCCTTTTCCCTCCCCCTCTGGGCAGGGTTGGGGGTTTCCTGTGGTTTCCTAGGTAACACCTCTTTACCCAGGCTGGGGCGTCAGTACAGGCACCCCGCTGCCTGCTTAAACAACTGGTTATTGCCATCCATTCAAACTGTTCAGGTGTTTCTACTGCTTATGCACCACTTGGGCAGTAAGGAGATCGTCCCAAGGTGCTAACTGGGCATAGTGGACAAGCATAATCACTGATTATGTTACTAGCAGACATAGGCAAGAAAAGAATTATTGTTACTTTTGTTTACATTGTTAATTAAACTGACACTGTTTGGGATACTCCCAGTTAATGATACTGTTATTTTTATTTAGTTATTTAGCTGACTTTGTGTGTCATTTTGAAACTGGCAGGGCGGTGCCTGAGCACTCCCTATTGACCAGCTGGCACTGTGTCTAACCCAGTGGTTTTCAACCTTTTGGCTTCATGGGCTGGATGTGTGCCACAGGGTGCTCTGTGGGCCAAATCCCATGTGGGTTTGGCACATAGGATTGGACCCCATGTGTCCAAGTCAGGCCCTGCACTGCCTTGACCTGGCCTCATGCTATCCAACTGGCAGGATTCCTTATGGGTCTAGATATTTGGCAGGAAGGGAAATTTGGCAGCTGCCAATGCCCTTCCTCTGCCAAATTTTTGGACCTGTGGGGAATTCTGCGGGCCAGATGACATGGTTCCTTAGTCCAGATCTGGCCTGTGGGCCAGGGATTGTCCACCTTTAGTCTAACTTGCTCTTTAAAACTTCCAAGGATGTAGATTCCAGAGTTTGTCTAGGGAGCATGTTTGAATGCTTGATCACCATCATAGTTGACATTTTCCTAATCTTCAATCTGAATTTCCCCTTCTGCATTTTGACGATAATGCTCCTAGTCCTGTTCCCTACAGCCACAGAGAAAAGCCCATTATGATCCCCTCTGTTTGTGGTTCATGAAATACTAATCTATAAATACAAATATGGTCTGTCTAGTATCTGATGCCAGATCAATGCAGGGAAAGTACGAAGCAAGTTTGTGTTTGGTGGATTTATGAATAACAATTCGAATAAATCCTGTTGAATGTGCATTAGTTAATGATCCAAAGCAAGGGTTCTTCATAAATAGGATTTACCATATGAATATCACTGCCATTTGTTATTAACACAGACTGTGGTAGTGGACTGTGAGTATGTCAGCTATCCCAAATATAATTTAATAACAAGTGTATGTTATATATCCTATATATACCACTTATGTCACAAAACACCAATGGTTTAAACATTTTTTTAACTTTACTGTATTTCATGTCTTTCCACCTTTAAGACCTGATTCTTTAAAATACATTAAATTAGAAGATTTTACCTTAAGTCCTTATGACTAGGGATCTACTTAAGGGATTTTTATAGGCCACTCAGCACTTATAGCAGATTTCACAGTCTTTTTGTGGCAAGCCTGTCTCTCACCACTGATTGGCGAAAGGGACCTGGTGCACCCTCACTGTTGATTGGGTGAGAGGTTGTCCATCATGCAGCCCTGCCCCTCACCACTGATTGGGTGAGAGGGCTGGCTGTTGTGCAGCCCTGCTCTTCACTGCTGATTGGCAGAGCGGGGTGTGGCCATACAATGGGTAGCCCTCTCAGCCAATCCAAGGGATGGGGGTGGCTGCCATCTTGGCTGCTCTTCTTTGCACTGGCGGCTCCCCTGTGGGTTGTGAGGCCAGGCCACTGCAGTCGTGAGTACCACTGCCTCCCACTGGGGAGTCAGCATTTTCTTTTAGTAAAGTTTTTTGTTTTGTTTTGTGTTTTAATTTCATGGATTTCATGGACAATGCCTGACTTCGCAATTTCCACAAAATCCCAAATTAAGTAGGTCCCTATTTGTGACTTATGTTAGTACGTCAGTCTTACTTTTATAAATGGAGGAACTCCAAAATATCTTTTTTTAATCAATTCTAAAATGCATCCAACCCTTCTGGTCCCACAAGCTGGCTGAGTGGTGTCAGGCCAGTCTGCAAGCCAAATCCAGACTGTGGAGCTGTGTCATCTGACCCTTGGGGTTGCAGTTGACTAGCAATAGTGTTAACTGCTGTGGCTTCTGGAGCCACACCAGCTACCACTTCTCCCACTGCCAGTTTTCCAGCCCTGTGGGCAGTCCCAAGGGCCAGATGGCAAAGCTCTACACTCTAGGTCTGGCTCACAGGCCTGGAAATTTGGTGGCAGGTTGAGTAGCAGCATCAGTTGCTGTGGCAGTTAATGCTGTCACCTCTTGCCACATTTCTGGAGATTCAGGGAGCCCTTTGGGCCAGATGACACAGCTGTGTGGCCCAGATGTGGTCCATAGGCCTCACCCCTGGGGTAGAATATGTGGCATCTGTAAAATGGGTGATGCCATGCATGGTGTGCCATAAAAGTTTCCTTAACTTTTGCTTATGGTGGTCTGTAGAATTACTAGCTTGTAGTATTTCGGAGATATCAGTCATGCTGGTAAAATTTGTACGATATATCGCATCACCAGGTATTCTCTTGATTTAGTTTATGTTGATAGTAAATGTCTAGAATCATTATCAAATGTCTTTCTGTCTTCTTGCATGGAGTCAAAAACCCACAGCTGGATCTGCCTTAGAAACCTCTGGGCTTGTACAGATTCAGTAGACTGAAAAAGCTTTATTTGTATGTTTTTTTGAATGATAACTTTTCAATAGCTATTCATGTCCTTTTATAAATTGTTGGATTTTAATTTTTTTATCTTACATTTTTCTGAAAAGAAAAATGAAAGCTTAAAACTGCTTAAAAACAAACAAAAAAATCCAATCCCCAAGTGACTGGAAATGCAAATGTGACTTCTCATGTAACTGAGCTGATTGTCATACAAGTGACTATTCTTGTATATACTTCGCTCCTTATAAAAAGCTGCAATTCTTTTTCTTAATATTTGAGTAATATTTTATACCAGCTTATTTAATATATATGTTTGTACTGTATTAGTTTGATTTTTTTTATAAGAATCTCTACAAATATTCTGATATTATTTACACTGAGTTTTACACTTACAAAACTCAAGTGATTTATTCCTGCTTCGCACCAGTTAAAGTAAAATTAGAATCTAAGCGCATAGTAATTCTGTCTTTCTACCATTAGTTCAACTCTACATATTGTAATGAGGGCAACGAAGAGTTGGGGCATTTTAGGAACCTCCACAAACTTTCTGAAATAGCTTTTAAAAAGTGCAGTGCTATGGTTGTAGGGTTGTATGATGGAGGCCTCAGCCCTACAAATGCACACATGCTTAACTCAGCATCCACTCCAGCAGGACTGCCTGTGTACTTAAGAATAAACATGAGTCCAGCATCTCATAGCCTGTCAGGAGTGGATACAAGTGCTGTGTCACATTGGAAAGAGGGAACCCTCAGCACCACCTTTTAAGTGGCATTCTGAGTTGAAATTCACAAGCTGCTGGCTGTAGCTTTCAGAGGATTATAGAGAAATAGGGCTGTAGGGGACATTACAGGGTCATCTAGTAAAAGTGTATCATGTAAAAAGAGTATTTCTAATCACAATCAATCTATTTCAATCATTGAATTAAACCATACTGATAATACAGCAACTCGCTCATTTGCTGTACCCCTCACCCTTTTGTTAGCTGACAGTGGGACCTTCACAATTTTGATAGCATATGCATTTGCTTAGAAATATATCAAACCATTTTGTTGACATCTGCCTTTTAAAAGAACAGTTGCATGAAGCTTTGATTTTTAGAACACTAAAAGCATAATTTTTGTAAAAAGGAAAAAACAGTGAAATCTTAATGTTGTTAGTTTATTTTCTGTTTTAATTTAGGACAAATACCAAAAAATAGTGTTGCTATCTGAACCCTCTCTCCTTTGAGGCACTAACTGAACAATAGTAGGATTCAGCATTTGAGCTACAGCTGTGATTCACTAGCTGTATTTTTGTTACATCTAATACTTTTGTCCAGCAGTCTGTCTGAGTTTAGTTGGTTGTAAATTTTTCAACAAGAAGCATTTTCCACTGAAAACCACTGTCATTGAAAATAGAAGGCTTATTATGAAAATATACAACAATACTTTGATCATCCAGCTACTCAGCTCTGGGACTGTGTTTCTAGTCAAAGAGAAAGTAAATGCCCTATGCCAGAATAGCCAATAGCCTAGTGGTTAGAGCACTTACCTAGAATGAAGGAGACCAGGGTCCAAGTCCCTTTTCTGCCTGATTCAGAGCAGTTGAATCTGTGTTTCTAGAGTCCTGAGTACCCAAGCCACCAGTCTTTTGAGTTTCTGATTCAGTCTGTTAGTAATTTGAAACAAATTGGTAAATATTAATAAACCCAGAGAAAAAAAAGACTTTACTGGGGCATAAGCCTGGGGCAGCAACAATACAGGACCTGCCATTTCCCTGGTCAAGGCCCTAACTATTGATTTAAGGACTATGCTGAGAAATCTAGGAACTTGATTGCTCCATGTCAGTGGGCTTTGCAAAGATCTTTGTTTCCTTTTCTGTATATTGTCTGGAGGCAGATAGTAACCATCTAATATTTAGCTTTGTTCTTCTGCCCTTCTAGTCTTCTTTTTGTATCTCTAGTCTTAAGAACAGGAAGAGAGTAATGAGTTACATTAGTTTGGTGGTGGGGTTTTTGCTTTCTCCAGGCATGTTTGTCCATGGCAAAAGGTGGGTCTTTCATTTTGTCACCAAGGCTAGGGACAGACATTATACATACACTAGTTTAAGTGATCAGAAACTGGTTTAAACCTGTAGCAGAACAGATGTTCAGTGCACATAAACCAGTTTGAAAATGGCTGAAACTGGTTTGAGATACACCTGGTTGAATGTAGTATCAGACTTAACTGATTTGGGTCAAACTGGTTTATGCAATGTCTGTCCCAGACCCCTTGCTGGTTTAAGTTAAACCAGACTCCCCCCAGCATCCTGCATGTTCTCTGGGCTGGGTGGGGCTCTCTGCTCTACAGCAGAGCTGGCCCCTCCCCTCTGTTCCCTGGCTGGAGCTCAGCAGAGACTGCAGGCATTTGCCTGGCTTCTCCCTGCTCACCTCCACCTCTCCCCCCCTCCTTGCTAAGCAGGGTTCCCCATCCCCTCTGCTTTACACAAACGCCTCTCAGCATTAGCTAGCAGACCACATGCTGGCTACGGTCTGTGCTGTGGCAGAGAGAACAAAGGCAGAATCAACAGGTAGCTGGTAACATCCTTCTGTTGTTTTCTTAATGGGATGATAAACATTGAGTTAGGGGTGATAAACACTGTTATCAGTTCCCTGCTGAGCTGGTCACAAAAACCCCTCCCTAATCAGAGCATTCTGCTGGGGCTGGTCATGCCCTCCTCAGCTCAGTACTGTAGAAAGGTGGGGAGGGCTTCTCTAACACCCTCTGGCTTGTAGCCTGAGCCATTGCAGGCATGTGCCTGCATTTCTGGGCTGTCTGTACAGTTATAGACTGATTCAGCCTAGCTAGGTTAGACTAACCTGCAAAGATTGAATCAATTCAGGCTCAGGCTTTTTGAATCTCTGCCCCTAGCCCATGAGGTCAGGGTTATAAGAATCAGCTTTTGTAGAAGCAAATTACGTAGCCAGACACTGGCCACTGAAAAACCTACAACACTGACAATGTCCCCAGCGAAACCAGAAAATGAATTTACTTCTAATATAACATTTCATACTGAATCTCAAGAATGGTGGTCTGCAGGTTAAGGCATGGATTTGAAACCAGGAGCCTGGATGGTACTCTGAGCTTTGCCATAGCCTTGCCACATGGCTTAGTCCAAATTGCATAGCCATAGACAATGTGTAGAGGGGACACTGGGGGGCACGTGCACCCCCTGAGATTGGCCTCTGCTGCCAGGGAGTGGGGGCACTGAGAGAAGTGCCAGCAGCGCTTCTGGGGTCGGTGATCAGCCGCTGGGGGACCCCTCCTCCCCCATTTGGCGATCGCCTGCTGGTGCCCAGTTGCCCATGCACATAGCATCACGATACCTTAGTTTTCTTGTCTGTAAAAGGGGGATTAATGCTTGCAAACAGGTTTGTGATCCTTGCTTGAAAGTTGCCATAGCAGTGTAAAGTATTAATTAATATCGACCCTTCTATTTTGACTTTCAAGAGGATTAAAGCATTTTGCTCATAAATCTTTGTTTGTTGCAGTGATAAGCAATGGCACAAGTTAAAATGCAGACCCCAGCAAATCTTCCTGGACCTCCCCTGTCCCCTATGGTGCTACCCCCATCAGTAACAACTACAAATTCACTGGGTCTTCAATCATCAATGAATGGATCCATTTCAGAATCAGCTGCTGGCTGTAACAGTCCTACAGCTGGCCTTATAGATTCTGCGCCTTCTAGCAACTCACCAGGTAAGGAAATGTTTGCTTTGGATATATTTTCTTTCTTGTGCAAGTGAGTCTACCCAGTCAGTTTATAATAGCAATGCATTAGGTCCTAAAGAGAATAAAACTAAAGGTACAAAATTCTATAGAAAAACATTTTATCTAAAAAAGATTGTTTACTGAATTTTGTTTTAGTGGAATTCAAATTTACGGTAGAGTGTTTTTATGTGATATGGGGCCCCAGAAACGAACACACCTATTTTGCCACCTCTTGACTCTATCTTTTATTGAGAAGTTATAGTACTGCAGGAAATTATCCAAGTGTATTTTCCTTTCCTAGAACAGAATGTTTTCAGTCTATTTGGCAGCAAATGGTGTTTCCTTTGGAGCCTAATAAATGCTGTACTTCCTATTCTCATTTGAATATAAAATGCAGTAGATGTTTGTGTTTGGGATAGATACAAAAGAGATGAAAGAAGAAATAGGAAGATAAAGTATTAAAGAAATGTAGAGCAAATACATCGACTAGGTTTAGGAAAACATGAGAGAATTCCTAGAAGGAATGAAAGGATGAAAGCAAAAAGTTGTACATAGAGCCACTTTAGTAATAGCAGTCAGAACTGAAAGACAGTCTGAAAGAAATAGGTAAAACGAGGAAGGGACTCATCAGCTGTTTGTATTCTGCAGACTTCTTGCTACCCACAGTTGTTTAGAAGTGTTTAGAAATTACACTGAGAAGGCAGTTTATTCCATTCAAGAATAATACCAGACTAATTTTCAGTAACATCATAGAACAAACAGAATATGTCTGTAGAATATGTAAATGTTTTCAAATACTGACCTCCTTGTAAGGGAGTTTTTTATTAGTTTTTTTTATTTCAATTGAAATTGAAATGGTCAAATAAAAATATATATTAAAATTATAAATATGTAAATAGTATGTAAACATATTATTAAAATGCAGGTTTAATGTCCTGAAACCATTCTGTCATTAAATACCTCTGTATTTGGCAGAATTTTTTTAGCCAGATATTTTGCTTTACTAAGCATACTACTAGTGCAAAGTTTTACGAAGTGTGAATGAAGAATGTGTTACTCCACAAAAACTTTACAGACTCTTTATTTACAGCTCCTCTCCAAGATAACATGGCAAACCCCAAAGAGAAAACTCCAATGTGTCTGGTAAATGAGTTAGCCCGTTTCAATAGAATTCAACCTCTGTATAAGCTTCTGAATGAAAGAGGGCCTGCTCATGCCAAGGTAAGGTTACAGTACCAGGATAAGAGCCATACCTTAAGTTCTAAACAGATAATGTCATGGTTTAGATAAGTGTGCTTCTTGAATACAGTCAGGTTTATAGCATGAAGGGTCTCTCCTGTTTTTGCTTTGGTTTTTTTTTGTGGTTTTCTTTTTTTTCTGTTATACCTTGAAGAAATATTTCTGTGTCCCTGATGATGAGCTGAGGACCATTTTCAGTATCCTTGCCTTACTTGTAGAGGTCATGCTTGTTGGCCTTCATCTTCTCTTAAATGTATTTTCAGAATCTGTCCTTAATCATTCAGTGGTGAGGTGCCTAAAGCATATCTTCCCCTCCAAGCCTGAGTGGTCTGCCTCAGCAACTTCCACCCACATCTCTTCTTGTAGTCCAGAGCAATGCTAATAGTTGTGAAGACCGCTTGCTAGGCTGGTCTTTTTCTATTTTGTTGTAATCACTAATCTGTTTGGTTTAGTTTATGTAGATGTGATTCTGTTGATTAGCATATCTTCTGCTTGCTTACATCCATGTATCTTTAAAGCAAAACATATTTATTACTTCATTTACCTTTAAATGGAGTGTAACTTTCTAGGCTAGGGACAGAAATCACACAAAATTGATACAAGTGACCGGAAACTGGTTCAAATCTTTAACATAACAGAAGTTCAGTACACACAAACGATTTTCAAAATGGCTGAAACTGGTTAAGATAAACCTGGATGGCTGTAGTATCAGACTTAACTGATTTAGGTTAAAATGGTTTATTGAAATTCTGTCCCACATCCCCATCAGATTCAAGTTAACTCTGAGTGCCTGAGCATCTCAGGATGCTTTGCACCTCCCCTGCAACCCTTTCCACCCCCACACTTTCCAGGATGGGTGGGCTAGCCTTGACCAAAGCTGTCTGTTCCAGCCAGGCAGGGAGGATTGCTTTAGCACCTCCTGGTTTCTGACCTGAGCCTCTGCAGGCATGTGGCTGCATTTCTGGAATGAAAAGTGTATGTGTGTTCATTTGCTTATCAGTTCAATCTATGCATCTTAGACTAACCTGTGAAAATTGAATTGGTTCAGCCTTGGGCTTTTTGATTTTTGTGTTTAGCCCTAGAGCACCACTGTGATATGGTTCCTAATATAATACGTTAAAATGCATAATGAACTAGCCATTCATTTTAGACTGTTCTCACACCCTGTTTTGTTATCCATCCAAAATCTGTAAGAAATGAAGGTGGTTTCTTAAGGTATGTACTGACATGAAAGGATTTTCATTTCTTTCTTCGTAAGAGCAAACTCATGAGAAACACGATGGAAAAATTCAGTTCTAGAGAAAAAATATACTCAAGAAACATCTCTTTAGTCTGCATCTTCAGAGGAAAGACGTTCAGCAAAGAAAATTCTTGTTAATTACACTGAATCTAATCCTACAATTTGGTTCACCTTTCCTAGGAAGTTCTGTGCATCTTCTGCACTTGGGTATCTGCTGCACCTTGTGTAATTTGCCCAACAAAGTGTCTGCAAAGTGCTACCTTTCTGACTTTGCTGATTTGCTCTTGCTTTGCTGTGGTGAAAATATGATGGCCCATGGTGCAGGGCATGGTGAATCAGAAGGTCCTCAAGTTGAAAACATCCTGCCCTTCCCAGGAGGCACTTAGCATGGCTTTTTGGTATTTCTGTTTTACTCCCAGTACATCTGCTATGTGCTTCAAATGTTTCACTGTCGGTTCTCCTGATTACATTGTTCTACTGCTGTGCTGCTTCTGCATACAAGAGTTCAAAAACATGTCAAGGTGCAAAATAGTTCATATATGTACATTTTAATATTTTTACAAAATTGCTGCTAATGAATAACTGGGGTCTATCTTAGATTTTTGTATCTTTGGCCACAGTCGCTTTTAGGAATCCCAGTGTTAGGACAACAGAGACTAATGGTAGTGGCTGAAGATTCTGCATCTCTTTTAGAACGTAGAATTTATGAAGCTCCTCTGAGCAGATGCTCAGGTGTACAATTTCTTAGAATGGAGCTATGTTGACTATTAAATGCATCTTTTAGTCTACTTACTAATTATATTTATAATTAGTGTGCTCAATGCTTTGCAGACTAGCTTACTACCCAGAAGACTTAGGCTTTTAAGTTTAGACCTAAAATATAAAAAGGAGGAATGTGAAGAAGAACCAAAGATGACATTAATGATCTTAATAATATAATCTTTGATTCTCTTTGCCTTCTTGAGGAGATCAAGTCTAGCTGGTAGCTGCATAGCTTTGGCCACAGTAAGCAGGTATACGCAGGGTTTTATGACACTGTAACCTGTGGTGTATATAGTGTTACTACTAAACACAATGCTCTACAATTGGTAATATATACTAAACAAAACAAAGTTTCTCTTTCAAAAAAAACAAAAAACTTACAGCCTCAAAACATGTAACTGTTGTGCTCCCTATCATGGGACTTCATGCATACCGTACCTCACATTATTTTCTTAAATTTTAGACGCATTTGTTGCCAGACTTGTATAGTGGCCAGAAGTGGTAGTAAATCCCGTGTTTCCTGTATTAGTTATTCTGCTTTTCTTTTTTGAGCAAGTTATTGTCAACCATTGTGAGATCAGACATAAGGAGGAAAATGACATCTAAGCTGCCAGAAAGCAGGAATTCCCTTGTAATCTAGTTATGATTTTTAGAAGTTGCCACTTCAGAGGGCCTTATCAGGGTGTGAGTGGTAACAGTGCCTTCCATACTCATGTTCTTTAGTGCAAGCAAATTGGAATGCCTTTGAGATCCTGAAATACTTATGGAGCGTCTTACTCTGAATCAGGTTGTTGAAATTTCCACTTGTCCCATGCTTCCATGTAATTGAGGTCTTAGGAAATACACTGTAATAAAGAAGAAAGGAAAAGTAGATTAGGCAGTGGTGCAAGGAAATGGGAGGGAGTTAAGCGACTCAGCCCTTGGAAAGATAGAGAGAGGAGAGAAAGCTCTCCACAAAGATATAGCAGACACTATATAGGAGGAAAGATTCTTGAGGGCTGAGGGAGACTGACTCTGTAAAGACAGTGGAGTGAAACCCCGAAGTGAGACAAGATTTCCATTTCAAGGTTCTTGGCCTCATGTAATCAAGTCAGATTTAGGAAATAAATCAGAATGTTACCCATAATGCATATCAACCTGTTGCAAAACCTTCGTCTTTGGGGCTTCCAGACTTCTGGACTACAATTTACTATTTTACACTTTGGGTTTTTTGCCTAGTTTCTCTCTAATTAAATGTCCATTTCCTCTTCATTTTTTGTAGGAGGTTTCTATAGGAGGGGCTTAAACCTGCTGAATGACAAAGTTGTATCTGCAGCTATAGCAGTTTACTGAGTTTACCCTATATTATTTTGAATTCTTATATCATAACACCAGGAGTGTTGGCTGGAGAGAAAGAAAGGGAGAATATCTAGATTAGGAAGAAGACCATTACCAACTTGATATCTTTTCATAGGAATCTGAGAATCTGTCTTCTATAAACATCTTACACTGATACATTCTTCTGTAGTACAGAATATGTAAACTCTAGGTCCAGAAAAAAAATTTAAGTTCTTTTGACAATGAGGGTATGTACATATATTAAATTTATGTAAAAATGTTGTTTATTGGCTGGTCAATATCTTAAAATAAGCATATGAAAGTTTAATCCATAGTTAGCATTCTGTTACTATTTGGGTTTAATAGAATACAAAATTAATGACAGTTTGGGGTTTTTTTGGAGGGTTTGTGGGGGGGGGTTTGCCAGTAATTCTCCTTAGAGCTGAGAGGAGTTATAATTCTGGGACATGAGCTAAGATGTTCAGTTATGTATAGGGGCACATTTTAAAGCTGGGCTTAAAAGAAAATGCACTTGCCGATTCAATCTGCCTGCTAATATAAATGTAATATCAAGATGGACTGTTAAATAAACATTCAGCTGTGTTTGAGAGCATGTGTATATATTTTGTAAGTGCCACATCCATTGCATCTCTGAATATATTACCCATGATCTATCAAATTGAACTCACTTTAGAAATACGTGGATAAGCTAACCAGTGAAACAGCACTTTAGTTCACATTTAGTCTCAGCTGTGTATAAATCTGTGAATCTCCAAAAAGGTAGTATGCTCATTGAGCATGTATGCTGTCATCGGAAAGCTAAAATTTAATTCTAAGCTGCATAAACTTAAGCAGAGCACAAATATTATTATATCTTCATAATGGAAATATTGTTTCATATTTTAAATATACTTTAATACATATTTTTTCATGGTTTATAGAGCTTGGATAATCTTTTTTGATAATTTATTTGCTTGGAACCATTCTTTATTGCTGATATTTAATTGTTAGAATTGGTCAATAGCTAATTTTCTTATATTTATTTTCTCCTGAACTTAATTGACAAACTTGTGTTAAAAATCTTAATTTAAAAGGCAAAACTTTTTATTCTTATATGTTTTATGTTGTTGAACAGGTACATGGGTTGCTGTGACTTTTACTTCAACATGCTTTGTTTTTGGAAGATGAAGTGAATTAGAATAATACTTTACTACAGAGCTGATTTTTCACTGCCTTGAATCCTGAATAGCCATGAAAAACAGATATAATATGATATTATTCATTGGGTAGCACATTGCACCCACTTTGCACCAGTGTGAATGACTGGTTCAAGGCTGTCAAGAGTCAAGCTCATAAATTTAATTTGTATATGCCTCAGAATAGAAGACTGATCCACTTGTTGCTCCCAAATCTTACAACCCTTCATTTGTGACAGTTGGTGTAATGTTATGCTTTTTTTTTTTTCTTTTTATACTGAAAGAGGACAAATATCCTCTTCCCTGATAGGCTTGGGAACCCAGCAGCTTTAACAAAAACCCTATGCAGAATTTGTCCTAAAGTTTTATAACAAATAAACAAACATAATATAATCTTCTATAATAATCTTGACATTGGTAATAATCTTCCTAGTGTTTACCTGTTCTTTGTTTTTGAAGATGTTCACAGTACAGCTGACTCTTGGCGAGCAGACATGGGAAGCTGAAGGAAGCAGTATTAAAAAGGCTCAACATGCTGCTGCTAGCAAAGCTTTGAATGAAACAACCCTTCCCAAACCAACTCCTAGACCACCGAAAAATAATGTTAACAATAACCCTGGTATGAGATGAGGCTTGTTTTCTTTTTAATGTATATTTTAATATTCTTGGGTTTGACATATTAGCTTTTTTATGGGGAATTTCATAGTAGGTCCCAGTAGATCGGGAAGATGGGAATGAGCCAACCTATACTAAGGTTAACATCGTAAAATTAAGAATCTTCTAGTAAATATGCATGGTAATTCTTTTCATCTGTCATACCAGAGGCTGTTGAACAGCATGTCAGTACTTTTATAAGACTTAGTTTTTGATAGCAAGATAAAAGCCATTTGTGGCCAACAATAGCCAGGCACAAAATAACTTATTGAAGTGACCATTTTTACTCCAGTAAAAATACTGAAACTAACAAATAATTTTTAAACTTGTTTTCCAGTAAGAGCCAGTTTACCCAATTTACTCTAATAAAATGTCACTGAAAGTTCAGTTGGAAATCTGGGCACAGAAACCTTCTGTAGATAGGTTCCTACCTAATAGATTTTCTGCCTCGTAACCTAAAATATTTTTTCAGTGTAGTTATTTGAATAAGCTAAAGGACATTTATGGAATCACATGACCTTTACTTTGAGTCGCATACTATGCATGCAGCATATGCTGCTGTACTTAAGAAAAGAAAATATTGAAATCAGAAATGCATCCTGCCATGCCTACAGTTCACAACCTCTGTTCAGTGACTTGCTCTGCAGCTTTTTATTTGATAAAATTATATAATTTTTTCCCTTAACTGTACTTGACAGGAATATACAAGGTACCAGTTTAAAAGGGAAAAGCTCTTTATTTGCCTTAAGGATCCCTTTGTTTCTTTTCACATTTTACCTATTTCCTTTCTGTGAACTGTCTTGTGAGGGACCCTTTTTGTAAGTAACCCTTTCTCTGTCTGAGGAGGGCTGGACAGATTTGTCTCAAGAGTTCTTCTATAGTTTCCTGAGCATTGGCCAGTAGGGATTGTTTCAGAAAAAAGTTAGGTATTATTTTACATCTCTTGCTCTTCTTGGGATGTGCTCACTACTGTCACTCCTTCAGTCCCAGTTGCTTGGGGCTTGAACCTCTTCTGTTGTCAGTCAATGTGATGTCCCTTAGGGCCTCAGATTTAGCTCTTAACTTAGCGGTATAACACGCAGATACAAGTGTTTTGGCTTGTCCTCTTTTTTAATTGAAAAGAGGTTGAGAAAATAAATAAGAAAAAGATATCCGTTAAAGGCTGAAAAAATAAACTGAACATAGTTTATATGTCACTCATCTTTCTTTAAGACATTATCTCTAGAAGCATAGGCATCTTGTGATCTATTGATTATCTGTATTTTTATTGCATAGCTTAGGGGCGGGCAAAATGCAGCCTAGGGACTGGATGCAGCCCGCCAGGCCATTCTATGCGGCCTGCGGGACTCCTAAAAAATTTAGAAAATTAATATTTATCTGCCCCTGGCTGCCTGTCGTGCAGCGCTCGATGGCTTGCCAAAACTCAGTAAGTGGCCTTCTGCCCAAAATAATTGCCATCCCTGGCATAGCTCAATTTCAGGTTATATAGAATTCAGTTATGCAGTCCTCACTTAGAAACCCCCCCTCAGATTTACGTATAGAAGTTTTGTGTAAGTAATGCCTAAAGTCCACAGTATTGTTACCTAAAACCTGAATAACTGGTTGATATGTCCATGGTTACTGTTTTTGGTATGGATTAATTAATCCATCACATAAAACATAATTTTAGACCCTTCCGTTAACTTAATTTTAAATGGGATGGAAACATCCAAACTCCTTTTGGATCTTTCTGTTCTCAAAAAAGGAAATATACCTTTGTTTTAATTTGACAGATGCAGTTTTTCCCCAAGTAGAGAGAGAGACTGCAATAGTAAAACAATTTGAGTCTCTGTATAGATTTGATTTTCAAATAAGGCATTTTATGACTGCTTGCAGCTTCATATTTGACATTTTGGAGATCACAAATGCAGCTGTTTGTTTCCATTTTGCACCCGTTGGCCAGGAGGTGGCTGTAGTGGTACAAAATCTTTAAAAGTTTAGTGTCCAGTTTATAAGTTATCAAAATAAATATTTTTCTCTTAATTTTAGTTGTAGATTTACTCTGTCACCTCTTGCAACTGAACTGATTATCTTGACTTTTGATCTTGTTATTAATGTTTGTTACTGGTAATAGATAATTATTTTGTTTCATTATTTGTGAGCTTGTTGTATAAGAACTAGATTTCCTTTATTTTTGTTTTCATATTATTTAATAGCATTTAGTGAAAAGCAGTGTGAAACTTGTAGCTTTGTACCAGTTTCAGAAAGCTTTATGGGCATATCACCAGCATTTTCACAGTTGTTTAGAGATAAATAGCCAGTTTGCTCACTTTCTAATCTCATTTGTAAAGTTTAATCTGCTGAAATTGCTAAGAGAAGATTTAAGATTCTATTTGGATGCTTGGTTACACTTTGTGATCACATTTGGATTTATATCCCCATTTTACAGAGAAATTGATGCAGCTTTTTTTCTTTTATTTTTATTTTAAAATTGAGATTACGTACACAGACGTCTCCTTAATTGACATCAGTGAACGTATGTCTTGCATGGCTAACTGTTTAAGTGCTTTATCTTTACTCTTGTTGTTTTTTACAGGCAGTATAACTCCAACTGTGGAGCTAAACGGTTTGGCTATGAAAAGGGGAGAGCCTGCCATCTATAGGCCACTAGATCCAAAGCCACTCCCAAACTATAGAGCAAATTATAACTTCCGGGGCATGTACAATCAGAGGTTTGTATGATTTTTATTATTTGCTCTTCTTTCTCCACCATTCATCCTACCATTATCTCAGCATTATAGTTGAGATTATCTATACCACAAACGTCTAAGGCCAGGCAGGAGCATCCTCAAACACACTGTTGCTCTTGGTGGGCTACATCTTGACCTAAAAGTAGTGTAGCTGCTGTCATGCAGTGCCATATGCCAGCAAATCAGTGCTGTCTCTCAGCAGTGCCCTAAGGCTGTCAAAGAGTACTACCTCAGACTTAAGGGTATCATACTCAAGGGATGAAGTCATGTATAACATTTTATTTGATTTTTTTTTTTTTTTTTAAGTGCAAATTGAAGCTAAAACTCTGTCTCTGTATATGAGAGCCGTAATTCATATTTCCTGTGAAGATGATGTCTTCCATTGCTGATTTCTTAGCTGCTAACAATTACTGTGTTTTTAATTATATGGCCTTTATCGTTTTGGAATTTAGGTGTAAGACGAGGAGGGTGGTTTCTGGAAGTTCGTTACAGACCTGTTTTCCAGGCCTTGGTTTATAGCATTCTCAGGCACAAGTTCTTCCTCAATACACAGATATTGCTACCTAATGACTTTAGGCTTACTTTATTTTGCATTTTAAAAACCTTCATTCTGAATTTGCCTTTTATTCACTTGCTGGGTTTGTTTGGTTTTTTACTGAATAAGTTATCTCCATAGTGATCTTTACTGAAGAAGTGATCTCCTTGTAGTTAGTATTCCCAAGTAAAAGCTTTTTAAATTATCGTATTTCACAGTGTATAAGTTGGGTTTTTGAAACCCAATTTTTACGTCTTAAAAATCAAACTCCACTTGCACACCGTGCCACATCAAAAAAATCAGAGATGGGGCTGGGCTCAGTGCTCGGCTGGTGCAGCCCCATCCCCTGTGAGTAGCGCTGCCTGGGCTGCACCAGCACTGCTCATAGGGGAAGGGGCTGCAGCAGCCGAGTGCTGAGCCCAGCCTCATCCCCTGCAAGCGGTGCTGGGCTCAGTGTTTGGCAGCTCACAGCAGACAGGGCCAGGTTTGGTGCTTGTTTGGTGCATCCCTCTCCCCTGTGAGCCTGGCACCACTTGAAGGGGACAGCCGGGCTCGGCTCTCGACTTGGGATGCATCGCTTTCAGGAGACAGGGATGGGCTTGGCGCTTGCTGGCACAGCCCCACACCCGCCCGCAGTGCTAATCACAGGGAATGGGGCCGCACCAGCCAAGCGTCGAGCCCGGCCCTGACTTATACACCATGCCTATGAAAATCCTTACCTTTCAAATCGGAAAGCCAGGGGTCAACCTATACACTATGTTGACCTATATACCGTGAAATATGGTATGCCATCCAATTTTGACAGGCTTTTAAGTAGCTTCTGAAAGTTAAGTGGCTGGCAGCTTGTCAGCTGAGCATCTTAATGCTCCCTTGCCTGCCAAAGCATTATACTTTACTAAGAAGAATAAAACTTTTCTAACAGTTTGCACATATGACATTTTTTTTTATCTGTTTCAAGTAGGTATTATAACTGGGCAAATTAATTATTCTAATTTATTCTTAATTAAATATAATTTGAGTGTCATGAAACTACCTAGAAGACATTGAGGTCATTAAAGTTACTGTTGGTGGCAAACATAAAGATTTATTTCTGGTTTTAGGATGTTCTTGCTTCTCTTTATTCTCTTTACCTTCAAAGAAAGAAGGTAATACCAACTACTTTCATGAAAAAAGGGCTTGCAGGTTTTAGTGACATTCTTGAAGTGGCCAGAAGGAATCTCTGTATAGCACTAAAGCTGGTCAAAATATTTCACTGGTACATTTTTCCATCAAAAAAGTTGATTTGCCAAGAAAGGATAAGTTTTCATGAATTTCAAATTTTGAAAAAACTTTTTGAAAAGTTTTTTAAATCATCAAATGAGGGTGTTTTAACACTTTTGAAACAAAATTCCATCTTTTTATTCATGATAACTTTAAAAAACTATCATAAAATTTTAAAACTGAAAAGATATTCGAAATCATAACGAAGTATTTAAAAATTTTCCAAACAAAATATTTTGATTGATGTGAAAAGATTTTTCTATCTATTTATTTATTTTTTTATTTGTGGTGATTTTCTAATTATTTCACCATGATGTAGGACAGGGAAAATTTTTGAAAATTAGATTTTTCTAAGGTAAAAAAAAATCTCACAAAAGAACTTTGTTGATTCAATATATTGCTTCTGTCATGTTCACAGGTGCTGCTAATTTGATCTATGCCTTGATCTATTGTGCTCTTGTTAGATGAAAGTAACAGTCTTTATTAAGCAGTCAGAACTCTTGTGGTAGGGATGATATCTTTTATTAGACTAAGTAGATGGCTGCAAATTTTTTTCTTTACTTGCAAGCTTTCAGGCTCTCACACCCTTCCTCAGGCAAAGGAGAATACAAAGATTGTAGAATTTCTCCAAGGTGGAAATGAAACTTCATATTGAACTTCATATTTAATGTCTACCTGGCAGAAATGTTACAATCTTTGCATTCTCTTTTGCCTCAGGAAGGGTGCATGAGCCCAAAAGCTTGCAAATAAAGAAAAAATGTTTGCAACTACCTAGTTGCTTTGGCACCACCCAAAAAGACATAGATGATATTTAGACCAAGGCACCTCCTCAGACCCAGTCAGGGCTCCGGCATTAGCATCGTAGGGCATTGCATGGGTCCTTTTCCATAGCATTTGTTCCAAGAGTTTCTGTGTGAAGGCATTTTAGGACATATGTATATATTAATAGACTGCTTAATTATGTGCTCTAGCTTTGCTCTCAGGCTTTGTTTTAGGAGAGCTTGAGAGTGGCACCGGGACATGGTCTCTGGAACTCTCTAAGGCAGGGGTGGCTAACCTATGGCATAAGTATCACAAGTGGCATGGGCACCCTCCAGCACATGGCAGATTGGGAAGGGAACAGAAAGCAGCACAGGAGATTAGGCAGAGAAGGGCATTAGAGTGGCATTTGGGGAGGTGTGGGGCTTGCTTGTGGTCCACCTACCAGAGGCTGGTCCCCCTGCTTTAAGACTTCCATGCTGCCCAGATGCTGGACAATAATATACAGAGCAGGAGCAAATGAGTTTCCAAGCAGTCCAGGGCTTGGCACGAAAGTGGCAAAAACCAGTTTTGGGGTCCTGTAATACTCAATCCAATGATAAATCTTAGTTGAATCATTTCCAGGCTTTTGTTTTTCCGAAGTAGTGTCTGCAAATCTCTGATCAGTGAAAAGCTTGGCAGTCCTTGATGATAAAATAGAGCTCTTAGGAGTATAATCTGCTTCAAATCTAGGGAAAGAAATTGCCACAGTTGATATATCCACTTAGCTCTGGCCTGCTCATAGCTGCTAATAACTGCTAGAACTTTTTATTGTTTAAATAGGTTTATAATCAAGGTAGCAATCTGTCTTGGCATTTGGAATTTCATCAGATACATATATATCTAGCTAGCAGCCTTAAAGATTTGATTTTGAGCTTAGCAGAACTTTGCAATAAATAAAGATTTTTGTGGGCTTTTTTAGATCAAACAAAATGTTGTACACAAAGCTAGCCGTGATGATAATCTTGCATTTGCATAATTTCTCTAGGATCCTTTCATATAAAAGAAGCTTGCTAATTTTGACAGAAAAGAAATATTGTATTTACTTAAACCTAAGAAGTCTGAATTTGTGATGACCCACAATAATTACATTCTTTATATGGAATATATACCATTTTTAGTACTTTTCCAGATATAAAATCCAGTTATCAGAAGGTTGACTTAAATTCACCCCCTACTCCCTTTAGCTGCTACAGCAGGGAAAGCAGTGGCTGGGGGGAGGTCAGGTGGCTCCCTTGCCCTCTGCCTCCACCACTACTTCTCCTTGCAGTGTCCCTGCCCCCATGATGTCTAAACCCCTCTTCCTTCTCCCCAGTCTCTGCCTGTTCCTCCACATTTATTGTCAGAAGCTGCTCAGGGTCTGTTTCTCCCAAGCACAGCACATGGGAGCTCAGTCACTGCTGGGCCATGGAGCAGTGTCGGCACTGCTGATTGGCTGAGCAAACAATGGAACAGTGTCATCACTGCTGATTGGCTGGGCAGGAGACAGAGTTTCCATATGCTCCATGCCTGTGGGGGGAACCTGGCTGAAGCTGGACCTGAGTTGCATTTGTCAATAGTAGGTGGAAGGGGGCAGAAGCTGCAGAGGGCAAGTGAGGTGGGGGGTGTAAGTTGCTGTGGGTCTGACTCTGGCCCTAGCCCAGGCTCAGGTCCCGAGTCAAAGCTGCAGCAGCCACCTAGCCCCCCTGCACTTTATATGCAAATCTAAGATGAGGAGCTTCTCCCCTGTGTTGATTGGGTAGGAAACCTCATCTTAGATTTGAGTAAATATGGTAAGTGGTGATACTTTCAGGAATAAACTGTCTTTTCCCAAAATAATTTCCCTTAATTCACCAATGACTTGTAGAATGAAGTCTGTAGAGGTCAACTTGTATATGAGAAAATGTTCCTTGGGCAACAGAAGAGTATTCTGTACTTTATGTACATTGTTGGCAGACATGAAATTTGTTTAAACATTGAGCTCATCTTTGCATGCTAAAGGTGCAGAAAGATGCATTTTTATACTTCTCTAAGTTACCTTTACAATGGTTGCCCACAGACAGAAATGAAGAGATGGTTCTTTTCAAGTTTAAGAAATATCAGGTATATATGTAAGGAAAATGTGACAATACATTAGTGATTTTTATGAAACTACATAAAATTTAGCATCTACAATATAGTGTGATTATAAGTGCCTTATGCATGCTACAAGCATGAAGTAATTTGGTGTTTAGAGTTTAATCCTAGATTCCATTTGTCAGCATTGCTAATCTCCATACCATTCAGAAGGATTGGCAAATGATTCAGAACAGGGCACCAGCCTGAAATAGCAGGTCAGAACTGAGGAAAATTGGGAGAACTGTGGGATGAAATGTGAATACACCTGGTCATGCTCTGTCTGTCTCTAGCCAGTGCTGTCAATCCTTCATTTTCATAAGTATTCTGTTGACTTACAAAATTAAAAAAATACTTGTTCAATCAAGTTAAAGCAGCAAAAAATAAAACAAGTTTAGTTTAAACTACACAATCATCCATCTTTATCCCTCTGTGTATGTCCTCTTTTGATTGTCTTTTAGCCTAATAATATTTTATCTTCAACTAGAATGGAATTGAATTATGTTCCAGCATTTTCAATGGTAAAAAGAAGTGGTATCTTACAAATGAGTCCAAACCACATGCTTCTAACCAAGAAATAAAAGCCACTAGAAACTGAGCACTCACTTCTTGATGTTTCGGCATTGCAAAGCAGTGTCAAAGGGATCACAAACACCCCTTCGTCTGGAAGAATGCTGAAATTTATTTGCTTATAATTTGCATTTCCTTGAAGCTGTCTCACCACAATACAGAGAACTTGGAAAAAAAAATTTTTTAAATCTTTGGAAATTAAAAACACTTGTGAAGTTTAGAAACAAAATACAAAACAGTGACAGGATAAAGGATGAAAATGGAAACAATGAATTTCATATGATGTGATAGTCCTATAAGACTGTCACGCAAGGTCAGATAAATTGCAGCTTACATGCACTTTGACAGCATGTTCAATACCCTTTGTTCTCGATTATTTCCCTTGGGCCTACTTTCCCCAGTACTGACATTGTATGCTACAGACTAAGGGCCAGCTCCTGTAACAGGTACACTGAGTGGAGAAAGAACCCAGTAGTTTTCCCTTTGCCTTCCTTTCCCACTCCTGGTCATCCATCCTGGTCTTTGAAAAAAATATCAAGGGCCACATTTGTGAGAGCCCTGCAGGGGAAGTGATGTTGAGGGGTAACCAGCATGGGTTTGTGCCAGGCTGATCCTGCCTGACTAACCTGGTCTCTTTCTATGACCAGGTAACAAAGAGCTTAGATGGGAAGGAGGAAGTCAATGTCATCTTCTTGGACTTCCAGAAGGCCTTCAACACAGTGTCCCACCCAATTCTGGTGGGCAAGCTGAGGGACTGTGGCATCAATGAATGCACAGTCACGTGGGTGGCAAACTGGCTCCAGGGGTGAACCCAGAGGGTGGTGGTGGACGGGTCGATGTCGACCTGGGAGTGTGTGGGCAGCGGAGTCCCCCAGGGCTCGGTCCTTGGGCCGGTGCTGTTCAATATCTTCATTAGTGACCTGGACGAGAGTGTGGAGAGCACCCTGCTCAAGTTCGCTGATGACACCAAGCTGTGGGGTAAAGTGAATTACACCGGCAGGCAGGGACCACATCCAGGCAGACCTAGATAGGTTAGAGAAGTGGGCGGATCTGGACAGGATGCGGTTCAACAAGGACAAGTGCAGGGTGTTGCACCTGGGCAGAGAGAACCAGCATTACAGTTATAGGTTAGGA
>NW_017728992.1:135429149-135431645 GCF_001723915.1 Gavialis gangeticus | reverse complement strand
CACTGTAAGGGTGGCCAGAGCCTGGAATAGGCTTCCCAGAGAGGTGGTGCTCTCACCTTCCCTGGAAATCTTCAAGAGGAGACTGGATAGGCACCTGGCTGGGGTCTTATGACCCCTGCCACCCCCAGTGCTCCTTCCTGCCCATGGCAGGGGGTTGGACTAGATGATCTGTCTAGGTCCCTTCCAACTCATTGACTCTGTGATTCTGTGATTCATTCCAGTGCTCCCTTGAGTACAAGACTTGCCTCCAGAAGTCCATTTGCAGTGGCATCTCCAGCAGAGTAATGAGGCATCAACTTGTCCTTGCCAGTTCATGTCTTAAGGGGATGGGCCTCTTGCCTGTTGGTGAGCCTTGGAAGAGACTGGACCCTTGCTTAGCATCAATTATTCCTGTAGCATTTTCTCTGGTGATGTGTCTTCACAGACTAGCCAAGGTGGGTTTTCAATTTGGCAGAATCCAGCTCTATGAAAACAAGATGCAGTTAAAAATTGGCTGGTATGTATAGGTCAGCCACATTCACAGATAAGTTAAATGGATGAACAGTGGCCTCACACAGACACTCAGTTTCTCCTGGGGGAGAGCCGCTCCTCTCCAATGAGAAACCATGGGCTCAAACAGAAGTGACAGTTTTTGCCTGATCTGTCCACAGAAAGTGATTGATAGCCATGGGTAAACACAAGTGCAAGGCTGCAGACAACTTAAAAAATGGTTGATTGGAGGAAAATCTGAACCCTCATTGCATGAGGGATCAGATGAAGACATTTCAAAACCAAGCGTCTTCTGTAACTTCTGTCTGCCTGCCTGTTAGCCTGTTGCTGTTTTCAGAATGGTAGGGGTGGGAGGGAGTTCAGTTTGGGGGGTGCAGAAGGGGTTAGCCCCTGCTGGAGGGTTGGGTGGGTGTACTGGAGTCCCCAAAGGGTGGTAGTCTCCAATTCACCCACCCCACCCTCCAGCACTGGCTGGGGAACCCCTAGAGTGAGCTCCCTCTACCTTCTTTCCCTCCTCTTATTCTGAACACTTTGCAGCCTGGCAGGGAGGAGGAGTCATTGCTCGGGAAAAACGGCTGCAGGCTTGCAGCCAGCAGCTGGATTCCCCTCCCCACTGGAACCAACAGTGATTTTTCCATTTGGTCTGGGGGAGTGTTATAACTCAGAATGCTTCCTGCAAAGCGTTCTCAGTTACAGTGGGGAGCTGCACTTCTGTCTGTGCCCCATTAGTGTAGGTGTTCAGGCTTTTTCCCCCGCAGAGTACAAATGGCTGCTCCAGGAGAAAAATAACTCGGGAATAACCAGGGATAAATTATGCCCAGGGAAGTTTCTCTTGGGGAAAGTGAAAGTCTGAATGTATATGTGATGGCTTCTCTCAGAAGAAAACAGTCCTCCAGTATCCCCTCTTCCACCTCTGGGGAGACAGTATGTTGCTCCATGGACTCTGCTGCTCTAGCATGAGGCAAAATACTCCCCCTTCACAATCCCCACATTGTGCTGCAGGGAAACACAAGCTGACCATGGACAGTCTGAGTTAGCCAGTTAGGGCTTCCCTGTGCACTGCTGCCATCTCTTGCTGGGCAGACTAAGGGAGCCTACAGAGCATGCTGAGATGGCTGCACAGCCCACCCCCTGGATGCACAGTGTTAGCGCTGCATGTTCTCCACTCTTCAGGGCCTCAACATTCATATGTCTGTACACATGGCTCTAGGTAAATTTCTTTACAAGGAGAAACAACCTGGGAGAGTTCTCCCAAATTATTTTGAATATGTGTATGCAGCCAGTGTCTATACGGTAAACTTACTATACTGGTAGCAATGCCCTAAATATGCCATTCTACTCTGTTAAAACTCCTTGTTAAAACTGAAGCAGTGTAGCTACATCTGTAGAATCTCACTCACAGAGTATGTAACATTTGAATTACTCAGATTATTAAAATGACCTCCTTAGAAAATCTGGAAGTAGTGTAAATATTTAAAAAATCACAAGAATGTATACATTCTGCAGTTAAAGACTATCATAATACATTCATCCAAGAAGACATAGCTAATGGATTCGGTTTCTTAATGGAGGCATCACTTGATCCTGGGTGTTTAGCAATGCAATCTTGCCCTTCAATCAGTTTAACCTATTTTGTAGACATTAAATAAATAGTAGTAGAAATGGGACTAAAAATCAAGCTATAAAACCAGAGTAATGAACCACTACTGGTGAAGTTTTCAAAGTTGACTACACTGCAGGTGGCAGCATAATTCCCCTGAGACCTGTTGTATCCCCAGGAGCCCACATAGACATATGCAGCATCACAGCTACAGAATGTGTCCACTCAAGCTAAGTACAGGCAGTCAAAAAGTCCCATGCTGAATTGATTCAATCTTTGCAGGTTTCTCTAAACTGCATAGATTGAACCTATAATAAAGTGAATTGATGTTCATTTTTCAAATCAGAACAGACCCCTGTAGTGACCCATATCAGTAGCTGAGGGGTGGCAGAGCACGCATCCCAGCC
>NW_017728992.1:135419914-135428596 GCF_001723915.1 Gavialis gangeticus | reverse complement strand
GCCTGCCAGCCACTGCCAAAGGCACCTGAGTGCAGCCAAGCAAAGCTCATCCTTGATAGGCTGCCCAGCGCAGCCCCGCCCCCCCCTTCCCTTGCTATCGCTCCCCAGGGGAGAGCAGTCCCTCCAGCCTGGGGCTGGCCAGATTCCCCAGTCTCAGCAGCAGTTCCCCACCTCTGGCAGGAGTCCTGCCCCTGGTGCAGACTGGGGATTCCCCCTCCTCCCTTCAATATGATGCCACAGGGCTTGGCCCCATGCCTGCAGATAGGGGGGAATAGTCCCTCTAGCCCCAGGCTGGCCAGATCTGCCAGCCTCAGAGAAGGTTCTCTGCCTCTGACAGGACAAGCCCTGTTGTCCCTGGTGCAGAGGGGATTCTTCCCTCAATGTGGTACTGGAAAGTTTGGTCCCATTCTGGGCTGCCAGGCACAGGCAGAGGCTTTACTGCCTCAGCTCTGTGAAAGCAGGGGCCTGGGGCCAAGGGATCCCAGCTGGTTCTCAAGGCTGTGGGATGTTGAAAAGTCGGGGAGGAAGCACTTTCCCTTCCCCGTGCCTTGCAGATCCCAGCTGGGGAATCAGTGCTGGGCTGGGGGTTGTGTTCCCAGCCCCTCAGATGCAAGGGCAGTTGGCGAGGAGCAGGGCTAAGGCAATTCCACCCCAGCTTGAGGGTCTGTGGAGGGAGGAGGCGATAAGCCTCACAGAGGGTGCTTTCTCTCACCTTGTGCTGTGTAGACCCAGGCTATGGCGTTCTGCCTCCCATCCCACTGGACTTAAGAGGCAGAGGCTAGCGAGCAGAAGCTTTGCTGCCTCAGCTGTGTGAAAACAGGGGTGGGGTGCAGCAAAGCATCCTGGGTTGCTGGAAGACTGTGAGTTTACTTGAATTGGGAGGGAATCTGGGACAGAAGTTCTATAACCCGGTTTGATGGAAAGAGTTAAATCTGATACTACATTCATCCAGATTTATTTTAAACCATTTTCGGCCGTTTTGAAAGCAGGTTGTATGCACTGAACTTCTGTTACAGGTTTAAACTGGTTTCTGATCGCTTAAACCAGCTTATGAGCAACTTCTGTCCATAGCCTCAGAGTGAAGTTCACTCCTGTAAAAAGGCCTTCAGAAGAGCGGTCATAAGATTTGCAAAGAGTTGGGTCTAGTGGGAGTGCAGAACTACGTCATCTACTTTCAGTAAAACTGAGAATATGTGCCATAGAAAGCCTCTTGCACAGCTTCCTCTTGATTTGGGGCATAGCATTACATCTCTAAACCTCTGGCATTCCATTAAACCTTATTCTTCAACTAAATTACAGTTACTGAAGCTTTATGTAGAAGGGTGAATTTCACTCACAGTATCTCTAAGTATGTGCAAATGTGGATTTCTGTGGCACATGCTCTTATGGACTTGGAGATGCCAAGTGATAATCTAATACCAGTCTGTAATCTTTGCTTTATACTAGAGTATAATAATTTCATGAATACTTTAAGGAGCATGTGAAGTGAAATTATTGTATAGTGGGAGTTACCTGACTTTCCTGTATAAGTGTATTATGGTAACTTAAGAGTGGGCCATAGGGAGAGCAAGTAGAAAAACCAGGCAACAGGTATAGATAATCACACCTTCCAATATGATGGCAATTATATAGAAATGGCATACTTCCAGGCACCAAGTTGAAGTAATATGGGTCTTTTTTCAGGCTGGGTTTAACAATGCAAAGAATTATAAACAGTTAAAGAGCTCTTTCATGAGATAAAGGGGGTAACAATTATCAAAAGGCTGACAGAGAGGATATGCAGAGGAGCGAAATAACTATCTTTCCTTGTATCCAGGGAGTTATAAGCCTTAGGGGATAGGTAGGCATATATATCGAGTGGATCATTGCTTTATTATTTTCTCTTAAATGTATTTGTTAAAGATTTGCTTTAAGAAGGTTGCTTGGATAATGGTTTGGGTACCAAAGAGAAACAGATTGTAAATACTTGAGCAGGCTTGACTTAGCTTCAGTAACTACAGTCTTTCACAGGAGATTTCAGCCAGGACTCTGTCTAGAAGTTGAAAAACTTCATGGTTATGTTCTAAGACAGTTACCAGATAAAGGCCTCAGATCTGAAACCTGCACTTCTCACTCCTACATAGATCAGCAATGAAGTTTGCCCAGTGACTGAGGACTGACCAACAGTATGGACATATGGTGGAACAAAGAGGTACAAAATAGTACCTGTTCCCTCCAGGTACATTTTTGTTAGGCGTCGGAGCTTTTTATCCCACCTGTACATCTGTACGCTAGGCATTAGAAACATTTCAAATGTTTTGTCTGTCTGCATCCTGACATATATGAAAGTATTTAATAGGATTCAGAAAAAAACCACATTTTGTGTGCAATGAGTGGGAATCTACACAGCAGTGGGGAACACTGATGGCAGCATTGTTGAACTTTTACCTATCATTAACGACTACGTAGAGAAGTGGTGTGGTTCGATAAATGATCCATTGCATGCACAGTGGTTTTATTTCAAAGTTGCTGTTACTTTCTAAAATGCCCATGTACATTCACATAGGGTGCATAATGTTTGGCATAACTGCATATTTTATGGCCAATAATAAAGATGCTGTAAATAATAGTGGTTAATGTTGGAATGATGTAGCCATGGTAGATCAGGAATTATGCCAGAGGCAAGGATTTTTGTGGGTGACATTTTACTGGACTAACTGCATGGAATAGACTTGGACAAGCTGTCAAATGCACAGCATTCTTCCATGGAAATCTATCTCAACCATGCAGTTAGTCTAATAAAAGATATCACCCACAAAAATCTTTGCCTCATAGATAGCAGACAATACATATGTGGACCTTTTAGTTTGGAATGAAATGCGCAGGACAGTTTGTTTTCTGCATTCTAACTCTCTTGTCCCTTTAGATAAAGAAGCATCAGAAAAAAAATTTAGAAAGGTTTATGAGAGAAGCAACTAGGGGTTAGATCTGGCTAGATTATGCATCCTTAATTATGGGGGTTGTTAATCTATCACCTGATTTGAATTGGTGATCCAATATACCCTGTGTGGAAGATTTTAGAATGACTGTGCTACACTTTTTGGTAGCCTGCAATAAACTGGATATATTGTAGAAGTGGTATGTTTGGCTTCTTGATAAAAGGCAAATAAGAATGGTTTCACTGTCAAGGCAAGCTAGTCCAGAGTGTTATTGACTTCATCTTATGCAAAAGAAGATGTAGGTTTGAGGAGGGTAAAAAATTAAGGAAGGAAATAGTGAGCCTAAGCAGAAAAATATAGGAAATATTGTTCTTTTCCCTAATTCAGTAATATAGCTCAAATTGTTTCTCTTAGACCATTAGAGGGCAGTATGAATTTGTCCTTATGTGAATTTCACTGTGGGAGCACTGTCCAAAAAAGCCTTTATTGCTACAGTATAAGCTTTCATCATTCATGGTCTAATTTCATAATTACAACTTAAACAAGTAAAGCCAGGCTTTCCAAAATGCTTTGGTTCTTCAAAGTGTTCTTTTTCGTTAATGAATAAGACTATAATACACAAGCTTTAATGTAATTTTCCTCTTCTATGTAAATCTAGTGTTTGTGGTCCCAATTTAACAGCAATGAAAACTGAAATTTTCTGTCTGTTTATCTACAGGCATCAGTAGTATGAACTTCCCTACATTATTGTACCTATATGCTTTGACCCTGACCAGGAGATGTTTCCTGAAAAAATAAGACTTTAATTGAGTCACCAGTCCAACTTCAGGTGTAGTCACCATGTCTGCTTAAATCCCTGAAGCCTATTTGGGCCAACAGTTGTTTTTGGTAAATCATCATCTGTCAACTTGAAGTAGGATTGAGAGCCTTGACTGATATCACCAAGGTCTCTAACTTTCCAAATGAGTGAGGATCTACAAATGAATGTCTTTATATGGGCCATCATTAATCCCCTGAGCATGAGCATTGTGATATAACAGCCCACAAAATTGCCCTGACTACAGGTTTCCCTCACTTTATGCAGGTTCTGCATGCGTGAACTGGCTGTTATGAGATGATCCTTTTTATACCAAAAGTTAGTTATATGCAACGTAAATTCACTGTTATGCGATCGGTGTGCTGGAAGCCTGCAGTCAGCTGCTTTGTGCGGTGTATTGTGGGAGTGATGCATACCAAAGTATAGTCTCCTGTGTGGATCTGTGCTCCTTGCTTATTATCTGCGACGTGTTTCTGTAGTTGCCATTCCCATTATAGTAACATTCATCACTACCCTGTGCTTATGTGTACTGTCTGCTGTTGGTGAGTACCCAAATTGTCTTGTAAAAGTTGTAGAAATGGGCCTAGGGGTCAGTACAGTCAAGGTCTTGAAATGTATCCTATTTGTTACATTGTAAAGTGGGATTCCTTTATGTGAATTTGAGTTATACAGCGTTTTCCAGGAACGCGTGTACAGCATAAAGCAAGGAAAACTTGTATTTGTCAGTCTTCTACACACTAGGCATGTCTACACGAGACACTACATCACCGTAGCGATGAGCTACAGTGACATAGCTTGTTGCTATGGCAACATGGCATCAGTGGGCATGAACTGTGACACTGATGCTGCTGCGCAGTAAAGTCAGAAACGATCTGTGCACCACCAGGACTGCTCAGTAACGGTGGTTACTGCGCAGTCATTTAGTACTTACTAAAGCTAGTAACAGCTGCACAGCTGGGTGCATGTGTAGATGCACCCACTATGTTTTACTTCCCATCACCTTTTTTGTTCCCACATTTGCAGTCATTGAATGCCTCCCACACAGACACATTGTTATAAGGGAAGTGTTGAGTACAGCTGTGCTAGTATTTGTCTTTGTTAGCATTTGTTTCTAGGAATAGAAAAGGGAGAAAGTCAGTCCATTTCCTGTTGGTTTAAAATAGCAGAAACATCTGTTTGCCTTAAGATTGTTGTCCCTAGAGCACAGTGGCAAGGGAGCCTGCAGGTGATGAGCTTTGCTATTGCCAGTAGCCATCACTTAAGACAATGGTGACTAGTGTAGGAAGCTTTATAAAATGTTTGCCTAAGTCTGTCAGAAAAGGTCAGTGCTTTTTATTTCTGCAGTGTGGTTTTTGACAGCATTTATTTCGATAGCTTATTAAATCCTAAAAATATGCTGAAAAATATTTAGATACTGGGAACCTAGCTCCTGTTATGGAACAGCTGAAATACCATAGAAGTCACAAGATTCATTATGAAAGCTATGTTTCTGCACTCAACTCAGCCCATTATAACAAAGTATCACAGGGCTCACAAAATAGAGTTAGGTTGTTCTGCCAAGATATGTATTCCTTAGCTTATGACAGTATGAATGGAGTCTTTAACAAATAAATGCTGTCATTGCCATCCATGGTCATTGTTGAGGTTTTCTAAGTATTCATACTATTGTAATTTAACCTTTTGAGGTATCAGTAATATATGCAGTATTAAGTATATTTGTAGCAGAATATTATTTTGGTGTAAAATAGAGCAGAATGGGGTATATCCCCAAGATCCATTAATATAAATTCAGCTACATCTACTACAGTTTGAAATTATAAGGATTGAAAGGAAACAAGAATTGTATTCGCATCTATTGTTCATGATGCACTTTGTTATAAATTATTGTATTTTCTAAGTCCCCAGGTGGTTAAGAATTGGAAGTTCTCCTTGCTTTCTTTTCTCTGCTATTTTAGACCCGCAGTAGTAGCAACATGCTCTGTTCCTTTTGAGCAGAAGTGGATGTGGCTTCCTGTGGAATCCATCAGTGCACCTTTCTTGCATGTTGACAGAATAAGTGCTGGGAAACATGAGATATTCTCTACTTTCCATGGACCAAATGTGATTGTATCTCACCTTGCTTGTAGTAGGAGAGTCAGGGCAGGAACTTCATCCAGACAGCTCATTGCATGTAACTGTCCTTTGTCTGTGCCTGTGTAAGTTGAGTACATTGGGCCAAATTCTCCTTTCATTCTCATTAATAACATTTGAGGTCAGTAGGTTTGCATTTTGCAACTGGGAACAGAATTTGTTCAGTATATTTTAGTTATGTGAACTTACATTAGTTGGGTGATGAGCGCAAACAATTTACCTCAAACTTTCTTTTGCCTTTTTATTTTATGTACTTTAAAGTTAAGGTAAATAATTCTTATGAAGTCCTATGATTGAGAGATTTTATGTTTGTAACATTAACCATGTAAACATATTATGGAGTTAAGTGAATGAGGCATTTCATCCTTTCATTTACTTACTCACTCTGTTGGCAAGTACCATGGTTTTTCAATGTGAATTTCTTATGTAGGAAGAAAATGATACTGCAGTTAGATATGCAACATTGTTTATGTTCTTTTACGGTAATGAGTATTTGGAAGACATTCTTAGTAACCACTCTGCATGCTTGTAAAGATTAGTGAGTAATACAGTTCATGGGAAATTTTATGAGCTGAAGTAGATAAGAGCCTAAGATGTTTGTCTTCTAGATGTCTGCTTTAGCCTTTAAATATACAGTGTACCTCACAGCTTCATCAGCATTTTTTCCTTTCTATTTTTATTGTTGTGCTTTTGTGTCAGAAGAAGAGCATTTTCTTCTGAGCATATTTATATCCCCCCTTTTAATATTGTCCACTTGACATATTCCCATGGCTTCAGTTTCTGTTGGGATATTCTTCTTATGTTTTTTATATTGCTTATGCTCTTGCAGTAATCAAGAATGAGTTGTAATTAGGGACCGTTTTCATTGTTGCTTAGTTATGTGGTTGAGGGATAAAATCTAATAACATTTTGTTCTGTACTCTCTTCTTGACTTTGTTATTTTTCACTTGAGTTTTTGTTTCTCAAACTATAACTAACATATTTTTTGTCTAGAAGTGCCCCAATATTCTGCCAGAAATGGTGGATTTTTTTTCATTAAGACGTACCAACTTTTTGATAGTCCTATATTTTTTTTATCATGCCATGCTAGATTCTTGTAGACTCCTAAACGGTTGCATAATTTTACTCTTGGAAGTAAAAGCATGTAAAATGCAGCAAGTCCCTAATATAAAATCAAAACATCAATTCAGAAATGATCTGTAAGCAAATAGGGCTCCAAATGCACTAATTTCAGTGAATTTGCAAAATTAACTTTCTGCAAGCCTTCAGTTAAATGGAACACTCTTAAACACAACTGCAATAAGGCTCAGATTATTTATTTCATAAAATTGAATTAGGTACCACCATTTCATAAGAAATGCATGTGGGAGTTTATTTTAGGGTTAAACTCCTTGGCTAAGTCTTAAAATGCGTTGATAAAATTTCTTTTAAATATGCTTATCTTCCTTCGAAATCAATTTTTATCTTGAAACTCAACAAAATTCTAATTGTGCATCTTTGAAAAGAAGAAAGTAACTCCTCAGCTGAGTTAAAACTAAACAAAAATAGCAGAAAATCATGTTGGGCAGTTCTGCCAAATAATTCAGGAGCACAATTGGTCTCGTTTTATCTTGGGTGGGGGCTTGCTTTTGCAAATTTGGCCAACAGCGAGTAAGGGGCAAAGAAACCCAGACAAGAACAAGTAAATCTCTTCTACATTTTAATATTGTACAGTTATTTATGTTGGTTTGGTTCTGGAGGAAATGAACTGGCTTTGCTCCATTTTCTTATCTATTCATAAGCAAAGATTCATTGGTTACATCCAGATTGTACCTGAATTGCAGTTTCTAACGACATATAAAGCAAACATGGTATTTGGCTGAAAATTGAAATTGTGCTACTCTGAGTTTGAAATATAGGAATCAGCATACTGCATCAAAACAATGGTCCAGTCCATTATTCTCTCTTCAGACAAAAGTTTCAGGCCTGTATAATTTTGATTACTTGCCTATTTATCAACAAGATGCAATAGTTGATTTTTATGAGAGAAACCTAGAAAGCAAAATGTCTTTTTTTTTTTTTTTTACACAAATATCACTCCTTTGAAATTTTGGGTTGAAAAGGAGTGTCAGCGTAAAAGGCTATCCCATATTTCAGTGTGGCAGACAGTTTTCTGTACTGACTAGATGTTACTAGGTAGATAGGTTTGCTTCATTTTGGTTTGCAGTTGTGATGCTGTATTCGGAGTTTGGTTGTCTGTGGCTTTTATTCATTCCATACACGTTTGGGCTCTATAGTTCTTACAGTTATTGGTAAACAAGACTCCATTACTTCATCATAATGGTAGAGGTAGAGGGAACCTCTGTTGTTACTACACATTTTAGCATACAGTATCCTGTTTCTGAAGGCTTTACTTTTGCAAAGCTCCTATTGAAGCTAATAAGTTTGTCTGGAAGAGATATTGAGGATCAGGTCCACTGATAATGCATGCATACAAATGAAGAAAATCCAGAAACCAGAATCTGTTTTGGTCACAGTTTTTTCCCTATTGATGTAAAGGGCAAAAATTCTAATACTACTTTTCTGTTTTTGTGAAGAGTGTCAAAGTACCTGCCTCATCTGGCTTTTTATTGCAATTGCCATATTATTGAGGACTCGCTCTATGATTTTCTGGAGTCTTGTAAGTAAAATTTGTCATATTTATACCTGTAGAATCCCTAACAGAATCTCTCAAAGATTTCATGAACCCCTTAAAAAATAACCACTTAACTTAGCTAAATGACTTAACTTGATTTAACTGGACGTGTTCAAATCAGCGGGTCCAGATGCTTTCCACCC
>NW_017728992.1:135415885-135417643 GCF_001723915.1 Gavialis gangeticus | reverse complement strand
CTGCTCAGGTCCCTTCCGACCCTAGAAACTATGAAAGTTTAATAATTAGTCTTTGAAAGGCTAGTCTATACCACCTTGGCCTCACCCATGTGCTCTTCCTCTATATATAATGCAAAAATGTTAGATAGCTGCTTTTTGGTTTCTGCCGAGGGAATGCCCATTTTGGCTCTTGTTTTGGACATGTTACACAACTTTTTGCCATGCAGCATCTGTAGTGTAGGAGAGAGTAGGCAGGGCTTGTTTTCATGTAGCGCTTGCTAGCACTGTCCAGCACAGTATAGATAATACCCAAAACGTGCTTTAAAATGTAAATTATATGTGAGATGTCAAAATACAATGCAGAATTCCATCTATTGACTTTTTCAGACACACCGTGATAAAATATAATAAATATGTATTTTACTAAATGGTAATCTTATCTGTTTCATGTGGAGATGAATGGCACTATCTGCTTTCTGTGGCTTACTATCTTGTAGTTTTACTGTTTTTTAAGAATATGATTCATTGGGAATCACAAAGAACATTTTTGTTCTTTTTCTTTTTCTCCCCCTGCTTTGTCTTGTTTAGGGACGTGAAAGAAATGAGACTGAAACATTTAAAATCAAATAGTTGTTTTGATTGCACACTGAAATCTTTATCATGTCCTTTAAATCAGTTGGATGTTTTATGAGTATTAAGGTTCTCTTTGCGGATTTTTCTTTTTATAGGGATATAAAATGTATGTGCCCTTGTAGAAGAACTATGCCTTCAGTTTCTTTCTTTCCTATCAGCTCTTTAGACAAAACGGAACAAGATGATAAAATATGTGGCCCTCGTGAGGCAAATATACTGATGTGAACCTATAATAAGGATAGATTATTACAGCCTATCTGAATAAGATATATGGTAGAGCCTATTACATGCAGTCCCCCTCAGTGCTGACTGTTTTGCAAGTCATGGTGAGCCACTGCCCTGAATATATTTCCTCTTGGTGAGCTGTGCCTTTTTTCCCCATTTCCAATGATTCCTGTTTCTTCAGCCTTAAAAGCTTGGCAAACACCACCAAATGGGGCCCTAAACATTTTACCCAGAATCCCTCTGTCACCCCCTCTCTCAGTTTGTCTCATATAAGTCCCCATGAGGGGGAGCCAGACCAGGTTGCATATGAAGTTTTGGAGCATCTCAGGACTTGGGATTAGAACATGCAGTTCCAGCCAGGAGTAGTGAGTTAATTAGCATGTGGATCTTTCGTGTGGGGTATTTGGAGTACACACATACTGAGCAGTGCTGAGCTGCTTGCTTGAGATGCTGTTGACTCTGCTGGGGTCCAGCCCAGTGGACTCTGTGATAAATGATGAGCCTTTTGGGTTTGGACTAATACCATGCTTAGTTTGTACTATGTGTAAGTAAGTACAAAAGTGCTGCTTAAGAGAGTGTTTATGTGCTAAAACCTGCAGCAGTTTCAAAATAGGTAAAATCCATCAATTCTGAATAAACTAAGCATGTGTAGTCATTTGCTTATACAGTAAATTATATTTATTTCAAGGTTAGTGTTTTCAAATTTGCTTCCAACTTCCATGTGCTCAGGGAGAGCAGGGTCTGGCAGTAAGGAGGAGGGGGAGGGACTGCAGGGGGAAGGAAGTTGGGTGGGTGCAAAGAGGAAGAGTCTACCTGACCCCCCCCCCAGATTCATTTTCTCTGGTATAGGAGTGGGTGGGGGACAAATTCAAGGCAAATCTCAAATAATCAGATTCTATATCTGGAGAATTGTAAAAAAAA
>NW_017728992.1:135398837-135410885 GCF_001723915.1 Gavialis gangeticus | reverse complement strand
CAGTAAGGAGGAGGGGGAGGGACTGCAGGGGGAAGGAAGTTGGGTGGGTGCAAAGAGGAAGAGTCTACCTGACCCCCCCCCCAGATTCATTTTCTCTGGTATAGGAGTGGGTGGGGGACAAATTCAAGGCAAATCTCAAATAATCAGATTCTATATCTGGAGAATTGTAAAAAAAAAAATTTATAAATTTTCCATATATAGAATCTAATTATTGGGGAGTTGCCATATATTCAGGGTCATAGTCATAGAAAATTTGAGTTGGAAGGGATCTCAGGAAGTCATTTAGTCTAATCCCCTGGTCAAAGCAGGACCATCCCCAGCTAGATTATTCTAGCCAGGGCTTTGTCGAGCCAGGCCTTAAAAACCTCCAAGGATGGAGATTCCACCACCTCTCTAGGTAACCTGTCCCAGTGCTTCACCACCTTCCTAGTGAGTAAGTTTGCCCTAATATCCAACCTAAACTTATCTTGCTGCAACTTGAGACCATTGCTCCATGTTCTTTCATCTGCTGCCACTGAGAACAGTCTAGTTCCATCCTCTTTGGAACCACCCTTCATGTAGATAAAGGCTGCTATCAAATTCTCCCTCAGCCTTCTCTTTTGCAGATGAAATAAATCCAGTTCCCTGAGCCTCTAAGCCGGGATCCTGGATTTCTCTGTTTAAAAATGGCAAATTCTCTTGTTTAAAGCAAAAAAATATAGCAAATTCTCTGATTAACCACCCCCCAAAATCCACGTTTTTCAGTGATTAAAATGAAATACCACTATATATTTAGGTATCAGTTGAATACAATATTTTATTGATATAATTACAATTCTGAAACAATTTGGAAGCCTACCAGTGCCCCAATCACTATAATAATACATTGTAAATACCTAGAAGCTTTGGCATTTGATTTTGGATTTATCATGGAAAATCAGAACTCCCCTTGTCCCCTTCGTTCACCAGGATGTGGGTCCAGCTGTGGCTGTCCCCTCCCCCCGCCACAGCTTTGTGGTGCTGAGCATCCCTGATATGCCGGTGCACTACCCGTGCCATTGCCCTTCACTCCTGACCCCCCAGTCCTGCTGGTGGCCCTCATTCCCCATCCACAGCCCTCTGGCTCAGCTGGTGCCCTCACTCCCCACCCCCTGCCTCTCCAGCCCTACTGGAGGGGGCCTTCATCTGACAGGACTACAGGGCCAGGGATCTGGTTCTGCACAGTGGTACCCAAAACCCGTTTGCCACCCATGGGAGGTGGCAGCTTCTGTAATGGAGTGGAGCACGGATCCTAGCTCTCCCTCCCTCATGGGCAGCACAGCTAGAGCAGAGCCCATCGTGAGGGTGGATGGAGGCTGCCCACTGTGAGCTTGGACTCCCTGCCCTACTGCCCTCCCTCCGGGGCCTCCACCACCCCGCAAGCAAGACCTGGCATGGCCATGCAAGCCCTGTGGCATCATGGTGAGGCACCCCCTGCCTGCCCAGCAGTAAGGGACACAACTCTGCACCACCATCCCACTTGTGCTAGGTGGGCAGGGGGCACCTCAGTAGGACAGAATGGGGCTTGTGGTAGCAATGAGGTTCCCCTTCCTGGCTGTGCTCCACCCTTCTGCACAAGATCCTGCCTGCTGAACTGTGGCTATCCTGTGGGGAGGGCAACTGAGCCTACAGCAGGCAGCCCAGATCCGCCCTTGCCCCGTACATGAATCTGGGGGACATGTGCCCCCCATGCCCTGAGGGAGTGTGCTCTGTGGCAGGGAGCCACCCTCCCCTTCTTCCCCCTGGATGAGCCACCAACATCTCTGTTCCACTCCCTGCCCTGGCCCTGGGACCATGCATTTTGGCCCTACAGCAGCCCCAGCTCCAGCTCTGCTCAACTTCCTCCCTCGCTATGGAGGCCTCAGTCCCATCCCTTCAGACTTACTTGCAGGAGGTGCTCTATAGGCTGCCTGGTAGCCATGTGCACATATACATGGCATCCCCTGCTGTTCGCCCTCCTCCTGCTTGCCCCAGCCCCTTACAGCCTGGAACTCTGCCAGCCTGCAAGGGGACACCTGCTGTTTCCAACGTTTTTCTTCTTTAAAGGAGAAAATCATTTTTTTCCTCCTTAAAATGAGAAACTATAGATTTTACTGCGTTTTTCCGTGGCGCACAAAAAACACATCCATGCTTATAAGTCATGTGCCCCAGCTCCTCAACTATTTTCATTGCTTTCCACTGGACTGTCTCCAACTTGTTCACATCCTTTCTATAGTGGCGGGGGCCCAAAACTGGACACAGTACTCCAGATGTACTCACCAGTGCAGAATAGAGGCATAATTACTTCCCTCGATCTGCTGGCAATTCTACTGCTAATGCAGCCTGGTATGCCAGGGCACACTGCTGACTCGTATCCATCTTATCATCCACTTTAACCCCCATGTCCTTTTCCGCAGAGCTACTGCTTAGCCAGTTAGTCCCCAGGCTGTAGCAGTGCATGGGATTCTTTCATCATAAGTGCAGGACTTTGCACTTGTCCTTATTGAATCTCATGAGATTTCTTTTGCCCCAATCCTCCATTTTGTGTAGGCCACTCTGAATCCTAGCCCTAACCTCCAGTGTATCTACTACACCTCCCAGCTTGGTGTCATCCGCAGACTTGCTGAGGTTGCAATCCATCCCATCTTCCAGGTTGTTAATGAAGATATTGAACAAAACCATCCCCAGGACCAGCACCTGAAGCACTCCACTTGATACTAGCTGCTAGCTAGACACTGAGCCATTGATTACTACCTGTTGAGGCTGACCATACAGCTAACTTCCTATCTACCTTACAGTCCATTCATCCAAGCCCTACTTCCTCAGCTTGCTTGCAGAATGCTGTGGGAGATGGTATCAAAAGCCTTGTTAAAGTCAAGGTATATTATGTCTACTGCTTTGCTCACCTCCACAGAGCCAGTCATCTCATCATAGAAGGCAATCAGGTTGATCAGGCATGACTTGTCCTTGGTGAATCCATGCTGACCATTCCTCATCACCTTCTCCTCCAAGTGCTTAGAAATAGATTCTTTGAGGACCTGCTCCATGATTTTTTCCAGGGACTAAGGTGAGGTTGATAGGTCTGTAGTTCTCTTGATCCTCCTTCTTCCCTTTATTAAAGATAGGCACTATATTTGCCCTTTTCCAATTGCCTGGACCTCCCCTGCTTGCCACAAGTTTTCAAAGATAATGGCCAGTGGCTCTGCAGTTGTATCAGCTAACTCCCTCAGGACCCTTGGATGCATTGCATCCAGCGCCATGGACTTGTACATGTCCAGCTTTTAGAAATAGTTCCTAACCTGTTCTTTCACCACTTACATTTGAGTAAATACGGTCCTCTTGTATTTGACTAAATATGGTATGTTTAGAGACAGAATTCTAAAATTCAGTTCCTATTCACTTTAATGTACTTCTTCCCTGTGAGGAGGAATGCTGCATTTTAAACACTTATATAAAGATTCCTTTAAAATAAATTTCAATGTGTAATATCCCCTGATACGTCCTTTCAAAATTGAACTAAGGTAATATGATTCAAAATTGAACTAAGGTAATAGAATGGTGCTAGAACCAGACAATCTTGCTAATATGTTTTTCTTTCCCTGTCTTTTTCCTCTGTTTAGGCCTTTGCTAGTTTCTGTGTCTACTGCTTCCCTTATTAAAAAAAATCATATCTCTTTAATCCTTCTCTGATCCTGTCCTGCCTTGATAGATCTTTAGGCACTTTTCATACTTTAACACACTGCATGCTGGCATGTTCATTACTCCAGTGTCCGCTGATTGTAACTCACTTGACGTTTTAGGGTAGTCCTTTTGAAGTCAGTTCTTAGCTCTTATTCTGAAAGAACAAAGGTGACTCTAAGCTGTATTAAACAGGTAACTGAGGATTTTCTCTAATGCAGGGAACCAGGAAAGAGGGATGGCAGAGACAGGAGCTAGCATGGTGAAACTATGTATTTGTAGAATTGGCCTTATAGGACTGTGTAAATTGAACCAGTTTGGCAGCTCCAGTTTATTGTAGGGGCTAATTTGTCCCTTGGCTGCCCCCAAACGTGTAGCATTAAGCTACTTCAGCTCTGCTAAGTGAACTCCACATAGTTGAAAATTTTATTCTTAATCTGGTAAATACCCCTTCCCTGTTAAAGTATCCTGCCCGTGATCCTAAATCATTCTTCACCCCCTTTCCTACTTTTTCAGAATTTATCCAAACACTCTTCAAACTTCCCCCCAATACACTCTGATACACATTTCCCCCTCTCAACACTACTCCCTGGTAGCAAAATAGCAGTTTCTAAATTGGTATTAGGATCTTTTGCTCATGATCTTTACTCATGTGTGATTGGGCCTGCCCATGAGAGAGGAGTGGAAGTGCTCTTGTTGTACATGATAGAATAAGCATTAATTTTCCAGAGGTGCTCCCTAGTGTCTGGAGGAATGGGCTCTGGAGATCTGGACTGGAACTGTCCTTATGTGAACATGTACATTTTCTAACCTGTTAGCTCATGTTACCTCTTAACCGCTTGTAACTGGGTGAAGGGACAGTTCTGTTATCCATGTTCCTTTCTTTTTGCATAGATGGGTCCTGTATATCCTGGAGTCTGACTCCTTTCTTATCAAAAGCAGCTGAAACTTGCAGCCAGGCAAGAAATTGAGGAGAACAATGTGTAACAAGTGTGAAGAAAACTGAGCATTGACATGGAGGTGCAGAAAAGGGGAAGGTTGCCAATTAACTGAAAATAAAACCAAGTTTAAAGGAGAAAAATGAAGATTGTGGGAGGAAATTCATAGATGCTAAGGTCAGAAGGGACCTCAATGGATCATTGAGTCTGACTCCCTGCCCATGGCAGGAAAAAGTGCTGGGGTCATGTGACCCTAGCCAAGTGCTTGTCCAGTCTCTTCTTGAAGACCCCCAAGGTAGGGCAGAGCATGACCTCCCTTGAAAGCCTGTTCTGGATTCTGGCAACCCTAACCATGAAGAAGTTCTTTCTGATGTCCAACCTAAATCTGCTCTCTATCTGCTTGTGGCCATTGTACCTGGTTATTTCAAGGGGTGCCCTGGTAAATAGAGCATCTCCTATTCCCTCCTGCCTCCACCCTCGGTGAGTTTTTATACTGCCACAAGATTCCCCCTCAGCCTTCTCTTGCGGAGGCTGAAAAGGTCCAGGTCTCTCAGCCTTTCTTCATGGGACCTTCCCTGCAGGCCTCTAACCATACGAATGGCCCTCCTCTGGACCCACTTAAGGTTGTCCACATCCCTCTTGAATTCCAGCACTCAGAACTGGACATAGTACTCCAGCTGCAGCCTGACCAGTACCGCATTGAGAGGAGGCATTGCCTCCCTGGACCTGTTTGTGATGCACCTGCTAATGCATGACAAAGTGCAGTTAGCTCTGCTAATTACTTCATCACATTGATGACTCGTATTCATTTTGGAGTCAACAATGACTCCAAGATCTCTTTCTGCCACTGTGCTGCTGAGAAGGTCATCTCCCAGCCTATAGGTGTGCTGGTGATTCCCTCTCCCTAGGTACAGCACCTTGCACTTGTCCTTGTTGAACTGCATGGTAGATACTTTTACAAAAGTAGAGTTTCAGAGGTTTTCTTTTTGTATATCACTATCTTATCAGCACTCTAATAATCCTTTGTATTCCCATTTTCTTTTTACTTTCATATAATTCCTTTTTTCTCCTCTCTAAACTGCTGTAGTTTTGTGCATTTAGGTAGGTATCCAGGCTGGCACTGAGCCATTGCTGCCACTTTGAAAAACATAGCTTCTGAGATGGGCTTTTGGACCATGCTGAATCAGCTTCTGGATGGGGAAGGAACAGGCAGGAGTTTTGAACTTAATGTGCATTTCAACAATTCTGTGGAGCCAGTCAAGAGACTGGCACCATCTGAATGTTGTATTACCAGTAACCTAATCTGTGATTTTTTTTTTTCTTAAAAAAGAAGACTACTATGGTTTCACTTCCCATTATTTTCTCTTGGTCTTAGTAAGGGTGCCTGATGAGTCAATCAACCTTTACTAATTATTTGTATACAATTTTATCTTTTCTACCGCAGGTAAATGCTGAAAGAACTAGTGCTAGAAAGCCAGATTATGTTAAAAGTTCCATCTTGGTCAGGCATTTGTATTGAACAGGTTGTAGTTGGAAGATACATTTCTGGGATAATATTACAGTACACACTTGTTAGCAGCAACATATTTGCAGTTGGTGCAGTGTTACTCCTAAGTACCAGTGGGTGCTAGAGGGAATGTGATCTGGCAAACAGAAGCCTGTTTTTTATACTTAAGCAGTATGCACTATTTTCATCCTTTGTTAAATCAGTTTTAAACTAGAGAAGAAAAGATTTGGGTGGTGGTAGAGATGGGGATGCAGGGGTTGATATCAGTCTTCAAATACCTGAAGGGAGATAGACTTTTCTCTGTGGCTGTAGGGGACATGAGTAGGTCCAATGACCTCAAACTGCAGCAAATGAAATTTAGGTTGAAGATTAAGAAGAACTTTCTGATTATGAGGATGGTCAAGCATTGAAACAGGTTACCTAGAGAAGTTATGGAATCTGTATCCCTGGAAATTTTCAAGAGCAGGTTAGACTGTTCTTACCAATTTAAAAGTGATCAGAGCCCCTATAGATCCATTAGCCTGACCTCAATAGCATGCAAGGCTTCAGCATAAAAGTTGAAGGAAAGAACCATTACATAAATGGAAGATAGAATAAAATATAACAGGGTGTTACTGTTTATCAAAGGTAGATCTTGCCAGCTTAACATATAAGATGACTGATTTTTCTAGACAATAGGAATGCATCTTTTTCTGCATTTTAGTAAAGCACTTAATTTCCCATGTGGCACCTTATTTTTAGTTGAGATGGAGATGTTGGAACTACTACGGGAGTTCTAAGAGAAGATGAAGACAAGTAGTTTGGAAAGGGAAAGCATGGGACTGGAGGGAAATTACTAGTGGAATGGCTTGAATATTGGTGTGGTGGCCAGTCTTCTTTTAATATTTCCATTAGTGAAACTGACATGAAAAGTAAGAGTTTGAATGAAAGTTGAGAGGTGTTATCAATCCAGAGGAGGATCAGCGTATCCTACAGAAAGAAATTAATTAATTTGAGGGTTAAAGGAACAGAAGTGGAATGAAGTCTAATAGTCATAGTGCAAGAGCATGGTCTTTTATTTAGGCACTTATGACAGGAATTTATGTTATTGGGTGGAAATTCATCAGTGAAAATGAAAGAAGAGAAGAGAGAACTGGGTTTGTGTCCACATCATATTGGTGGTATGAGCCACCAAGGTGATGTGGTCATGGAAAAAGCAAACATAATTGTGGTCACATCCCGCTTGGTGGCTTGGCTTATGTGGTATGCCCCACTAGGGGACCTCCCACTCTCAGAACACTTGCCTGCCACAACTTGACAGTAAAATTGTATCCTATAGGAGGTGGAAGTTTCCTTCATCAGGATACCTCTTTCTCAGGTAAATAGTCCTCTGTGGCCTCTGATAAGAATTCAGGCCTATAATGGGGGCTCCTCCATCCCCTAACCCCACCACGGGCCTCTGGACTGACACAGTTATTGGCTCCTTCTGTTATGGTTTCACAGCTAGGAAGCTAATCCCAGTACCATCCTACAAGAAATTCCTAGAAGTCCATCAGATACAAAAATAAAGAAATATGGGCAGGTGACCTTCCCCATCACCATCTGAGATTGTCCCTCTCTGGCAGAAGATCTCTTCCTCTAATGCTCTTAGAGGCATCCCTTTTGGGCATCCACTGGATGCTCCCAGCCTATTAGTTTCAGCTTCCACTCTTTTGCTGTGGCCCACCTCTATGTTGTTAATAGGAACCACCTAGGGTAAACTAGGGGCAGGTGTTCTCTTTTTCAGGATTTGCCCCATTCAAACTGACATTCCCCAGTCCCTGTGTTCTCAGATGGGGCCTCTTTCTCTAGAAGGCCCTTTTTCCCTGGGGGATCCTTTAAGGCGCCAGACTGGGGCTACACTGGCTGCTACATCCCCTGGAGCTTCCTCACTGCCTGTCCCCTCACTCCTGGGGTTGTCCGTCCCCAATATGGGGGCAACAGGTAAGAAAACAGTCCTTACCCTGGGGTGTCTCTGTCGGATGGCGTCTGGGCCAGCTTGCTCTCTGCCCCACTCCAGTCATCACTGTCATTCATCCTGGTACCAGCAAGGAGGCCTGGCTCTTGGGGGCTGAGGGAGAGGGGGTGAGTGGGAAACTCCCCCTCTGAGATTCCCACATTCTTTTACAACAATACTATGATGTACCAAGCAAGACATTTCTACAAGAGGTAGGAAATATTAATGTAATTGTACAAGGAACTGGTGAGAGCTCATTTGGAATACCATGTACAATTTTGGTCAGTCATGTTCAAAAATGAAAAATTCAAAATGGAACAGGTCCAGAGAAATGCCAGTAGGATGATCAAGGGAATGGAGAATTTACTGTACACAAGGAGACTACAGCAGCAGTGTGTCCTGACTGAACTGTTTCCAAGCACTTCTTACTCACCTGCACTCCCATGCATGCTCCAAATCCAGAAGAACACCAGTGAGGCCACCCCATGGTCATCCCTAGAGGTTGCTCTTGAGCACCTTGGAAACTGAAGTTTCAAGAGAAGCATAAAAGGGATTCTCTGGATCATCTTCACCATCACATGGCCAGGGTGGAATATGTGTGAGGGCATAAGTGGGTTGGGTTTACTTGGGAATTTTCGAGCCAAGACAACACTACCACACCATAGACATGCTAAAAAAAGGGCATGGCTTGCTCAGCCCAGCAAAATGAAGGCTAAGTGAGGATGAGATTACTCTACAAATGCATCTGGCATAAGCACCTGGGGGAAGGGGAGAACCATAGCGCAATGTTGGAACAAAACCAAATGAGTACAAATAGTAAAAGAAAAAAATTAGACTGGGAATTAGGTTTCTAACCCTCAGATGAGTAACATTTTAAAACAGCCATCTACTACAAGTAGTGGGGACAAATAATATAATTAGTTTAAGATGGCACGTGATACGTTTATGACTGGATCATATGAAATGGTTGCTGAAACAATAGGGAACTGGACTTAAAAGCTCAGGACTTGCTTTCATTCCTTTATTTCTGAGTGAAGAGGTTATGCCCACTGTTCTGAAAATATAAAAAGTCTTGTGTTATTTATTTGCCTATTTTGAAAGCTTTTTTAAATGTAGATCATTTTAAATTTCTATATTAACATAGTTTAGCAACATGGATATTCTTTATACTTTTGGTGTAGTTATTCCGTTCCTCAAAAGCTGATCAAAATACAATGTCATAAATTGGTTATGTTGAATACTGTATACTGGGAGGAATAGAAGAAAACCCAGAATCAATGGGCTCCTATACACATTCAGGGAGGCTGCTCCGACATGCTATAATTACAGCACATTGGAGAAGACTTAATTAATCAAGTCTGTTGGAGTGTGGTAATTACTGTGCTCCAGGAGACTCCAGAACAGGGGCAGGCAAAATACAGCCTGTGGGCCAAATCTGACCCGCCAGGCCATTCTATCCAGCCTGCAGGACCCCTAAAAAATGTACTAAATATTTATTCACCCCCAGCTGCTTGTCAAAGCTACAGGAGCCCGGGGTAGCAGGACCCAGAGGGAGCCCTCAGCAGACTTGCAGGCATGAGCAACTCAGCCCTGTCCGGCCCCCAGCCAGTTCCCTGCTTTCCTGCCCCAGCTCTGCTCCGGCACCAGGTGGCTGTTCTTCCTGGCTCCATCACTGGACTGCACCTTGCTGGTATGGGGGGAGGGGGGAGTGTGTGTGTGTGTGTATGCAGGCTCAGAGGCAGTGCGCATGTGTGCACACATGCGCGTGTGCACAGGCTCAGGGGCAGTGTGTGTGCATGCAGGCTTGGGGGAACACCAGAAGAGCACCAGTGAGGCCACCCCATGGTCATCCCTAGAGGCTGCTCTTGAGCACCTTGGAAACTGAAGTTTCAAGAGAAGCATAAAAGGGATACTCTGGATCATCTTCACCAGCACATGGCCAGGGTGGAATATGTGTGAGGGCATAAGCGGGTTGGGTTTACTTAGGAATTGTCGGACCAAGACATAACACAACCACAGTGTAGACATGCCAAAAAAGGGGCATGGCTTGTTCAGCCCAGCTCGGGGGCAGAGTGTGTGTGTGCGTGTACAGGCTTGAGTGGGGAGGAGAGGAAGGGGGAGGGAGTGTGTGTGCAGGCTCGGGGACGGAGCGTGTGTGTGTGTGTGTGTGTTCATAGAGTGAGTCCCACATGCACTCACACCCCCCTTTGCACTGCTGTACACAAACCCCAGCCATCCTCCTCCCACACACAACTACCTATAGACCCCACATATCCACATACACCCCATATGCTCCCTCACTCCACACACCCACAGCCCCCCCCAAACCTATACCCACCCCCCATAATATACAAGAGTAAGACTTAATTTTAAGGTATTGTGCAATCACTTCTATGTACACTAGGCAAACACATGTAAATCAAGACAAAAATATTGCTGGGGGCAGGGGAAGGGACTTATGGTGGCAAAGGTCAGAGGTTAGGGGGAGGGACTTCTGGTCACAAGATGCCAACCAGAGGGAGGGGCACCCATCAAGGGGTGGGGCCACATGGGTGGCCCTCAACAACTTGCCATAACTTGGTAAGCAGCCCTCAGCCCAAAATAATTGCCTGCCCCTGGTCCAGAGTCCCATGCATCAGTGTCCCCATGCTGAAAAATGGTGGCTGGGCATTTTAAAGCTCATTCCATGAGCTTTAGTCAAAGTGCCCTGCCACCATTTTTCAATGCGGGGACACTGACACATGTGACACTCCAAGTGCTTTTAATTAATGCAGCTGTCAGAGCAGCACTAAGTAAAGCGCCTTACCACCCCCCCACCCCACCCCCACAGCATGTCTGTAAATGTCCAATGACACTATTAATTTTAAATTCTCAGAGGTTCAGTTTTAATTTTTAATCTATCCTTGAAATGGATTGCAATCTGGGATAAGTAGATGTAATTAATGGAGTCCTGTAACTTTGCATATGTGCTGGAAGGGAAATCAGCATTAGAAAAAGAGCAAGCAGTTCTTTGTATAAACAGAGCTATTGAATGTAAATTTGCACTTAGTAACGGATGAATGAGGCAACACATGAAATATAGTGCATTGTCTTCTTGCTTTAGTGTAAAAATGGCATTGTGGAAATATACAGCTAGTTTGTTAGAGGACCACTAGACTCGTTCAAGACTAGTGGGTTTTAGTTCTCAGCAGTGACAATGGAATAGGCCTGTATTTGGAAAAGAGGGCCCTTTTGTTTCCATAAGTGGGAGTAAACCTGTGGAAAGAACCTTTAAGGGGGACTGTGTAGAGAGGAATGTGGCCACATTGGATTTTCCCCTTCTCTAAATAGAAAGCTTACTCACATCTGCAAAAGATCCATGTGGCTAATAGGCTGCTTAGAAAATAGGGCATGGCCAGGGAACAGCTGCACTAAGCAACTTGTTCCCCTAGAGGAATTTCAAAAGTTATGGAGAAAAAAATGTGTAAAGTTAATACTGTTTTAATTCCTCTGAATACTCTTATTTTCTAGCTATATAAAGATCACCAAGTATTAATGCAGATTGGGCAACCAGTGTCAGTAGCACTACCAGCTTGGCTATGTTGATATGGGAGGAGAAGACAAAGGGAAGCATAAGTAGAATGGCGCTTGTAACAGGCAGCTGAGATCTTCAGGAGTAGTACCCTTTAGCTTTCTAGGGTTGCCTATAGACATTTGTTTTTATTGGTAAGGAATGCTCTGAAATTCTTACCAGGAGAAAAAAAGTCTAGGAGCTGGAGTATGTTCTAGCCCACTGGCTGGAAAGCTACATAGGTGAGCTCTCCATTCAGGGGGCACTAGAGGGTACCCCTTTGGCCACCCTTGTCCTCAGGTGAGCCTTATTTGACAGCCTGGGAAGGAGGCAGACTATCATTAGGGAGTCCCCCTGAATTTTAAATTTCATAGTTTCATAGTTTCATAGATTTAGGGTCGGA
>NW_017728992.1:135395854-135398826 GCF_001723915.1 Gavialis gangeticus | reverse complement strand
AGGTTACTTTCCACCCCATCATCCAGATCGCTGATGACACAAAATTTCGTTTTGTACAGCCCAGACACAGGATGATTTAAAGCTAGAAATTTAGGGAAGCAGGGCCAGAGACAACTTCCCCCACCCGGCTCCCTGGCTTTTGAATTGCTATGTGTGCTGCCCCTTGGGCTTTGAACCAGAGTGGAATTAGCTTCTCCAGCTCTGGTTTTCTTCCCCTGGGAGCCCTATCCCATCACCCAGCTGTGTGATAGGGGTGGCACTTAAAGCTTGGGGTCTGGGAACTGGGCTTGGGGCAGCCTCCCTGAGCCCAATTCCCAGTCTTCACAGTCTGCCCTGTACCTCTGTTGCCCAGCTGGGCTACAGGGGGAAGCCAGAAGGAGCTGACAACCTCCCTCCCCCCGGCCCCCCCCAAACCTCTTCCCCAAACCAAGGACTACCCAGTTTGGAGAAGAGGCAGGGAGGAGTGACTGCTGCTCCCCTCCTCTCTGCCTGGGAATTCCAGTGTGAGAACTGAGCTGGGGACTTGTGGCACTGCTTCTGATACCTGAGGGCTGAGCAAACTAAGAACCCCCCCACACACACACTTTTCACATCAGAAACTCTAGGGTGTTAGGTGCCAATAAGGAGAAGCTTGTGGCTACTCCTCCCAGGCATCAGCTCAGGTTGGGGAGGTGTGAGCAGCTGCCCCCACTCCTCCAGACTGGGTGACCCTGGTCTTCAGAAGGTGCTGGAACCTTTTCCTATTGCTTGACTCCTGATGCTAGGGAGAATTAAGCCCCTGGAAAGTGTACAAACATTTATTGTCTTGGGAGCTACTTCTGGCTGGTTGGATTTGGGTTATTTTTTTCCTTAGAACTGACATTTTTGGTCTGGGAGAAACAACGTGTGTTTGTACATTTATGGTTTCTACTGGGTGAATGGTAATTCTCCTAGCAGAAACTTAACACATGCACGTGGCCTTTATCTGTGTATGTTTCAGTGTCCCAGTCCCTCAGCCACCAGCTGCTAGTCAGACGAAATTGGGAAGAGGATACTGAGAAAAAAGAGGAATAAACAAACCTTTTTTTTTTTTTATGTATATAGAGAACATATATATTAAGTGAAACGTCACTGAGTTGCTCATGTTTTTTTGACAGGCATAGACAAGACGGATGCTAAATTAGTATTAAAATTAGGGAAGCTAAGTATCAGAACAAGGAGCCTTGAGGAGGAGCTGAACATTGAGGAAAGCGTTTTAATACAGGAAGAACTGTGAAGGGAAGCAATAAGAACACACAATATAAATAGTTTGGAAAAAGTTAGGAAGAAAAAAATATTGTGAGGAAGCTTACTTAGTCAAAAGGGAAATATATCTAAACACATTTCCCAGTCTCTTTGAGCCTCAAATTGCACTTGTTTTTTCTAAGTTAAGATATTTACCAAAAACATTTATGCATTGAGGACTCTAGAAAAATATAGGAGATGCAGTATGAACACGTAACTTATATATTAATACTTTATTTGTCTTTTTGTGTATGGATTTGATGGCAAAAAAGGAAGAGGCCCCAAGGGCTCCTTAGTATGCAATTAATATTTTGGCCAGAAAAGCAGCAGATTGTTTCAGTATGCTTACACGTTATGACATCATATTCCAGTAAAATTATAATGAACAGAAATTTTGTTTGTCTCTGTGGCAAACCAAAATGAGTTTTGTAATTGTCAGCAGACCCTGGTGATTTATTTAATTATAGTGGCGCCTGCTCACACCAACTTAGTTAGGGGTCTGTCAGCGTTTCTATTATGAACCCCTATTTTCAGGGGTTTATAACTATCCATAAACAGTTGTTCATTGCTTAAACTTAGCATTCAAGGTCACAGGCATGGAGCAAATTTCCAGTTTCAGGTTGTCCTTTTTAAATAGTACCAGTGGAGCCAGCTAAAAGGCAAATACTCTTGTATGGGGGGCTTCCTGATTCTGTAAGGCTGAGAGAAAATAAAGGCCACAAATAGACGTTCAGTTCTAGTGTGTATTGCTGGGAGAAGGAATATACAGGAATTGAGCCTGCAGCCCCTCTCCCCTACTGCTCTTGTCTCCATCAGACCAGAATGATTCAGTCCTCCTTGTCCCCGGGGAGAGTGAAGTAATGGGAAAAGACCCCCCAGTTTGGGGAAAGCACTGGGAGCATCCTCCAACCTTCCACTCCCAGTCTCCCAGAGTGGAGTGGAAGCAAAGCTGAGCAAAGTCCTCAGCCCATTCTCCAAATTGAGCAGTCTCTGCTCTGGGGAAGAGATGGAGAATATTGTCTTATTGCTCCTCACTCTCTCCCCTCCCTGAGCCAGATGGGTGGAAGGGTACAGGTTACAAGAGAGTTTCTGTCACAGGGAGATCTTACAGGTGGCAGCCTGAAATCTTTCTCCCTGAGTGGGCATGTATTCTGCTGGAGAAATGAATGAATGCTCATATGTACCTGGTTTCTGTTGGAAGAAACAACACCTGTATGTGGCCAAAGAATATCTGCTTTTGTGTCTTTAATTACGTGCAGTTTGTAGGCCTTATGCTCTAGTTTCATTTTTCTCTTTTTTTGTTATTGAGTCCCTTGCAGTCGCACTTATTAAGGGGACAGTATCATTGTAGGAATGGTTGAGTCAGACATAGGTAGCATGCAAATTACTATTCAGGCTGCTGTGTCTATATAGTCACTAAATGTGCAGAACTATTCATTGCGGGAGACTTTCTGCTGCTGTTGAATAAATCTTTGTTTTCCACACTTGCATACTGCTGGACTTTGTTAATGGTCATTTTGTAATAGTATGCAACTAGGTTTAAGGCAGAAGGTGCCTGTAATGGAATTTCCCCAGCTGGTAGACTTGTGGGGTAGAACTTGCCATATGTAGCAGAACATTTGGTTTAAAATGATGCCAGGTTACAGGCCAGTTAAACTCTCTAGATCAGGGGTGCCCAACCTTTTTGAATGTGGGGCTGGATCATGAAC
>NW_017728992.1:135393152-135395221 GCF_001723915.1 Gavialis gangeticus | reverse complement strand
TGCAAGGGGCTACTTGGGCCCCCCCCATGCCCCACACACTGGGGCATTGGGGTCTGGAGGTAGGAGTAGTGAGGGACACTGGGTTGGGACTGACCATCTGTGTTTACAAATTGGGTCCTGGTACAAGAAAGGTTGAGAACCACTAATCTAGACCAGGGTGGGCAATTATCTGAGGCAGAGTGGAGCAACACAGGGCACAACACTTGCCCTGAGCTTCCCTCCCCTGTGAAAGGCAGGGACCCCCCCCACACACACACACAGGTGCCAGGATCCCACAGTCACCAGCCCAGCCCTGGGGGAGGCGCCGTCTTCCCTCCCCGGCCCTGGCCCTACCTGCGGTGCCCCAGCCGAGCAGGAGGTGGCAGAGACGCACCACGAGGGCAAGCCCAGCTGCCGTGCCGCCTCCATGCGTCTGCATCACCGCGCTGGGCTGGAGGGAGCCGGAGCTGGGGCCAGGGCCGGATGGCATCTCGGGGCGCAGCGAGCGCAGGCTCTGCCCAAGCTCAGGGCCACCCTGTGTGGCACGGCCAGTGCCGACAGCCCAGCAGGAGGAGGCACCTGCCCACCGGGCTGCCTCTCGCCTGTGGGCAGGGAATGGCGAGTCGCTCGGACCGGGAAGCAGTGGCTTCCCCGTGTGGTGCTGGGGGTGGGAGGAGGTGGGCCGGGTCTGCACTCTTCCCACACGCACCGCATTGGCAACGTCAAGCTGACGCGCGGTGCATGTGGGAACCTTGTCTTTTCCCCAGCCCTTCAGCAGCCATTAGGAAGCTGCTGAGGAGCTGGGGGAGGGACAAGGGGCAGTAACAAAAGTAAACTATGTTTACTTACGTTTCCCATCACAGCACCGGAGGCCACAGAAAATGCCTCGGCGGGCCGCATGGTGGCCCACATGCTGTATGTTGGACAAGCCTGCTCTAGATCATCTTACAGATCTCAAACCTCCCAGTTACTTATGCTGTAAGCCAAGGTCTTCCCTTGATGTGTACAGTTCCTGGTTGCACAAAAAGTTTAATATTAGGACAGCATCAAGGAGACAAAGGTAGAAAAGAGTCTTTATATAATAGTATGTGTGTCTGCTTCATAAAGACCTTCTACTCTTTAGTCATCTAATTCATTTCTAAATATAGAACTTCATATGTTTAGTACTAAATCTTGCTTTGTTACCAGAAGCCCCCACTTGTTTATAATCTGTTCACTTGTTATTTTGTAGTTTGCTTGGGTTTATCTGTTTGCTGTACACCTACTTTGTATTGTCTGGGGGTTTGATTATGGCTCATTTCATACAAAATGAAAACTGTGACTGAGGGGCAAAAAAGTACTTAAATACTTTTGTTTGTTTGTTTTTTACATTTAGCTAGTTGAAAGTCTCTGTAAATTCACAGATTGTGTGTAACGATTTGCATCATTATTCTCTGGAGACTGCCTGCCTGCTTTGCTTTGTGACTGAAGCAGATCAATGAAGACTTGGCAAATATTTTTAGAATTGTAGTTTGGAAACTTTTGTGATAGAAAATGTTGCACTTGTTGTTTTATTGTGGTAATCCAACTCCCCTCCCCCCTCAAATTGTAGTTATTGTTTTTAGTCCTTTCTGGCACTGTTACTCAAACTTGAAGTGCTGGAGAATCTTAGTGGTCAACAAATAGAGTTAGGGAGCTAGAAGCTCTCTCAGGGTAGCCTCTTAATCTTTTGTTGCACTGTTCATTTCATAACGCTACTTGATATACAACAAACATTACATTGTGTCTTCAGATGTTAGCATCATTATTATCTTGGAGGCTATGATTAAACCAGTTTTTCCTGCTCCCTAGTCTTATTCTCCTTTCTCTTCCCACACTCTGCTATGCCATACAGATGCCAGAATTCTAGCAGTTGTATTCCACTCTGAGCAGTTCAGGTGTTGCTTTATGTGTTTCTGGCAGTGTTTATGTTATCTGTCCTCTGCTTGAGACCAGACAGACAAAAAGGGTTGAAACCAAACCATACAAAAGTCTACTTACTCTGCCAAAGCCAGAGAGCTTCATGAGACTGTAGAATCACAGGCTGAGTGAGTTTCACTTTTCCTTATCAC
>NW_017728992.1:135379491-135388152 GCF_001723915.1 Gavialis gangeticus | reverse complement strand
GTTGAAACCAAACCATACAAAAGTCTACTTACTCTGCCAAAGCCAGAGAGCTTCATGAGACTGTAGAATCACAGGCTGAGTGAGTTTCACTTTTCCTTATCACCTTATACAGCAAAAGCTTTGTTATCTGGCACCCATGGGGAATGGAGGGTGCTGGATAACAAAATATGCTGGTTAATTGAGAGGCCCAAACAGGTGTCTTTGCCTGTTTGGGCCACCACTTCTCCCGCTGCGTCTGGGGTGTCGCTGCCCCTCCCGCCACATCGCTGCCCCTCCCATGGGCCCCAAGGAACAGGAAGGCGGGCCCCGTGCAGCCTGCTATGCCTTGGGCTGTGGGGGCTCGGCGAAACCAGAAGTGCTATGGTGGGCACTTCGGGTTTCGCTCTTACCTTACAAGCCAGCTTGCCGGTTAATAGAGCATGCTGGCTTATAAGATGCCAGTTAAGGCAGCTTTTACTGTAAATTATTCATAAGTGCACCTTTTTTTGAAGGACGGTGTTTTGTCGGACCTAAGTTTGTAAAGTGGATTACGGTTCACATGCTCCTCTGTTGCATGGTATGAAAATGAAAGCCTATTCATTTTACATAAAATGGGTCACCATCACTGCATAGTTGCCAGCTGCTGTGCCACAGTAACTCTTGTTTCAAAAGAAATGTGCAAAGAAGTGGTGATTGCCTGGTGCTGGTGTGAAAATTTAGAAAAATTGCTGCTCTGTATGGCAGGTTCGCTTTTACAAACGGCAGAATTTATCAGTGTTAGGTTGACCCTTACTTCATACAGACACCATTTAATCACTTACAGCATGTACAGATGTTCACTCTCTCAGGATAGACTCTCCTGGGACTGTTTTAACCCTGGTTGTTCCCAGGTTATTTTTTTCTTGGAGCAACCATTTTTATTCTGGGAGAAAAAGTTTGAGCATCTATATACTGGTGGCTTCTCCTGGGAGAACAGTGACTCTTCCAGGAGCAACTGAATGTCTGTACAAAGCCGTAGGCAAATCCCAGATTGGAGGGCCAATGATGGAAAACACTGCTTTAATTGACATGCACGCAGCATGTAGATGGTGACTGAATGCGTGGGATACCGTCTTATGTTCTCCACTGATCTTCAGCCACTGTAATAGTTGCTCACCTTGCATAGATAACATGCACTATGTTTTTTGTCAAAACTCCACTTCATGGTTTCTAAGGCCGTAATAATGTCAGATCAAATTATGTATCTGCTGAATAAAAGTTTTTTTCCATGTAACATTTAACATAATGTTAGCTTCAAATGGTGAAATTCTACCTTAAACTTCAGTAATTAGGCTATCATGTACCATCCTTATTCAGGCAAAATTCGTGCAAAAGCCAGTGGATATAACTGTAGCTCTTGGCCCTTGGTAGCTGGGTGTGTTAATGCTTCACTTAACAAACAAACCAACAGAGCCATTCAACTTTAAATGTGTCATAATCTATGGGGCAATGAAATAAACCATTGATCAGTGTTTCCCAAACTTTTGATGCCTGGGGCACACTTTTTTTCTGTATTAAAAATGGCAGCACAAATTTACTCTTACATCTGAAAAGCTATACATTTAGATATTTTCAAAACGTGAAACACATTCCATTCCACTGCTAGAAGAAATTGTACCAATGCTGAGATACGCTGTTAAAAAAAAAAAACTCCATTTTTTTTCTGAATTTCACGGCACCCAAGTTGAAAATAACTGAGAGAGATTGAAATTCAGGAAAAGATATGGAAGGGGGGCCTTGAAGCCAGAAAGTCTTCACTGATGTAGCTGGAACCACTTAATCACTGATGTAGCTGGAACCACTTAAGAGTAGCTTAAGTATACTGTGCCCTGCTCTTTCCACCGTCTCCTCCCCTCCCAGCCCCTGGTTTGTACCTTAGGGGACAAGGGCAGCTCCTGCTGCTGAGGCTGCTCATTCAGGGTCTTGCACACTGACCATTACATCAACTATTTAAACATTTTATATACTTGGTAAACTTATCGCTTCTAATATAATTTTTTTTTTCATGAAAGGAATGTGCAGTGTTAGAAGATCCATTGTCTGAGGATTAAAACCCTGGAACACTCAACATGAGGCAATTCACAGTTGTCTATAAAAAAAAACAAAAAAAAACCAACAACAAGCGAACAACCATATTACCAGCTATTTTTTGCTTTCCATTAAGGGCTAAGAGTTAATTATCTTCATCTAATAAGCTGAATCAGGTTTTCTAGTTCAAGGAAAAAATGCCTCCCTTTCTATAGACACTGAAGATGTACCCATCCATTTATTTAGCTACTTAGATTCTTGTGTTAGCACTCATCACTATATGGCACCTTTCAATGCCAAAAATAGCAACATCCTCTCTCTTTTTTCCATTCTTGCTAAAGGAGGGAAGGGGGTTGTTTTAGTTACTTTACTATAGAGCACCTAAGTGTGGGATTTAAAGGTATGAATAAACATATCACTGTGGAAAAGTTTGGTTTATGATAGTCACTTCAGTCAGGATATTTAACTTCTTTACCTTAGTTTTCCCCTGCTGTCTTCTCAGACATATTCAGACAAACCCTGTAATCTACCTACAGTAGTGGCTGTTATTTCTATTTATAGTACTTTAGAAATACTCAGGCATTATGATAGGGGAAGAGAGTTTTTTTCCATAGCATGCTAGAAGCTCTGATTTGAGCTCCAAAAAAAAGGATGCAGGCACTGTATCCAAAAACTTCTCTGCATCCTAATTCCAAACCTTTTCCTATAATAACTAGTTTCTTTGCCCTCCCTGTAATTCCAGTTACAAATACTCTCAATACCAAATCTCCCTTCTTAGTCTTTTGTCTGGGTCTCTGGTTCTCCTTGCAACCTCTCCAGCAGCTGCTGCTACCCAGAAACATTTCTGAGCCCTTACTGGAGAGAACTTGGCCTCCTTCTTCTTCCATATCTCTCTTTCTTGTGAAGGAAAGGAGCCACTTTTAGATAGCCCAGCACTTTCCCAGTGTAATTTGCACAGGAGTCTCCAACTCTTACCAGCCTCAACAGCTACTATTCCCAGCATTCCTCTGGGCTGAAGCTGGAAATAGGTTAGCGCTGCACACTTGACTTGCCTTAAAAGGAGTTACAAGGCCATGTTAGTGATCTCGAAATGATAAGTTTGAGTTACAGGCAGGATTGTCAGAGGCTGACAAGAAGGCATCATATGTTTGGATCTTTGTCCTATGCTGCGACTCAAAAGTCATATTGTCTATCATAGTTACTACTGTATCTTAAATAAAATTCACATTCGGTTTTCATAAATTATATTGTTCATTTTTTACTCATAGCAATGTATTAACCTATTCATGACTTCTTCCTAGGTATCACTGCCCACTGCCTAAAATTTTCTATGTCCAGTTGACTGTTGGCAACAGTGAGTTTTTTGGTGAAGGAAAGACTCGTCAAGCTGCTAGACACAATGCTGCAATGAAGGCCCTTCAAGCTCTCCAGAATGAACCTATCCCAGAAAAATTACCTCAGGTTCGTGGTTAAAAACGTACTGAGGCTAATTTTCAAACTTGGGTACCAAATCCCACATTTGGATTCTTGCATCATAGAGTAAGGTTGTAGAAAAATAACAATTCAGTGCATTTTCAGTTCTCGTTTTTTTTTTAACATCCATGTTTCTCTGCATTGTTTGCACATACATATTTAACATTTTTTTGAAACTAGAACAGGCTCTAATTTCAATTTGTAAATGAAAACTATTTTAAATTCAAGTGATGAAAAAACCAAGGTTCTTTTTATATTACAAAACACTAATAAAATAATAAAGTTATCTGGAAGCTGAAAGGGGAAGGAAAATATGTGGAATCATAGTGATTGGAGGAAAAGGTGTAGCTTGTGGGTAGAAATACTGAGGGCCAAATTACCTCAACTCTAAAAATATGCACAAGGTGTGTGGTAACATGGTTCTTTATAAAACTAGTTACAGCTTATTTTTTAGTTTTCAATTTTTGTAGTGATGAATTCACTTGGATGTAATTATAACTAAGCTGCAGTCCAATACCGAAGGCAACCAAATATAGATATATGAATGTATTTATTTCAACAGCCCAATGCTGAAGGAAGTGGTATGAAGCAAGGAATTGAACAAACTAAATGCTAATTGCCAAGAGCAAGTATTTCATTTGGAAACTAAAGCAGCTACATAGAAAGGATATGTGATCACCCCTGGAAAGTACAGGAAAGGCCCATTTAATTTGTGGCCTTGCTGAACTATTTAATTAATTCTTGAATTATTAATAATACTAATATTAATAATGATATTATTGAATATGCTTTACAGATTAAATCAGTCTCTGTCTTAACAAGTTACTACTAATTCTAATACATTTCAGAATACCAGCAAGGTTGCCAAATAGTGACTTGTATTTTTGTTGTGCTGGTGCTTTAGGAACCTGACTGAGCTCACTAAATTACTTTGTACAGACCATTGAACAGCTGTCAGATGGGTTTAGGTTTTTTGGCCTGTTGGTCCCTCAGTGGATCATTAGTTTCCTTCAGTGTTTGTAATGGTCAAAGCTTTCATAACTTTAAAAATGAAAATATTCCTACATATTTTAAAGAATATCTAAGCAACCCCTCCCCCCAATCTCACAAGTAACTTTGGAAATGAAAATTCCTATAGCAACAACATTGCTAAGGAATTAAACAAGTATCCTTAGAAGATAAAGAAAGCTCTCCTTGCACTCCTTTTTTTGCCCAGTCCTATCAAGAGCCTGTACAGAGCACTAATCTAAAAAGCTTACCCACAGTTTATTGTTTGATTTCTTTTGAGGTGCCTTTTAAGACCAGAGAGAATTTTCTGAATCAAAAAGGACAATTGTGCTGCTTATATTCCTTTTACTATTCCAGTACTATACCTTAGTAGTCTTCCTTATGATCAAAGGAGAGTTTGACTAACCCCCCTTTAATTCTGCCATCATTCCTTTTCCAGATCCAGAAAAGTCAGTTAAAAAGAATAGTTAGAAATCTTAAAAAAAAAAAAGGAAAGTGTGCTTGATAGAATGAAGATCTTGAGTTAGGTTTATTTCTTCCTTTTCTTTTCTCATCTCTTCCAAAGAAATAGTTGTGCAAAGACTTACCTTCAGAAGCCTAGGTTGTAAAGTTGAATTAGCAACATTTCTTAGTTTGGTGCATTTTTGGGTTTTGTTAATATATTTGTAAGAGGGGTCCTTAACTTCCATATGCCTGTTGTCAAGGACAGGAAGACTTCACTTATGTTTCACTTGTGGTTAACATCTTTTAGTTACTGACATTTTTTAGTTCCACACAGCAAACTGCTAAGAACTAAGTCTATATACCAGTAATAATAGGTAGTAATGGGAAATAAATTACATAAATAATATGGGTAGATCTGTTTAGATGTTAATTTCTTCATAGTCTATTCATGTAAATCTTAGAAAAAATGTTTAACGTAACAGCAGTAAGAACCTGATCTATCTGCCTCTTGATACGAGGTTAGAACATGTCCCTTAGGATGTTCAGGCTTCAAGGACGAGAAAAGCTATTCTGTGACAAATCCAAAAATCTTTAATTTTGGTCTAATTCTCCTCATTTGTTTCCTGTCCAGATCTGATTTACTATAATAACTTCATCCTTTTCTTCACCACCTTCCACAAATTGGATAGTTAAACTTATGAAATCCCTAGTTAGGCAAGAGAAAAACAAACAGGAAGGGACATATTTTGAGAAAGACAGGTTCCTCTTTGGGGATCCAGATTAAGCCGTATTAGGATTGTGGGCACAAATTAGGTGCTTGGAGATGTGGCTGCACAGAGTTTTTACTTTTAGGTAGTAACATTTCAGCTGCTTAGATAGAAAGGGGAGCTTGGGGGGCCCAAAATTCACCTTAGCGCCACCCCTCCCAGCATCACCCCTGTCAAGCCCTCCTCCTCCCCCCTGGGCTGCTGCTTCCTACCCAACACAGCTGAGCCCGCCCTGCTCCCACCTGTAGTCTGCAGAGGCGCAGTGCTCCCAGTTTGGCCAAATAAGTATGTTTGGCCAGAGGATGTATAGCGCAGCTGCTGGGAAAAGGCTGGTGCCGCCCTGTGCTTGGATGATTCCAAAGAACTGTCTTAGTGTAATTGACTATACATGAGTTGAGAGAGATAAAGGAAACTGCTCCCCTACCCCCACATATGAGTTCAGGGGATAGTATTGTGAAATGAGAACTGAGTGATTCCTTTGTGAGGTATCTAGATTTAAGGAAAAGGCAGCTAGACTGATCTTGGTCAGGAGTCTAGCACATGTTTGTGTTCAATTCTGCTTTGTTACAAACCTTCTCTCACCCTGACAAATGTTATCTGTTCCTCATTTGCAAAATATGATCAGTGGTTCTTTCCTTGGAGTGTAATGTGGGCACATAATGTGTGGACACATGAACACTTGGGGTGCTGACAGATGTGTGCTGGGGGGAGGAAGAGGGAACACAGCATTTTACTGGAAGAGGCATCGCATCAGTTTCACCCGAGTCCCCAGCATCTGTGTAGCTTGCGCACTTTAGCAGCACTTTTTGGCACTTTTATCTAAGAGCTGATTTAATCAGCTCTTAAATAAAAGTGCCAAAAAACCTCGCTGAAGCACATGAGCTATACAGATGCTGGGCGAGCTGGGTCAAACTGATGCAGTGCGTCTTTTGGGCATGTCCTGTGCTCAGTGTAGGGGCACGCTGAGCTGAAAGTAAAGTGCTGTTTGTTTGGGTTTTTTTTCCATGTCTATAAGCAGCCTTGGAGTTCTTTTAGAAGGGGAATGTTTCAAAAGGGCAGCAGCTGGTACATTTTCATTATAGTATGTGAATGAGCTGAAAATGATTCAAATGAAGGAAACCTGCTCCAACTTTAACACTCCTTCATCCAGGGTTACAGTGGGAGAAGGTTTGCTCCATTTCAGTCATTCTCAGCTTGCTCATACCTTGCCATTAAAACATAGCAGCTGCTGCCCTCTTGAAACTTCCCCTTTTGAAAGGGTTCCAAGTATTTGTGTGTCCACACTATACATTAATAATTGTAACATACTCAGATGGGAAATTCTCCCCGCTCCCCCCCAGTTACATACTGTCTCCATTTTAGAGCTAAGTTTTTGTAGCCATGTGAATGGCCAACTCTCACTTTAGAAGTAACATTGATAGTACTTGCAATTTGGTGAATACTATACTCCTATAGCAGTGTTTCTCAACCTTATTAGACTCAAGGCACCTCTAGGAAAATGCCAGATCTTTACTTTTACTCATTTTTTGACTATGGAGAAATAATAGAGCAATTCTTCTGTTGCAAAAAAAACCAAAAACACTAACCCAGAAAGATTACAGCGCATTCAAGTGTTTTTGACACTATGGGTTCCTATTTGAAATCTGTGGGTTTATCTTGTGAACCATGTGTAGGTGTTGACACACTAATATTGTGCAGCACTCTATGACAGTGGCGTAACTAAGGCAGGGTGACTGGCACAGGCACCCTGGGTGCTGACTTGGGGTAGGTAGAGTGGAAAAAAAAGCACTACCACAGTTGTGTGATCATGGCAATGGTAGCAACAGGAAGTCACTGCTGCCTCTATGCGTGGCAGCTGTCCTGGGTGCCCAGCTGTGTCACTATGACTCTGCTTTGCAGCACCATTACAAAGAACTCACCACACCGAAGGGTCTTTTGGTATCCTTGTTGAGAATTACTGTCCTAGAGACTTCTTGCATTGTCTTCACAATATGCTATACTTCCAGATAATATAAATTAAATGCCAGGAAACACCCCCCCCACACACATTCCTGTGGTATTTGACCATCTGAATTGTAATGCTGGCCTAGAATATAGGTTTTCTTAGATGGGTACCAAATATTCCTCTGTATGTTCTGTACAATATGGAGCACAATAAATAGGGTCACTTTTTTGGTCTTCATAAGTTGGTCATGGTTTAATTAAGATTTCTCTATATACTTTCAGTTTATGATAGTATTGTTTAATATGCTAGGCACAAAATCTTCAGTGCTTTAATATGTATAGAAGAGAAACTTTATGGGCTTGATATTACATTTTGTAAGTGTGGGTAAAGCACTAAGTTATCAGCAGAAAGAAGTTGGGGAACGTAGGGGTATCTGAACCTGCATTAATGAAAGAATTGCTGTGCAGTTGCCAAATACCTTGCCAACTAGCAGAAGAGATGCCTAAAAAAGGAATGGAGAGCAAAGAGGTGCAGTACGGTGACATGGACACATTTAAACTAGTCAGTCTTTAGACATTCCAATAATCTGTCCATAACCATCCATTCAATCACTTTATCTTAATGAGTTTAGAAAAGGTGTTTGATGAATGAGGCTTGGGACTGACTGTTGTTTAGTACAAAGGACAATACCTAATACTTTTACTTGAACTGCATCCGTAACTGTGCTTTGTATTGTGTAGCATGGAAAAATATTCCTGCATTCAGAAATGTTAAAGCAGTCATTGTGAGCATGTAGTTCAACACAAGCCATAGAATTTTACCTAGTAATTCCAACATCAAACAAAAAGCTTAAGCTAGAGCGTATCTAAAGAGACTAGAAAGGCTCTGCTTAAAAACTTCAAGTGATATAGAGTCCATCACATCCAAAGGTAAGTTGTACCAGTGCTTTATTATTGTCACTGTAAAACACACACACAC
>NW_017728992.1:135357107-135379283 GCF_001723915.1 Gavialis gangeticus | reverse complement strand
TCACTGTAAAACACACACACACACACACACACACACACTCACTGTAAAACACACACACACACACACACACACACACACACAATCTTGTTTGTAGTCTGAATTTGTCTAGCTTCAATTTTCATCCCTTAGATCTTGCTAGCCTTTCTCTGGTAGGTTAATGAGAAATTAATCCTTGTTGTCTGCCACTCCAGCAATTTTTGCATCATCTGCAGACTTTACAAGCAATGATTTTGTGTTTTCTTTCAGTTCATTTGTAAATATATTGACTAGCATTCACAGAGTCAAAGCCTGTCAGAAAATAAAATGAATGTTTTTTACTCTTTGTAGGCATTTGTCTTTTGACTGTTTGAAGGGTAAATCCAAGCTTTCTGTGCCTGTACATTGTAGGTGTTTGCTGCCATTAGATTTGGATCACACTTTTTATTAAGCTTAAATGTATAAATTGTTTTTAAAGGGTTAATAAGTTATTACTATATTGTATAGTCCTTGTGAAGAACCTGACAGTTCTCTGTATCAGTTTCACAACTACAGTATACTTTTAGACTTTTGATGGTTGTGCTTCTAAATAGTTAAATCAGTCTTAGTTATCTGTTTGGTAGGAGCCCCAGCTGCTGGCAGTCTGGTAAATTAGGTAGTAATATCCTTGAAATTTATGACCTCCAATCTAGAGTCAAAAGTCTGGCTGGACTCACAGGTAAGGGGAAGATCCAAGGTTGAAAACTTTAAGGACTTTTTAGTTCTTAGACAAACAGCTTGAAAGTACTGGTAGTTAAAAGCTGAAGTAGACATATAACATGCCTTGATTTGTAGTGAGACAGGAATGCTTGTAGGGTCCAAAAATTGAACGCCTGTTCAGATAGGCAACAGCAGTTAGTAGGTGGTTATAAGAGCAAGTTTCACTGTGGAAGCCTCACGGAAACGTAAGACATATCACAAACATGAAACTTTTTTCAAATCACTAAATAATTGTAACTAGAGTTTATGAAATAATTATAGAAAAATATTATATCACTTTAAGCAAACTAAGAAATTTGCTGTTTATAATATTATTTTAGGGAAAATACAGTCAGTAGACTTAAAGAGGCATTAAAAGAAATCATAATCATCTTACTTCTTTAAAATAAGAATTTTAACATAATTTATGTTTTTTTCATGATCCAGAATGGAGAGGGAGGAAAAGAAACAGAAGAAGATAAAGACGCAAACAAATCTGAGATCAGTGTAGTGTTTGAAATTGCTTTGAAGCGCAACATACCTGTCAGTTTTGAGGTAAGTATTCTATATTCAGTTGTTTGCTATCTTTGGAGCATTTGTAAAAGCATAACAAGCAATAACTAAAACCCAAATGTCTAAAGACATTTATTGCCCCATAGCATAGAAAATTTCCTCAGATATATTTCATCATCTTGGCATAGAAATTTCAATTGGTTACCACCAATTAGGGGGAAAAATCTCTCTTTCAGATGGAGGCAGATATTATGTCTTCTAATGGGAGATTCTGCCAGACATTCAGATACTGTGAAAGATCTCATAGAGACATTTTGTATTATATGCACCATTTTCAAAGAGTCATCTCCTTCCTTCTCCCCCTTCTTTTTTTACTGCTTTCCTATTTCTCCTTGTCTCTAAATTGTTAAATCTGTGAATCTGCTTTTAACATATCTATCTACCTTAAGTAGCAGTAAAGTAATTCTGTACAAATCAGTATGCTATAAATTATACAGGGAAGGATGGTAATGACTTCTGTGGAGCTACTTCAGCAGAAGGGGTTTTTTTACAAGTTGACAGTGATTGTATGTGGCTATTAAGATTTGCCTAATCTCCAGAAAAAAAAAAAAAAAAAAATGCTTATATTTTATGTTTATATAGCAGTGGATACCAGTCTAAACTGAACTTTAAAACTTGTCTTGTTTTTATTACTGTGTGTCATATATTCACACCAAGTGAATTCTGTGTATGGATAGAGATATTTTAAATCATTTTCTCTGTTCAAATGCTTTTGAAAATATGCCTGCATATTAGAATGTCATATTAGATTTGGTGTCATGTATTATACAATTTTACCGGTGTGGGCTTGGTATGGCTGCATCACTTTCCTCTGGAAGTGATATATAGTCCATTCAAGAAAAAAACCTGTGTGTGTAACTCTTACAACATGTGGAGAACATTGGCATTGACTAGAGCCAGGTAACCTCCAGGGACATAGTAGGATCACTGGATTACCTACTGGGTCCAAGAATGGTCCATGGGTTGAGCAGAGTGCCTCCAGATGCTTCAGAAGGTATAAGGAACTCCACAGTAGGTATTTTTGGGGGTAATCTGCTCCTTATTAAGGTTTAATCTTAGCTCTAATAAAGAGAAATTATTTAAATTTTATGTTATTTAAAATAATTAATAGCGTTAACTATTATTGTATATATTGTATACACGTGTGTGTGTTTATATATCCATATAAGTGCTCAATCTTTTTTTAATCTTGTTAAATTGTTGATACCAAAGCCAAAATCTAATTACCTGTGAGTGGAAAAAGTGTTTTCTTTTACAAGTTTTGAATTTACTAACTTTCAGTTGTATCCAATACCATCTTGTTCTTTTGTTATGAGATGAGCAGAACAGAAACTGTTCTACGATCTGTATACCATTTAAGCGTACATTTTTCACATGCCTTGTATTCATCACCTAATGTCAACAGTCCCTGTCTTTTTCATCTCTGTGTGAGTTTTTCTGTGCCCCAATCATCATAATACTAATAACTTTTAATTGTCTCTTAATGCTCCATATTAGGTCCTGATCCCCGAGGTATTTTTATCACATGGTTAGTCTCAGAGACTACTATTGCCAAGATGTTAAATGGCAGTATTATTGTATTTAAGTAGGATTATTTGTTTGTTTGTTTATATAAGTAGGATTTTCTTTAAGAACTGTTTAGTATTACTCCAGGCATGTATAAAGCATTCATTACCTGTGTAATATAATAGCTGTAAAATAGTCAGCCTTTTCTGTATCTTACAAACCTGTAGTAAATAAAAAAGCAGGACAGTGTTATATAAATGAGCAAATAGTTAACAAAAAATGTAATGTTTGCAATAAACAGAATTACGTAATTTCTGGAGCATAAAGAGAGTATGTAATGCAAGTCAGGGGCCAAGTCCTGCCCTGTGAGGTCAGTGGGATCACATGGGTGTAACTGAGGGCACAATTTGGCCCTAACTGTTTGGCTAAGAGAGATTACACAAACACAAGACCTGTACTTGGACTGCCTGATGAAATCAAGATAGGTTTTTCATAAAACTTGTTGAATGCTCTCTGTGTATTAAACAACAGATTTAAAAAATCTTAAAGTACCAAAGTCTGATAGGGGGAGAATTATACTCCAGTGCTGAAGCTGGGGTGTGCTCACCTTAGTTATGCAGGTCTCCCAGGACAGCTTTCTCCCACAGAGCAAGCTTGTTCTTTCATAGTAGCTTTCAGCTTTTGCCAGACTGTCAGACAGAGAATCATAGAAAATTAGGGTTGGAAGGGACCTCAGGTGGTCATATAGTACAATCCCTTGCTCAAAGCAGGGCCATCCCCAGTTAGATCATCCCAGCCAAGGCTTTGTCGAACCAGGCCATAAAAACCTCCAAGGGTAGAGATTCCACAACCTCTCTGGATAATCTGTTCCAGTGCTTCCCCACCCTCTTAGTGAGAGTTTTTCCTAATATACAGCCTAAACCTCTCTTGCTGCAACTTGAGACCATTGCTCCTTCTTCTGTCATCTGCCACCACTGAGAACAGTCTAGCCCCATCCTTTCTGTAATCACCCTTCAGGTAGTTGAAGGTTATTAAATCCCCCCTTCAGTCTTCTTTTCTTCAGACTAAATAAGCCCAGTTCCCTTAGCCTCTTCTCTTAACTCATGTGCCCCACATGAGTGGCCTTCCTGACCTCATCCCTGCATGCCTGAGCAATATTCCTCCCTAGTCATCTGTCCAAGCTTTCACTTTTTGTAAGCTTCCTTTTTGTGTTTAAGATCACCAGAGAGTTCTCTGCTAAGCCAAGCTGGTTGTCTGCCATATTTGCTATTCTTCCTGCACATTGGGATGGTTTGTTCCTGTAACCTCATCAAGGTTTCTTTAAAATACAACCAGGTCTCCTGGACTCCTTTCCCCCTCAGACCGGCTTCCCAGAGAATCCTGCCCATCAGTTCCCTTGTCAAAGTCTGGTTTTACAAAGTCCATGTTTCATACTCTGTTGCTCTCCTTTCTTCCTTTTGTCAGGAAGAAAGGAACTTGATTATCTCGTGGTCACTGCTACCCAAGTTGCCATCCATGTCTACACTCCCCACCAGTTCTTCCCTGTTTGTGAGCAGCAGGTCAAGAAGAGCGTGGCCCCTAGTTGGTCTCTCCAACACTAGTACCAAGAGGTTGGTCTCCAGTGTTCTGCAGATACTTCCTGGATTGCATATGCACTGGTGTATTTTCCTCCCAGCAGATGTCAGGGTGATTGAACCCCATGAGAACCAGGGCCTATGATCTGGAAACTTCGGCTAGTTGTCTGAAGAAAACCTCATTTACTTCATCCTTCTGGTCTGGTGGCCTATAGCAGACACCCATCACAACATCACGTTTGTTGCTGTCCCCTCTAACCTTAACCCAGAGACTTTCAGAAGGCCTATATCCAATTTCATACTGGAGCTCTGAACAATCATACAGCTCCTTTACATACAGCACAACTTCTCCTCCTCTTCTCCCCTGCCTGTCGTTCCTGGACAGTGCCCCAGTTATGCGAGCTATCCCACCAAGTCTCTGTTATTCCAGTCATGTCACAGTTCCTTGACTGTGGGAGGACTTGTTTTACCAGCCTCAGTGCATTCGTGTACTGACGCCTGAGGTAACTAGCTGATTGCCCTACTTTCTCAGGAAGAATGAGGAGGCCTTCCCTGTTGCCCTCTCCTTTTTGTGCTTCCTCCAGGTCTCCCACTTCTCCACTTATCTCAGGACTTTGTTCTTCACCCCCCAGTGAGCCTTGTTTAAAACCTTCCTCACTAGGTTAGGCAATAGCTTTCAAACCTGAATTTGGATCATCTTGCAAGATGCTGCTTCCAAGTAGGGATCTTGCCATTGTTCCCAAGTTAGCAGGAAAGATTTGCCTTTGTTGCAGCAAAGAGATTTATGAACTGGTTTATGCATTTTAATTTTCATGCATTTCACTTGTGTTTTTTTCCATTTTCAAAGGACAAACTAATTAATTAGTCATAGCACATGTTGCATTTGGCAAATTTTGAACAAAGTGTTATGTCTAGTTTAGGTAGAAAATACCATGTGTGAAGGCTAAAGGGTTAACGATGCATTTCTTTTTGCTTGGAGTTACAGTACAAATGTCTTTCCTCTTTCGATAGCTTTTCAGTTTTAGGCCTGCCGAAGGAGTTGGGTAGTCCAGATGGGTTTAATTGATCTCACCTGCTTAAAAGCTGTACACAGTTCTTATACTCTTTATCCCACCATCAGGGCAGAGTTGGTCTCTCAAAAATGGGTTATGGACCTGCTTGATATTTCCCCTCTGGCTATGGAGAAAGGATGCCAGTGTTCCTCACCGACTTGTGGAGATCATTTGCCTAAAGGGATTAATGTTAGATTTTTTTTTTTAAATTTAATAAAGCTGTAGATATTTTCCTTACTGGCAAAATGCCCGTTTCTTCCTGTGTCTTCATTTACATAAGCATGTGTAAATACATTGATAGTTTGGTATTTTCTAAATTTTAAACAGTCATGGATAATAGACAATTTTCCATTGTTTCATTTTACCTTTTTTTTTTTCCTCCAGTAATCTTAAAGCTAGTACTCATTTACTCTCACTGATATCTTTCAAAATGCAGCCTATGTACTCTTTGTTAACTGAAACAATGGTATTCTTTTACTAATATGGAATTCCTGTTTTACATTTGTCAGTTTGATTCATTAAACTGAACTATATTCATCTCTGATATAAGTAGACCTCAATGGTGCTACACCAGGCATGAATTTAGCCTGTTGTGTTTTCCTTTGCTGGACTCATCATTTAAATCAGCATGACAGAAAGGAGGAAATGTATAAACTGTCATTGCTAATCAAATTTTCTGGTACAATTAGCCATAATTTAGTCCATAAGATGAGTCTTGAAACTCATGGAGCATTTTAATATACTGGTATACTGAAGTGGTTAGTGTTTGTGGATTGAATTCCATTGTAAATCTCTGTGTTGGTTTTATAGCACAAATGGTTTAAATCATGTTGAACAGAAAAGATCTGAAAACGGTTAGTCTGAATTTCTCTGGAGTCTACCAGAAATGATTTTAGATTCCTTTTCAAAAAAGAAATCTTAACCTAAATTTAATATTGGGTCCAATCCTAAGACCTCTGAAGTTGATGAGAATCTTTCCATTTAATCTTCTTGTTGAAGTCTGACAAATGTAAATATTATACTGGCCATTATGTACCACATATAACTAAAAGATTAAAAAAATAAAAAGTTATGCAAATATACTTAGTACTTTTTAAGATGAATTTTTTTTCTGAACTTAATTTATTTCTTAAGCAAGTAATTTTACTCCTCATTTTATCAACATTATTAATTATATTTTCTATCTATATTGTACTGTATATGAATACTACCTACAATGTCTATGGTATAGTATTGTCAGTATCATGACTGCAAACCTTTAAAAGGCAAGAAATGAAAAGGCTGTGGGTCCTTTTGTAATTTCAGTTCAGGTGTATTGCACCACCTCTGTGTGTTTACATTAGTCATAAAGCACACATGCATACATTGTAAAACATTTAAAAGTAAATGCCACAGGTGTGCAGCCCATGAGCATTGTTATGAGAAATTCACTGTTTGACTGTCCAAAATTATAATCAGCCTTGGAACTTTTCCTCATATTGTAGTTTTTTCTGTTTAAAAAAGGAGAGAGAGAACCTTTTAGAAACTTGATGTATGTATTCTTTGATTATAACCTTCTGAGTCTATGGACTTTGCACATTACAACCTGGGCTGCATTGGAGGGGGTGGTCCTTGGTTTAGGATGTCTAAGAGGAAAAATAACCTTCTGTGAATCAGAATTTCTGGCTCACTGTCTTCTGTATGCCACTCCAGAAGTGGAATTGCGTAGAAATTACTGAGATCCTCCACCTTATCATGCTGGAAATTCACTGTTGAACTATGAACAACCTTTATGCATGGATGCATGACAGAACACTGTATCCCCAAATTTAGTCTCTGTCCACTGTTAAATGCAAGCAGTAAAACCCTGATTTCAATGAAGTCGGTGTAAAAAGTACATGGACTTCATTGGGACTAGGATTTTGCTCAGGATTCTCCTCTGCTTTGTATTATCATCATCGCACTTCAAATGCTCAGTGTAGAGAAGAGTTGGGGCTATATCTACATTACCAAGCTCTAGGCTGGGTGTGTGCTGTATCCTATTTAGGGAATGAAGCAGCAAGCATGCTCACACTCCATGTGCTGGCAAGACCAAAGGGCTAGGTACAGACATTCAAAAGCCCAAAGCAGAATAGATCTAAGTTGCACAATTTTCTGTAAGAAATGTAGTTTAGATCAGTAGTGAACAGAACATGCGTTTGCCCTTTGGTGCAGGGTGGCAAATCGTTGACTGCATTCTGCCATTTTTTAAACCAGTCTGTGTGTGCCGAACTTCTATTCTGTGATGGGTACAGACCAGTTTTTGATCACTTACATTGGTAAAAATGTAACGTCTGTACTTTGCATAGAGGTGTTGTGCTCACAGCCTCCCAGGACTCTTGTTTGGGCAGAGCAGCCCCACCTTCTCCCAGACTACTACATTAAAAGCACAGTGGAGCCCTCAATTTGTGAAATGCTGGAGCAAGTCAGTTTTAAGCAAGATGACAATCATAATAGTTTTGAGATCCTTACCTTGACACAGAGTCAGGGTAGTCCTAAATTAAAAAAAAAATAATCCCTTCCTAGCAGACTTCTTTACTGGCATACACTTTTTCCTGTTCTGGGAAAATTTGGATATAGTTCTCTATTAACCTCCATTTTGTGTCTTTTTATTGATGTTTATTATATTTGCTGTGTAAAATTGCTACAAAAGGAGGTTTAAACAAGAAATACAAGCCTAAAGAGACCTGATTACAGTGTAACTGCAAAACTAAATAATGCAGAGGACATGACCTTCATAGCAAAGAACTTTAATACAAAACAGGTTGAAATAATATTAAGGTTTAGAATTTAAACCCATAAAAAACACCGCAGTTGAGCTAATGCTGCTGGTAACACCTTAACCTCAGTTCCTTTATGCTTAGGAATCACCCAGTAGCAAATGGTTTTGCTACTGCAGTTCACTAAATATATGCATTTATTTTGATTTTGAAAATATTAGCTAATGTCAAATATTGAATAGTAATAGCTTCTGTCTATCAGAAACTTCAGAGTTCTCTTATAAGCAAATAAAAAAGCAAAAATACTAAATTAAATATTTGCTTCCTCCCCCAGTGATCGCAAGAACTGAACTCTGGCCCAGATTCAAAGCTCATATAACTGTCATATATCTAATTATAAAGCATTTATTGTTTTAATTAAATGTAAACAGATAGCTGTATTGAATTGCTCCATCTGTAGTACCAGTTTTTGTCAGTAAAATGTTGTCGTTTCCTTGGGGAAAAAAATCTGATGGATGTGGTAAGTAGAATATAGAAGAGGGCAGTTGAAAAGATGCAGAACCATCTTAGACACAGACTTTCTTTGCTTCTATAGCTTCTCAGTAATGTAAATGTTGGCTGCGTCCAGACAAGCGCAGTTGTGCACCACATACCGCACATTCTGTTGTTCTCCATGCTTCAAGGGAGTAGTGCAGCGAGAAAGTCAGAGGTCAGAAAAAAGTGGAGTGATGCATGAGGCGGCAGCATGCGCCACTCAAAGCAAGAGGCTGGCCGGCTGGAGCCATGCCTCACTGCTGGCCTGGCTTCATGCGACAACGGGCTCGCTGCTGCTGCAGTCATGGAAGAGGACCCCAGGTAAGGTTGCTGAGGCCAGGCCAATGCTGGCCACAGCTTCCCCTACCCCATCCAGGGTAGTTTGCTGCACATGAGTGCACAGACGTTCCCTGGGGACAAGTAGCGGTGGCACAAGGTGTGCTGCCACTAGTTGTACCCGGATAACCAAATGTTCATGCACATCTGGGTACAACCGTTGTGGTTGAGAATGGTTTCAAACAGGCATTCTCATCATTCAGGTTGAGTTTGTTTGGAAAGATATTTTTAAGTTGAGGTTTGCATAACTGATTGTTTTTTTTTCTAGTAGAGCTCTAGACAGAACAGGACTTACGAGTTATGCTAGATCTCTTGTTAAGTTTTATCATCACTAATTGAGATGGATCAAAATTCTGGAGACTAAAATCATTAGTCATTCAAAATAATATTTGATCTCTTCAGGCAAGGGTTGTGACTCTGGTAAGCTAGGAGTGGTAAGGTTCATGCTGTTTGTGTCTCTGAATAAACAAAGAAATTCAGCTTTTCAGGCTTGAAGTTCAGCATCTTGCACAAATAGTACATCCTTCAAATAATCATGATTCTTAAAGGAGGAAATATTTTTGAGCTATGAGTTTGACTTATAACTGATTTGATATAAATACCATTTAGCATGGGTGGTAAATAGTAGTAGTAGTTTGTTTACAGCTTTCACCAAAAGAATATGCTAAAATGAACAAAAAGAAATGATACTTATATAACTTACAATTTTTGCTAAAAACAGACAGCAAGACGATCCATTCTACCAATTTTTGCAAAATTAAACCAGAAAATAGTATCTGATGTTGAAAAAGAAATGATAAAATGAAGCAGTGGATAATAAAACAAAATGGGAAAATGTTATTTGATTTTGGCCCTTATTCTTTGAGCGCGTAAGACAAATGTATCTAAAGAGAATATGTGGTCCAAACTGTTATTAGAGAGAAGCCCGTTTGTTTTTCCTTTGTTAGCCCAATATTTAAAATTTCCCATTAATGGAGAGATCCATTTTCCTCTTATTTCTTCAGAGAACATCCTTGTTCCAACAAGAGCATTTTGTGCCCAAACATTTTGTAACAACCTGCCCATGACAACCACAGATCTCATTAGTAGGGGAGTGCATTGCACAGCGGCTCCTTTAATTTTTCTTTTTTCACCATGCACCCCCGGAGCACTGACTGGTGAAGGGAGACCCCCACTGCTTGCTGCTGATCAGCCAGGTAGCAAAAAATATGGTTTTAAATATGCTTCAATTTTCCCCTCCTAGTTAATCAGCAGCAAGCAGCGGGGCCACCAGGGCCCCTTGGTCAATCAGCAATGCGAGGCAAAAACTATGGCATGTTTAAAACTGTTTGTTTTGCCTCCTGGCTCATCAGGAGGAAGCAGCAGGACTGCCAGGGTCCCTCTGCCAATCAGTGGTGGGAATCGGGTACATGGCAGTCGTACGGCCAATCGCATGCGCGGCTCTGCTGGTTGCTGATGGGTCTTGCACCTGGCCAATAGCACACTGCCTGTCAGCAGCTCACTGAGCCGCATGTGCGACACATGGCAGCATGGGGTGGTGGATGGCAGTGGCCGCCACGTGCAAGTTCCCCCCCGCTTCCACCTGGCTGGGCAACACCTGTGCAGTCTGCAGAGGAGACCCACTGCCCTCTCTCTCTCTCTCTCTCTCTCTTCCTCCCCCTTCCTTGTTGTAGAATTAGATAGAGATAAAACCTACCTTAAAAAGTAATTGGAGATCTTGTTGGTTTTGGGATGGACTATGGGTCAGCATCCCAACATTCAGCTGCGTGTAATAAAATGGATTCTACCTTGGATCTATAGACCTTTATTGTTTCCAGAACCACTCTTTTTCCCATCTTGTTGTAAAAAGAACTCTGCCCAAAAACTCAGTTTGCTTTAATATTTACATTTTCAATGTGCTTGTTCCAACTCAGATTTTTGCTAAAATAGATTCCAAGGTATTTAAAGAAAGACGCCATCTCTAGTTTCTTTTTCTGTAAAAAAAACAAACTTTTTTTCTTCTTTCATTCCCCAAAACCAATACCTTCGTATTAACTGTGGTGATTTCCAAACTGTTTGAAGTGCAATACTTCTGAAAAGCATCTAGTAACCTGGGATTATGACATTATTAATGTGTCATCTGCATAAAGCAAGATGGAGCTAGAGTCATGCAAAATCATGGGTGCATGTAATTAATAAACTGTTAGCACCTGTCTTTATATTATTTGAGAATAAACTAAAAAATTGGGTGGCATATAAAGCGCAGTAGAATAGGCAGATTTGGTGGGGTCTGATTATTAACAAAAGTACCTTTTACTAAGTTAAGTAGTTAAATTGGAAAAGTACTTGATTTATTTTTATTATGCATTGTGGTGGTGTTTTGTTAGCCCTGTATTTTAAAGCAGTTAAACATTTGCTTTGAAGCAATGCATCTAAATGTGTTGTTTAGATTTTCTTCTTTGGTTAATCCTAGTTCTAATGCTGTCAAACATGAACATTCCCATCCATGTCAGTCTTTATTCTCTGCAGGCCTGCCTACGTAACTGTCATTTGCAGGAAAGAAGGTTGTTGTTTTTTTCAGTAAAAGAATCTCAGTAATATATTTCAATTGGATGGGTATGAAAAATGGTAAAAGGTGGGGACCTGTGTTGCATTATGTCATTTGACTTGATATAACCTTTTGTTCAATAGGTGATTAAGGAAAGTGGACCTCCACATATGAAGAGCTTTGTTACTCGAGTCACAGTAGGAGAATTCTCTGCAGAAGGAGAAGGAAACAGTAAGAAACTCTCAAAAAAACGAGCTGCAATGGCTGTCCTACAAGAACTTAAAAAACTCCCTCCTCTTCCTGTGATTGAAAAGCCAAAACTTTACTTTAAAAAACGTCCTAAAACAATATTAAAGGTAAGTGTCTGTGTATATTGCAAATAGTAATGCTCTCTTATGACAATTTATGATTCTTATGGAATTGCTACCTCTTCCTTGTCTATACCATTACTTGTGTAGCTTTAATTTTAGTGTGGTCCAGCTTGTTGGTATTTTCCAGACCCCACCAGATGGCTGTAATTTGTCATTATTTCATTTGTGACAACCAAAAAAAATTACTTGTAACCATAAAAATTATCAAATGTGTTTACTCTAAAGTTTTTGTCCATTTGGGATCTGATCCTGCATTCATTAGGAGTTTTGCTATTAGATTCAGTGGTGTAGGTTCAGATTCTTAGACTAGCTGCTGAGGAATGGTAGACAGAAAAATATATGCGCTCATGCTAAAATTCTTATGTTTTAATTTATGTTGTCCTCTGATAGAAGATTTCTATATAATAATCGAGCATTACAAAGACTAATTGTTAAAGATAGATGTAGTTAGCCATATTAGTCTGAAGTCGAGCAGAAGGCAGTGTATATTTGCACCCTGTAGAGTAACCGAGAGATGCATAAGCTATTCGTCAGCTGCTGCTTTTGAAATCTTATGCATCTCTAATTAAATTAGCCTAGAAAGTTCAAATCTACCCTGCCTCTACTTTTAATAAAAAGTAGTCTTTTATTAATCTATTTAAATTATTTTAAATAAAATAATATATGTAAAATATATATTATAAACACTATGTTAAATTTCATAACATTTGTAAACTTTTAAAAATATACATATTTTATATAAGTATAACATTTTAAATTTTATAAGATGATAAAAAATATATATTTTTTATATACGTTCAATGTCTAACTATATCATTACTGATTTTAAGTAATACAACAAGTTAGGAATATAATTTATGTAGCTGTGGCACAAGCATGTTTTTGTTTATGTATCATACAGTATATTTAGATGGATTCTGTAAGGAAGTGATATAGAGCTATAACTGCAATAAGCAAAACATCCCAGTGAAGCCACATTCCCTTTTACCACTACTAACCAGAAGAACACATACAGCTTCTAAGTTTCTTGTGTCATTAGTTTTAGCTTTTTCTTTTATTTTTGCCTATATTATTCTGTTAAGTGTTTTTAATGATGTCCAGTGCTGAGAAAAAACATGTCCAGCTATTTCAAGCTTAATTCTTAATACACTGTTGTCTACAAATGAACATGAGTGAAGTCCCTTTGTGTGTGAGGAAAGCCGTGTCAACTGCAGCTACAGCATCTGCCCTAAGGTAGTGCAGTAACTTGTCAGTACCCACTTAGGAAGTATGGTTCTGTTTGATTTGAACAGCTCCAGAATATTCTGTAAATTCATCCATTCTACTAACTTGAAAATCTCTTAGAAATATTGTAAGGTCAAATGCTCACCATCTGTGCCCTTGGAAGTTAGGACCCTTTGTCAGTTCTGTCACCACAAATGAGATTGTCACTAGGTCCCCACATCTTCCATCTGTTTGATTGGTTAGTTAAGGATAGCACTTTAGAAAAGGTCCAAAGGTCTGTTTCTGTCACCATCAAACAGACCCTTGAATATGCATGTAGAAAAGCTACTTAATTGCTTATACATTTGCCTTTAGCTAGGGTAGGATTGGTAATATGCCGATTCATAAAAATCAGTGATCAAGGCCATAAAAGCGTGATGATTTTGAATTATCCCTCCAGTACAATGTGCCCTGGGTTAGAGGATATTAATATGCTTTGCAATACATTAATGAAGCTTTTGTCAGAGCCTCTAGATTCCTGTGAGCTCAAGTTTCTTAAATGGAGCTGTTTATTCCTGGTAGCAGTAGATTTATTGCTGCCTCTAGGATTCAGTCAGTTCACAGTGACTAGCCCTGGTTTGTGTAGTTATCCTAAATTCTTTCTCAACATGCACCTAACTGGAATAATCCGCCCTATGTGTGATCTAACAATGGCATTCATGGGCCGTTCTGTATATACATTTATATAGAGAAATACTGTTTAGCCTCAGCACAATATGAAAAATAAACTTAGACTGTCAGTACATCAAACTAGAATAGGTTTTGCCAGGGGCCCAACCCTTCCATACGTTACTTCCTTTTTGGGGGTATGAGTTAATCTGTTTGGACACAATTTTCTACTGCTTGACATTCTGGGTAGTATTAACACCCATGCAAATGTGTAAATGCTACTGTTTTGCTTTCTAGCATTTCACATCCATTTTGCACTAGTGTAAACCACAGTAGAGAACCAGACCCTTTCAATTTGCTGCTACAGAGCACACACCTGCTTTTACATTTAGACACGGGGGCCCTCAAGACTTTGGAACTGCAATATCAATATTATATGCAGGATAGTCTCTTTCCAGAATATTGGTTTAGGATATTTAAAGGTCAGTGTTTAATCTGTGCTTCCTTTAAAAACAAATCTTTGGCCATTTTTTCTGAATTTGGTGAAAGCAAAGAAAAATACACTTTCCTGTTTTAATGAACTCTGTCCACACTTTGGTTAGGTTTGGTTGGCTTTTGGATAGGGTGGTGGTTTGAAGACTCTTCAAGTCAAATTTCAATGAGGACTAATGATTTTGATAGATTTGGCAGGTGGGGGTGGAGAGTCAAGTGCTTTCGGTATGGCTGTTTGGAAACAGCAGATTGAGCATGCAGCATACAAAATCCCTTTAGCTTACAGTTGCAGGAAATGATGGAGCTGCCATCTTGTCAGAGCTTATAAAACATACTAGCTGAATAAGGAGATGGCATTGGAGAGCTTGCAAGCTGCACAGAGTATATATTCAAATTTTTTAAATTTTCAAGGAAGCCCAAGCAAATTAGATTCCAGACTCTCATTGAGATTCAGTTGGGAATTGGGTGTCTGACTCTTTTAGGTTTCTTGGAAATTCCCAGGGAAAAAAAAGCAAAAACTATAGTAATACAGCATAAAGTTTGCAAGATCCAGTATCAGAAAGCCAGCAGATTCTAAGTTTTATATTGACTCTGACTTCAACTTTCCTGTGTAGCAGGTTCTGGCCAGGCTCATTCTGGACAGTTTCAGTGATATGGTGCCTTTTCTCTGCTATAGTTTTCATTATTTCTAGCTCCAGTGCAAGTAATTATTGGGTACTGGTGATAAATGATGAACCCAAGTAGAAGCAGACATTATCAAGTCAAAACAACCTTGATATTTAATATTTTTGAGTGCCGGATCATGTAGCCTTAAAAATGCATTTAATTTTCCTGCTTCTTTTAATGTAGTATATGGATATCAGTGCACCCAGGAAATGTCAAAATCATGTCCACTCCATATTTATAAAGTATGGATTTAGCACCAGTACTTGTGAAACTGCTGTAGAGTATCATAGCCTGCACTCATACTTTTTATAGCACACTCCACTTCTTGGCTTTTCCTGGCTCCCTGACCACACAGCTGTAATGAAAACTGCCCTTATGCATGATATTTCCCTAATTCTTTTACCTATAGATTTTCAAGCAACTTTAACATACATACTATGGAGGAATTCACTGTACAGCTCTGATAACACAATACCCCTCTTTTCCTCCCTTTGCTGGTCTTCCTCTTATGTATATTCTCTCTCTCTCTCACTCACACATGCGCACACACACATGCATACCATTATTTTTAATAGCTGTCTGCTTTGAGTAAGCATTTTCTTTACAAACAAATTTTAGAAAGGACATTTAGAAGCTACAACAGAGAAAACAGGTCTCTCGTCTTTCAAACTTCAGCTTTGTACACAACCTTGGAGAAGTCAATCTTTCCATCCCTTCACTTATCTCATTGGTTGAAGAAGAGAACACCAACAATAAATCTTAGTAGAGTTTGTTGCGAGGATTCATGTCTGTAAACATTTGAGATCTTTGGTCAGATGGCTGTCAGTGCAAAGGCCTTTTGACCTTCCAGGGTTCCTCTCTACCTTTTTTAGTGTAACTACATGACCCTATATTTTTAAGGGATATATCTTAGGAGCTATGGAAGGCTTACACTACCGCAAATATATTTTTGTTCCGCTGAGTGAAAAGGACTGGAATGAAGAGGGTTGTGCAAAGGCAGTCTGCAGCCCATTGTACACCACAGAGCTAAGCTTCATAGTGGCCTATTCTGTGAGAAAGGGCAGAAGATATGGAATTGGGGGCGTAAACAGGACCACCATCTTGCAGTTCCACTGGCCTATAGAAGTAGGAGGTTGGCAGTCTACATCTACAAGATGCAGCCATTTTCTTTAGTAGGAATCAGGCAGCAGCTCCATGCCACTTTTCGGAAGTTGAGCATGAGACTGAGCATCCCCTGTCATATGACCAGATGACTGAATGTACTTGGTTTCTTCAACTATCCTCTCTTTAATATTTCATCTTGAGAGAACAGCATGGGAAAATAACTTTTTAAAACAAGATGTGACATAAACCTGTTTGACATGTGCTGAAATATGTACATAAATAATTTGTTATCCATTTTTAACTTGTTTTAGACTGGACCAGAATATGGTCAAGGAATGAACCCCATTAGCCGCCTGGCTCAGATCCAACAGGCCAAAAAAGAGAAGGAGCCAGAGTATATTCTTCTTTCAGAGAGAGGGATGCCTCGTCGCCGAGAGTTTGTTATGCAGGTATTATTGTTTTCATGTTGGAAGATAATGACCTTATTTTATTATGGGCAAGCACAAGAAAAGAAGGGTGGAATATTAAGCTGATCCATATGACATTAGTTAGATCTCTACCATACATGCAGTTCTACAGCAAGAGTACAATATTTTCTCCCTTTCATTTTTTGAAAAAGATTATTTGAACTTCTCTTTTCTCTTGGTGAAATAAATGGTAGTTAGATTTGTGATTCCTTTCTAAAATGATAGGTGATATCTGTCTGGTGTTTTGTGTGTTTTGCTTTTTGGATTTTGCCATCCTTTCTTCACTTGTTTTTATGTATTTATAAAGTTTTATTGTTTGTTTCATCAGTATGCTGCTTATTATTTGTCTTTGTTTCTGCTATGCTGTTCTAATGAAAGGCAGAAAACTTTGTAGTTACTGAGGGATCAGAGACTGTAGTACCAAAAGGTGTTTGATCAAGGAACATGGTTGACATTCTTGCAAAAAGAGGCTCTGATCAGATTTTCATAGTTACTCTGAATTTGGTCATATCTGAAATATCCATTCTCAATGTTTGATTCTATTTGAAGGCTTTTTCAAGGCAGAAAAATACAGAAACAGTTAATAATTATTCTTTCTTTCTCTTCTAAATGGAAAGGGTATTTTAAAAGGTTTACAATTGATATTTTGGCATGTAACTCAGTAACAGGAAGATTAGGAATTGGAAAGGAAGACATAGCTCATTAAATGTGTTTTTTTATTTTTGTTTTTTTAACTAAACTTAAATTCCATCTTCATGTTTGTCTATCTTGCTCAATTAAATCTTTATCTTCTTGAAACTCAGTGGCTATTTTGGCAACATTTTCTGTATCCTAATTCTCGCTAAACCATTTTTCTCTCTCCCCAATATCCTTATTTCAGAGTTTCCATGATGCCCTTAGAACTGTGGTTTCAACTTTTTCTTACTCTAAGGATTTGAAAGGGAGGATTCCTATTACAGACTCTCTCTTCTCAGACCTCCAGCTTTGATATGGAGTTTGCAGTTAGAGATGGTTTTGTGGGCAATCAGAAAGTGTGGACCACAGACCATATTTAAGACTATGTGGCCTTTGGATTTCCATCACAGGCAACCCAAATAGTTTGAGTAAAAAAAAAATTGTCTTTGGAGAAGAAAATATTTTTAAAATAGAGTATGTAATATTGCCTTATATGAGAAACACAGCTCTTGTGAAAGGGCGAGTCAAAGTTATTCCTTAAGCAACCTTTTTATGGGTGTTTGTAAATATTGTGGCCTAAATATAAGCCTTTTCACCCTGTTTTTTAATTTTTTTCAAGATAAAATTGTGTTTCTTTTTTCTTCCTCCGGAAGTACTTGTGATTTCATTATGACATGGAAAAAAAAACTTATCAAAGTAAAATGCCTTTTGTATAAACTACTTAAACAGTGTTTTCATTTGATTTAATTGAATGTGGAAGTAAAATGTCCAGAGATAATATGTTCATTTTTATCTGTCACACAAAGAGCAAGTTTAGATGTGATGAAATAGATCCAATTACTTGTTCTGACCGCTACATAAACAGAAGAAAACCTCTGATGACATTAGTCAGTGTTCTGTTCCCAAAGTTAATTTCGGAAAGCTTTCTCTTTGTAGTCAGACCTTTAATCCTTGATAAAGGTTATAATAATAGCTAAACCAGTTTTACAGGTCTAAGAAATAGCAGCACATTGATTTATTGTGCGCTATGTGATAAATTGCCATTTTGTCTTGGCTCATTAAAGTTCTTTAATTTTATTACATATAAGCTCATTGTGATTTGGTTGTTTTCTAACCATGACTATAAAAAAAAAAAAAAAAAAAAGCCTGCTTTTATTTCAAAATTACTTAATATTTCTGTTCTCCATAATTGTGATTCTTGTTACTTAATCCTTTGTTTTACCAGAAGTATTTATATCATTTGCTTATTTCTATAGGTATAGTAGCTAAACTATACAAAACAAAATGGGATAATTCAGCCTTTTTAGTAAACTGTATGTATATTAAACTAATTGTTTTCCTGTTATTTAACTATTACTTATCTTAACCCCCCCCGAGATTTTAGAATTTAAAGCAACCCAGAAGATTTGAAACTTTTGACCTCCGAGGTTTCTCTTATTTGGATTGTCTTGTGAAGTAGACTACTGTTGCTTTGCCATTACAGACATTTTTGTAGGCATACATAATTTTTTTAAAGAGTATCTGGCAAAAGAGGGTAAATTCACCAAATAAGGTGAAGATACTGAAGTATTAGGAGTGATCCATGGATGAACAAGGATGACAATGATAATATCATAAACCAGGACCATGCAGCTGTGCAGTTTATAAATGGCAGCAAAACCCAAAGAATAAATTACAGCTCTATATTTTTTTTGTGGCCATCTGTTGTTTATAATATGTCTTTTTATTTCTAAGTTGTAAGTTCCTCTCCTAGTATATGTGGGGGCTTCCTGGTTGTCAGAAACTTTTATATAATACAAAGCACAATTCCAACAAGAACTCAAACCTTCCAAACAATTTTTTGGAAGACAGAGCATCCAAGGGCCTAGACACAATGCTGAAGAGGAAGGACAAGAATATGTCCTCCCCACGTTCCCCTACCTTCCTCCTCCCAGCAATTTCCACCCTAGTTTTGCTTGCTCTATTGTTGAGGAAGACAAGATATGGACAGTGTCTTCTTCCTTCCCTGGAAACATGCTACACACTCCTTAAATCTGTTTTTAAAACCCTGGATCCAACTGTTCTCTGTCCCCTGATGATACCAGGGGATTGCTGCTACTAGCAGAGCCTGCATTCAGGGACAAGGAAGCGGGGACACTGTAGCAGTTCCTTCTCCCGATGTCAGGCAAGAAAATGTAAGATCGGGGGTGGGGGGAGGAATTCATGCTGTCCAGAATGGGGTAAAGGGAGGCTCCCAAAAGGCACAAAGTCTGGGAACACAAGGGCAAGGCCCTTCAAGAGAATACAGCTCTGTGTATAAACAGATGCAGGCACACACTTCTGTGGTGTGAATATAGGACATGTAGTTTCTTGGAGGAAGCCTTTTCAGGAGTAAAAGAAGCAAGTTTGTGTGGAAGGAACTCTGTGCCCCTCCCTGAAGTTGTGGTTAGCAAATGACTCCAATGGTTCTTTCCTAGCTTTGTGCTGGTTGTATCCATGACCTTAGGTGCTGAATCCATGGGTGCTCCGGGGCTCAAGCACCCACCAAAAAAATTAGTGGGTGCTCAGCACCACAAGCCACGTCTGTGGCTGCTTGCAGACATTAAAAATACAAACAAACAAACAAAATGAGCTTTGCTGCAAGAAGCAGTGTGTTACTTCAACCCAGCTCTGCAGTGTCTGTAAAGATCTGGCGCTTCAACGGGGCTTTTTGAAGCTTTTAGCTAAAGCTGATTCAATCAGCTATTAGATAAAAGTGCCAAATAATCCCCACTAAAGCAGCCAATCTTTGCAGACACTGCAGAGCTGGATTGAAGAAATGTGCTGCCTCTTTTGGGCATGTGTGAGGCCTGGCACGAGAATGTGCTGAGTTTAAATAGAGCACCTTTTTTGGCTTTTGTTTTTTTAAATGTCTGCAAGCACCCACTGGCAAAAAACAAAGTTGGCACCTATGTGTGGCCCAACAGGCTGATTGATTGAGATGTATATGTATATCTCAATCAATCAGCCTGTTGGGCCATTATATATATATATAAAAAATATATATATAGAAAGAGAGAGAGAGAGATGTATAGAGGTCTGTCTGTCTAGAGATGGAGAGGGTCATTGCTGGGTGATGATTAGGGGCCATGTATTTATCAGTGATTTTGATTAATATTTTTGTTTCATTTCACTTTACAAGGTCAAAGTAGGCAATGAAGTTACTACTGGAACAGGCCCCAACAAGAAAATAGCTAAAAGAAATGCAGCAGAAGCAATGTTGCTACAGCTTGGTTATAAAGCCTCCACCCCTCTTCAAGATCAGCCAGAAAAGGTGAGAACTGATTGTTGTGGGGTCCAAATTGTGCCCTCAAATCTGATTTCTTAGCTGTTTCTTCACCTTATCGCTTAGCATGAACAGGGCCTGAACAGCTGCAGTAAGATCAGTTCAGTTGTATGGTTGGTTGGATATGATAGCCTTCCTTTAGCTACAACTACACAGATTTGATTGGTAACTGCAATGTCTTCCTCTGCAAATATAATTGAGAATTAAATGTTCTTGTCGTGTGCGCACACACACGTGTGTGTGTGTGGGGGTGCACACATGTCCATAGATGCTTGCATATTCTATTTAACAAAACTTAGGGCCCCTTTTCTTATATCCCTTTTATGTAATTCATGGTAGGATATTTTTTCCTGTTGATTTTGTACTTCCCATGTAGATGGTTAATTTTTATACATGAAATAGTTAGTATTTTTTTGGCTTCTATTACATCTAACTCCAAACAGAAACTGCATTACAGAATTATCTAATAGAATTGGTAAAGATATAATAGAAGATTACAGAATAATCTAATAGTGAGGAACGGCAGTTAGGCATAAATCAAATACCATATTTGTAATGGCAAGTCATGTTTCTGTGGCATCCTCAGCAAATTTCTGTCCATATCAAGCTTACATTCAAACAGGAACTAAAGATGCACTAAGACTTTTTTTAAGGTAATTCATTTAAAGGCAGCTTAGGTTGATCAAGAAAATACGTGCCAAATTTGTTTACAGTCGGACTGGGCTGTTTCTTAATTTGAAGTGTTGGTAGTATGGTCCTGTCTCAGGGACAGGCTGCTTAGCTGTTTTGACCTGCTTATAGTCTTTACTTCATTAACAAAATTATTTGTAACTCAAAGCTATCAACAGAAAACTTTCCTTCTGTCTCAAGGCATGTTTACGGTAAGGATATTTTATATTAAAGTATCTTTAACAGTGCAAAATCCCCAGTGTCAAGATGTGATCCCACTATAAAAGTGTCTTGCATCTGTGATGTATGCCAGTTGTAGACAGAAGAATAACTACACACAGATTCACAAAAGTTTAGAGCTGGAAGGGACCTCATGAGATCATTGGGTCTAACCCCCTGCTCTGGGAAGGGCAACTGTGTACTGGTGCTAAAATCTTCAGCATAGACCAGTTTGCAATATCTTTGTACAAACCAGAGAAGGGCTGTTTTTCTACATATGTGCTGGCCATGCACGAACACATGCATCTGAGTATAAGCCTGGGAAAAAGACTTGCATTTTATAGTAATTGGATGGAGAAATATGGGGAAGTTTCGGCTACACGGAGAGCAAGGTTCCAGGCTAAAACCCAAGGGCTGCTCCCTTCCTGTGCAGTAGCCACCTCACTGAGTCGCACATCCTCTAACTTGCTCCCTTCCTTCTAGCCCCACCTATCTCTCTCTCCCACCTGTCCAAAGGGCAGAAGGAGTGCTGGAGAGGGAACTAGATAATGTCCAACCTGTGGCTTGTTGGTTGGACCACTGTGTAGGGAATTCCCATGCCAGTTCAGATGTCTTCTGGGGAAAGAGAGATTAGAGCCCAGATCTTCCACTTAGTGTCCTAACCAGGGGAGACGCATAGGAGGTGCATGCAGGTGCACCCTCTGTGGGTGTTTGCCACCCTGCCACCGGCGGTCCACAATCACCCCTGGCTGATGCTGCTAGCGGCTCCTGCGGGTGGTTGTT
>NW_017728992.1:135348337-135356874 GCF_001723915.1 Gavialis gangeticus | reverse complement strand
CCCCCCCCCCCCCCCCCCCCGACAGTGCTGGCAGCATCTGCGGGAGCTAACCACTCACCACCACTGGGCTTCCGCCGCCGCCAGTGTGGCTGTGCCCCACCCCAGCCTCTGGGGGCATGCACCGTTCATGGTCCTAACCACTCAGCTCTTGGGGCTAAACTATGGAAAGCCTCCTTCTCCATAATCTAACACTTCATAACCATGGGATTTTGGCTGGCTGTATTTTCATAATTTATACAAGGGAATATACAATTCCATCTTATGTGTGGGTGATTTCATGCTCAGTTTCACATGTGCATATTTCATGGGTGAAGTTTAGGTGCTGACGTTTCAGAATTTAATTCTTAACATTTTGAAAATGGAGCTTCACTTTCATTCTAAGTAATATGTTTAATATTTAAGTGTTTTATAAATATATTTGATGTTCTAAAAGGAGCAGATGTCAGGAGTTTTGAAAGATATAAATAGATTCCTCTCAAGACTGTTGATTTGGGTTGTGCAAGTAATTGAGTTTTTCGGTTTGGTGGCCAAACCAAAAAATAAAAATATTAATTTGGAGTTAACCCAAACCAATTTTTTGTAACATTTTGTAAAACAAAACAAATGCTTCAGTTTACTTTGGGGCAGTTTTAGTACAAGTTGAGGCCTAGATTTACCAGGAGCAGATGGTAGTACTGTGTTGCCTCTAGAGTAGACCTTGGACCATGGTTTCCCTTGCCAAGAGTGCCCTAACTGCTTGGATATATGATAGCCTAGGATGAGTTTATCTCTCCATCTCCCCTATTGAAGCTGTTCCACTTAAGTATTCATTTTACCAGAGAAGGAATGAAAATGACTTTATCCTAGTGATTAAGCACTCATGTGGGAGGGAGGATACTTCATATACTCTTTTTCTTTTCGGTTCCTTAACTGGTCTGTTGACTCTGCCCCATCCTTAAGAATTTCTTCTTTTATACATCATGTTCTTTCTCCAGCATCACCCTTTTCTGTTCCCCTTCTGGCATAAAAATGTGAGAACTGCTGTGGGTGGTGGCCTCTTCCACTTGTTTTCTCCTTGTCCTTGCTGTGAAGAGCTAGGGTTAGTGGATACACATCTTTAGTATATTTCTCACTGTGTTGCAACGTTGGAGGTGCATACATGTGCAATGCAGCCTTTCTTCGCTGAGTACTTTGAGTACAGTAACAGCCTCTAGGGAAAATGCACTGTGCAAAAACAGCCTGTAAGTCTTTAAACAAGTGAAATCAAACCTGGTTTTTCACTAGAACTCTAAAGCTTCTCCATAAGGAAGGATATTTCTCTTCCAGCTTTAACTTTTAAATCTCTGCCATTTTGGGTAAAAGGCTGTGAGGGGAAAAAAATAAAAGGTCAGGATTTTTTTTTAAATAAAAAGAAATGTATTTTTCATTCTTCTTGAATTAAAGATTGGCTGAAATATTTTTCCACAAGTTTTCCAAAAATAATTTGCCATCAGGCAGAAACTGAGTCTGAAATATTTCAGCCCAAAAGATATTACTTTCAGAGTGCTTGCGCAAGCGGAAACTTGTGACTAAGTGGAAAGCATTATGCAACCTCAAGTAAGAATGGCTGCTGCTGTTTTGTTACATTTTAATTATTAGCTCTGTACTTACATGGTAATGTATTTGTTTTGAAAAACAGGTTTGATTATGAACCTTTTAGAGTAGGAAGTCCTGAAATTAACAGGGAAAAGATATTTCAGTGTCCTAATATTCTGAGAATAATAAAGAAATGGATTTGTGCAAGCTTCAGACACAAACCACTTGCATATTACAACAAAAACTTTATTAAAAAGGGAGTAATCCAAGTTAGTAAATTATTATCGTTGCAGAGAGTTTAAGGCCAGAGAGGCTATTACAGCTCATCTAATCTCCACAGCATTAAGACTAAACGTTTCATTCAGATACCTGTATGAAATAGGTTAGTTATACTGAAACATTTCAATCCTTAGATGAAACTGGGTCACAGGCAGAGAAAAGGAGACTGCGGTGCCATCAGTGCCTGAGCTTCCTGCAATTTCAGGGAATTGAATAGGCAAGATACTTCCACGTGATCCCAGTAGGCAAAACATGCCTCATGTTTTAGGGGAAGAGGAAGGTATTTATATCTGTCAGGAGCTCTTTGATAATCTGGCCCATGGGGAAACTACTTCCATATAAATGCCATAATAAAGCTGTATCACTCCCAAATGTTTTTATTTCTCTAAAAAATCTTGCAGCCTCAAATGAAGCAGTTGGTGTGGACCTGAGTACATAAGCAAGATAAATAAGCCAGGCATCTGAATGGAAGGTTCTCTATATCACCCCAAAGCATTAGTCCACTGTGCCCACTATCCCATCTATACTCATGGCTAATGTCTGATGCAGAGAGAGGTAATTAGCTGTGTTAGTCTCAAGTCAGGCAGAAGGCATGGTTGATGTACACCTTATAGACTAACTAAACAAGGTATATATGAGCATAAGCTTCCATAAACTCAAGCTGACATCATCAGATGTTCTGAAAGGACAAGCATAAAGCAGTGTATAAGGTGGAATGAGTGTTTTGAATACAAAAGGTGGGAGAGGAAAGGGAGAAGGGGAGGCAAGGGACCCACAGGAACAAAAGGGTCACAAAAGCTAATCCAGGTAACAGGATAAAAATCTATAGCCCTTATTTAAACCATACTTAACACAAACCCATCTGTGGATAACTTAGTGTTCCAAAATGTCCTGTTCAAACTGGTTTTACTCCACTTTATACACTGCTTTATGCTTGTCTGATTCTGTGAGCTTAAGTTCCTGAATGCTTATGCTCTCTATATATCTTATTTAGTAACATGTGAGGTGTATATCTACCCTGCCTGTAATCTGCGATGCGTCAGAGGAAGACAGAAACCCCAGTCATTCCTTCCTGTTCCCTATGTGAGATTAACTGAAGCCCTGAAGCGTGAGATTTGATTATAATCATTACCTAAATGAAGAACTGCAGATATTACAAAGATGTTGGGGGTAATATAGGCAATCTAAGTAATGTAAAAACAAAATGAATATATATGTACTCATGAGGTAGGAGAGGTGTATCGGTTAATGAAAATTGACAGTGCTTACTACAGCTGAGCTGAATGACTAATTCAGGCTAAATACACATACCTTTAGTATATTTTTCACTATGTTGCAAAGTCAGACATGCATACATGTTCAGTGCAGGGTTCCTTTGCTGAGTACTTTGAGCACAGCAACAGTCTCTCCTTTCCTCTGCATGTTTATTATTGCAGTTTGTTCAGCCTGCAGCAGAGTGAAACTGTCTTATAACACTTGACTAACTTTTCTGCTACTTAAGGTGCAGCGTTGCCTATTCTGCCTCCATCTGCAGGGAAAAATGTTAAAAATAGGTGTGTGTGTCACAGAAGTGGGCTCTGACAAACTAAAGTTACGTTAAGCGAATGCCGTATTCGGGGAATTCCCAATGTAATTTTCAAGCTTCCAACAGTATTTCTAAAACTGTATAAAATCCATGGTTATATAATTTCCTTTTGAATGTGTTCAGTGAATTTCCATTGTAGGACTTTAAACAAAGGCATGTTTTTCAGGTCTGTGTTCTGTGCTGTTCCTGCACCCAGGAGAATACGGCTAAGTACAGACAGTCAAAAAGCCCAAGGCAGAATCAATTCCATCTAGGCAGCTTCCTCTAAGCTGCATAGGTTGAACTGATAACCAACTGAACTGACATTCAGTTTTCAGTTGGGAAAGACATTCAGTTTTCAACTGGCCAGCACTAGAGCACATCTCCTGGCCTGCTGGTTCTTACCAGCTCAGCCAAGTTTCCCCTGCCTCCAGTTGTCCCCCCACAGGGGGTTAAGGAATCCCCTGTCTTGGTCCTCCCCTTCAGGGGTTTACCTCCTGCCTGGGTTCCCCAGCCCAGGCAGCCCTGGGGAGCTGAGGGGAACTCCTCCCTTCCCCCTTCTCAGCTGCTGATTGCTTCAGCCATTGCCACAGGAGAGAGGGAGAAGCCCTCCCAGCTGGGTGCTTACCCATGTAGCCCAGCATTGGGCCACCAGGGATTGCCTGCCTTGGGGGGCTTCCCCCCACCCCAGCCTGGGGTCCCCCAGGGAGCTGAAGGGAATTCTTCCCTTCTTGAGCCCCACAGCTGCTTGCTTTATCCCCTGTGAGTCTCAGGGATAGCCCAGGGCCACCTCGGGGAGCATAGGGAAATTCTTCCACTTCTCTGCAACTGGTTTTGCCTCAGACTGACAGCAACTCAGGCAAAACTGGCTGCAGAGGAGCAGGAGAATTTTCCTCTACTCCCCAAGGCTGCCTGAGACTTGCAGGGGCTAAGGCAAGCAGCTCTGGGGTTCAGGAAGAAAGAATTCTCCCCCCCGCCACTCCCTGGGGCTGCCCCGGGTTGGGGGACCATGGGTTGTGGTGGAGGGAAGCCCCTCAGAGCGGGAGCTTCCCAGTGCCCCCATGCTGGGCCACATGAGCAGTCACCTGGCTAGGAGGACTCGTTCTCCCTCGTTCCTGTGGCAGCAGCTGAAGCAATCAGCCACTGGGAGGGGGGAGGGCTGCCGAGGGATTTACCTTCCCCCATGTGCTTTGTAGACCTTGGCTAGGGGGATCTGGGGGTCTGTTCCCTGCCCCCCCTGACAGATACAAGCAGGAAGCAGGCTAAGGAGCAGAGGGGTGAGGTAGTCCCTGCTCCACTGGAGCTGACAGCATGGCCCAGGGCTGCAAAGCATCCTGGGATGCTGGGGGGACTGTGAGTTAACTTGAACCAGGAAGGGATCTGGGACTGAAGTTCCATAAACCGATGTGACCTAAATCAGTTAAATCTGATACTACATCCAACCAAGTTTATCTTAAACTGGTTCGGGCCATTTTGGAAGTGGTTTATGTGCACTGAACTTCTGTTCTGTTACAGGCTTAAACCAGTTTTTGATCACTTAAACTGGTTTATGTGCAACTTCTGTCTGTCCCTAGCCTATAGGTGTACTCCCTTTCTAGTCCCCTGAATTCAGGTAGTGTCTCAGAAAGGAGTGGCTCTGTGCTTAGAGACATGGAGTTGTTCTGAGCTACTCATAAAGTGGGGAGCAAGTGGCAAGCTGCTTCAATATACACTGATGCTCTGGAAGACATTGTACCTCACTGAGAGTGCTTTGCCATGCTCCCATCAGGAGTCTGGAAAGTCTTTCAAAGTATAAATCTATCAGATGGTAAGAAGCTAGCAAAGAACAAAGAAAATAACTATATTTGCCTAATATAACTTTTTCTGCTAAGTGGTTGTGATCTTCTAGTTGTACCACCCAATTTCAGAACTCCTGATGTAGCATATAATTATGTTGCTCCAAATATTTATATTACTCTAGAAAAATTTCTTCAGGCATTATTACAGTGTTCCTGTCTGATGATATATTTATTATGCTAGGAAAATTACCTCCCTGCAACAGGGAAAGGTATAGTGCAAACAATTCTGGCATTTCTTCACCTAAGCTTACTAATGGAGTTTTATACAACAGAGTGGTAAAAATGCTTTCAGTTCTGCCTATACCAACATGTCTACATGGCTAGAGACGTATAGCTCCCAATTTGTTTTAGAGCTGCCATAGGGAAGAGTGACACTTGACTTGAAGCATGGTTATTCTGAAAGTTCTTGATCTTTTATTATGAGCAATGAACAGAGCTGTAACAGCTTAGAAGACATGGCTTGAGTCATTGTGTTGTGCAGAGTAGACGAGCAGAATGGCTCAGGAAGGCACAAGAGTGAAACACTGCAGCAGGCATTTCTGCTGCTTTGGAAAGATAAAGCATAGGGCTTCTGTGACTGCTGTCAGTCATGAGCAAAAGGCAGGAAAGAAATGATGCAGTAGCCAAACCAAGCCTGCTGCCTGTGCAACTTTCAGCACACAGTGCTCCAGTGGGTATGCTAGATGGCCCACTTTAAACTAGATCAGTGGTGGTTCTCAACGTTGTTAGACTTAGGGCACCCATTCCAAAGTGCCAGCTCTCAGCTTTCATTCATTTTTTAAAACTAGAATACTTCTTCTGTTGCAAAGAACTCAGAAAGACCAGAACAGTCAAAATGTTTTTGACACTGGATTCCTTTTTGAAATCTCTGTGTTTATCTTGTGAATCGTGTAGGCATTTGAGCGTGTAGCGATGCTAATATTGGGTGACACCCTTAAAAGGATCTGATGGCACCCAGGGAAAGACTACCACTGATTTAGCTGGCCCCTAGGCAGAGTGCTGTACTAAAGAAGAGATTTCATGCCCTGTTTACATTTCATCCATCCTAGCTCACAGGCAACCAAAATTTGGCTCTGTTCAAGAGATCAGGGAGCTGCAACATTTTAATTTTAACCAGCTTTTCTTCCTGCCACTTTACTACTTCCAGAAAAATCCATTCACTGTGGGTGGCATTAATGTGAGACAGCAGCACTAAGGATGACTTACTAATGCTTGGATTCTTGTTAAACTCTCTATCTTGACAACATTAATACATAGTAAACAGCGAGGAGTGCAAGGAGAGTTGGAAATGTCAGTGTCTCCATTTTCCAGCAGGGTACTTGGCAGATTTTATGGTTGTGCTCCAGGTTCATAGCAGTGCCATGCTGTTATAATGCACAGCACTAAACACGACACATTTACAAATCTCAAATTACTGATTAATTTCAACATCTAACTTCCTTTTAAAAAATCAGTGCGCATATGCCTGCAGCATATAGGGAAAAGGGGAGCCCAGTTATAAGGCTCCAATGAAACTGAGGTGTGCAAGGATGAGGCTGACCAGTCAGAAGGAAAGAGAGTTCTGCCGCCACATTCTTTCCATTGCATATCTGCCTTGCTCCACTAGTAGCACTTTTGCTTGAGTTCAGTGTCATATAGCTAACAAGGTATAGCTAGGAAAGTGTCATAATAACAGCTGCTCTGCGTGGCATGTACCCTTAAGCTGCAGTGACTCCCCCTTTGAGGTCCTCACATATCATGAAGCAAATATAAGTAGGCAGAAGGAAATGGGGATAAAGCAATGAGAGCACTGCAGGGTCAAGCAAGTACTGCAGGGGAGGCTAGGAGATTTCAGTGGTCTGAAAGCCTCAGAATAGAACTTTGCCAGTTCTGCCTTGCCCCTTCCTCCAGAGGTGAATATGTAACCTAGGCATGGGCAAAAGTCTGTATTGTTGCAGAAGTCTCTGTTCTTGTGTAAAAAGTATGTCAAAATAGAAAAGGATCATTTGATCCTGTGAAGAGGTGGCTATCACTGAGTGGGTCACTGAGCTTAATGTGAGCTGCATCTCTACCTTTACATGGACATGAAGGCTACCACTTACTAAATTTTGTGAGCCTTAAAGAATGGACTTACTGTTTAGCTTTGCATGTATTTCTATTTTGGCATAAGAATGAAATGTTAGATCACCAATATTGGACCCATTAAACTCCTCAATATAGCTGCTTAGATGTATTAGCTATGGTAATGCAGACTGTAAGGGTCATCACTGCTCCTGTCCCAGGGTATACACTGATTCCTATCTGGGATAATATTACATAATTACAGCATGTAATTATAATTATAGACCAAATTACACAATATAAGGCATTCAATTATTGTAGGTGCCCCATGACAATATTGCACCTTTATCTATAGACAAGGTATCAAGCTAGTCTGGTCTATTCCACTGTGTCATTTTTTATATTGAGGACTAGATTGTGCCACTAAGACACTGCACTGCAGCGACCCAGAGATTGTATCTTAGGACATTTTGGTTTATATTTGTGGATAACCAAAAATTTAAGCAACTCCCTATCTGAGCCAAGTACCTGAGGAAATGTTGCTCACATCGCCATCATTAGTTTTGGCCAGGAGCTGGTAATGTTTATGGGAAGGTTTAGTACCGGAAGAACCTATCTTAGGTCAAAATGAAAGTGGTTTAGCAAAGTTGAATAGGCAGGATGGTAGAACCTGTGTCCATGTACCTGTCAATCCCATCAGTCATAGTTTCATAGTTTCGTAGTTGGTAGGGTCGGGAGGGACCTGAGCAGATCATCAAGTCCGACCCCCTGCCGTGGCAGGAGAGAGTACTGGAGTCAAACGACCCCGGCAAGGTGTTCTTCCAGCCTCCTTTTGAAGACCCCCAGGGTAGGAGCGAGCACCTCTTCCCTTGGAAGTTGGTTCCAGATCCTAGCCACCCTGACAGTGAAGAAGTGCCTCCTGATATCTAGCCTGAATCTACTCTTCATCAACTTATGGCCATTATTCCTTGTTACTCCCAATAGTGCTCGGGGGAACAGGGACTCTCCCATTGCCTGCTGGTCTCCCTTGGCCAGTTTATCGACGGCCACCAGCTCCCCACTCAGCCTTCCCCTCTATCTTGTGGAGGCTGAACAGGTTCAGGTCCCGTAGCCTCTCCTCGTAGGGCCTGCCCTACTGCCCCCGATCATGCAAGTGGCCCTCCTCTGGACCCTCTCAATGTTGTCCATATCCCTCCTGAAGTGCAGCACCCAGAACTGGACACAGTACTCCAACTGTGGCCTGACCAATATTGCATAGAGGG
>NW_017728992.1:135320820-135343337 GCF_001723915.1 Gavialis gangeticus | reverse complement strand
GTGCGCGCGCGCGCGCGCGTGTGTGTGTGTGTGTGTGTGTGTGTGTATTTATTTATTTATTTATTTTTTAAATATATGTTTTGTCCTTTATTTCTTCTTTTTCCAGCCAGGGGAAAATAAGGGATGGAACGGTCAAACTGCTGGGTATCCTGAACCAACGAGTAACAGTAAGTATGCATCTTTATATTTAATTTATATTTATCCTTCTGCATTTTCCTTTTAAGAATTTTATTATTTGAAGCCAGCAAAACACTTTGTTTAGTTGTCATGAACTAAGCATATTTAGCATAGTAATTATCACCAACAGTTAGTTTTACTCTTGTTTATAGGGTGATAGATGTGACACTTTAGCAAAAGCAGAATAGTTTTTGTTTGACTAGTGAAACCAAGTAGAGGACAGTTAATTATAGTTTGAGTCAGGGATAGTCTTTACTAAGAAAAAAGAGACGTTTTAAACTTGAATTACCTAACACATGGCAATTAAAATGAGGTAAAATCCTAGTAAAGGGAAAGTTGGTGTTTTTATCACATGTTAACAGAATGAAGTAAACTAGCCTTTGTCACTTGTGTGTTTTAAGGCTAAGTAAGAAAAGGTTTGGTTTTTTTTCCTGTTGCCAATACACTTTAGATACTTTTGTGCCTATGCTCAGTGGCACTCAGCATGTTCTTCCATATCAGGGATGTTAAACATACAGACTGAAGGCTAGGTCTGGCAAGCAGAGCCCCAGTGCTGCCCCATTGACCCATGTGCCTTTCCAAATCATCCCTGCACACGTGTGGCACTCACTGGGGTTGGGTTCCAGTCTATGCTGCTTGCAGCACTACTGGGGTGTGGGTGAATCCTGGGCTGTGCTGCCTGTGGCACTCACTGGGGCTGGGCACTGGGCTACACTGCCCACAATGCTCACTGGAACCAGGTTCCAGTCCTGGACTGCAGAACTTGGTGCTCACTGGGGCTGGGTCCCAGGCTGCACCACATGTGACACGTGCTCTGGCCAGCAGCCCAGACAGATCCTATATGCACTGGTTCAGGCCATAGGGCAGATGAGTTTGATGCCCCTGTTCCAGATCAGTGTTGGGGGGAGGGGATCTTACATAGAAACAAAGCAACCAACTTTTGGGTACAAAATCGAGGCTAAATTTGTGTCAAGTCAGCAGATCTTAGGTGCATGATAGGCACCTGGAACCAAAAGTGTGTATACCACTTACATTTTTGGTCAGTGTAGTTAACTTAGTGTAGTACTGTAGGCAGTCTAATTAGTTGTGTTGCAAAGAATAGTGCATCTGGGACAAATATAATTTCAGGGGCACTGGGATTCAAACCTGAAACCTGACACTGTCCAGGAAAATTCAGGGCAGTTGGTTGCTTTACACAGTGATATGGCAGAAGTGGAAGACCAGAATCTACAGAGGACTATTAAGAAGAGCTAGCACAGCCTGGCAGTATTTTAATTTTTCTGGGGCCTTCTTGTGGCAGTTACTTGGACTCTGAATTTCCTCTTCATTCTGCGGGCATAGTCAATAGGTTTTGGATTTGAAACAGAGTGAAGGGGGCCCAGGAGTTTTTCTTCCCTCCTCTGGAAAAGCAGTATTTCAGAAAAGAGGATAGTAATGATAGTTGAGGTCTGACCACACTGTTGGAAAAAAGTTGTCTTCCAAAACCTGTGGCTTTTGATGGGGAAAAGAGGGTGAGGTGTGGGGATTGGGCTGAAATTTTGGGGACACAGGGGAAGTTGGAAGGTTTTTTGGAGGGAAGAAGGCTGTTTGAAGAAAATGATTAGTTTGTGGGACCAGAAGGGAATGAGAAGAGACAGCTAGGCCTAGAGAAAGAAAAATGGAAAAGTTAAATGAAGATTGGAGGAGATCAAGGAGACTATAGGAAGGTACCCAGAAAATAAAAGAGGATACAAAACCAAAAAGAAACAAAGAAAATGAGAAGTCGGGAAAGAACTGAAAATGGAAAAAGAAACAAGTAAAAAATGCAAAGGTAAAAATGACAAAAACAAGAAAACAGAAATTTAGAAAGTGTACAGCTACATTGTTTTTATATTTTCTGTCTGTTTTGTAGTTATAATGGACACAGACATTGATGTGTCCATTATATGTATGTTTTGTTTTGTCTACCCATACCTGGATGACTGGTTCCAAAGTGCCACTTTCAGCAGGATTTCTCTCAGCCTCCTACAGTCATTGGGTTGTTATTCAACTGGGGGGAAAAACTCATATTACAGTCGGTACAAAGGATCACCTTCACTGGGGCATTCCTTGATCTGACTCGGACCATAGCCCTTTGGGAGGAGAGATTTTTACAAGCTTCCTGATTAGCACTTAAGAATCATCTGGCACAGATAACAGTTTTTTCTTAAAATTACTAGGTCTGATAGCACCTTTGCTTATTTGAACACAAGACCCTTGCAGCTCGAAATGGTGGGGGTCAGTAAGTCCTGGATGTACTCAGCCTTCAGAGGAGCCTAACTGCCTGTCTTGGAGTATTTGAACAATTTTGCTGGTGTGAAAACTGTTTACTCCCTTTACATGCCTGCCAACGCAGCTGCCATCAGCACCTTCCATTGGAGTGTTTTGATCATTGCCAACACTTCCAAGCCACAAACTCCACATCAAGATGCTGGAGCTCAAGGCAAAATAGTGAGACTGCTATCCTTCCTCACCTATCCTTCAAACCTCATATAGTATAGGCTGTTTTAGATTATATCGTGATCTTACGTGATATCATGTATCAGGAATCAGAGAGGAGTACATTCTTAGCCTTTATCTTTGGAAACAAGAAAACTTTTAGGCACATAGAAAACCAGATTCTCTTCAGGTCTCAAGATCAACATTAGTGTTCTTTAAAGCCCTTGTATGCCTGTTTTTCACAGGTTCTCTCTCCTTCCAAACAAATATTGTTTCCACCAAAAACCATGTGTACTGTCAGTGTCTAGGGACAGTAGTTCTCTCTCACATAGATGCAATTCTTCTGGACTAATGCTGTCAAGCTCTGTCATGCCATCCCTCCCATGCCTTTCTTTATTCTTTATCATAAGGAAGCTCAAATGAGACAAAGCTATAAATTACATAAGTAGTTCTAGCAGCCTCAGCAACACTGGTATCCATATATGCTGCTGACTAGAGATCTCCATAGTGTGAATGATAATAATCCATTCAGTAATGTGGACCATTTCCACTCTCAGAGGAAAGCTAGTCTGAAATGCTATGAGGGGGGAAAAAAAACCTATCAGGCCACTGGTAAAGGGCTATCTCCATCTTGAGCCTTCCTTCCCTTTGAAGTACAGAGTTTAAACCTTCTCTATCAAAGCTTGTATAAGAGAACTGTCTATTCATTACGGTTAAGAATATCCCTCCTTCACTGCTTTCTCTTTGTATTCCATTCTCATTCTATAAAGCAAGGGTAGGCAGTGTTTTTGGGCAGAGTGCCCAAAACACCTGCAACCTGGTGGGCAGGGGCAGATGGCATGGGAACCATGAGAGGTCCAATCCTTGTTGTGGTAGTGCAGACCTGGCCACTTCCCCACCCTCCAGCCAGAGGCACGTGTGCCAAGCAAAATGCCTTTGCATGCCACGCTGGCAGTCATACCAGCAGCTGCCTATCTCTGCTATAAAGCCTTGGGTGCAGATGATAGATGTAAAGAGGGATTTCGGTTTTTATCTAGAAATGACTGTGCCATTTAAAATAACTAGTAGCATATTTCTTTATGTACCACATGCCTCCAAATAAGACATGCATCTTGCTTTTGGAAGGCCGAACGTAGAAAAAACAGATTCCAAAGTCATGGCCAACTGTGACATAAAGTTGGTTCTCCTGGAAACATTAAGGGCTCATATACATGTGCTGGGAGCCTGCTCTGATTCGTTGGAAATCCAGCATGTCGGAGCTGACTTGATTAATCAAGTCTGCTGGATTTAACTTTCTCCAGCAGACTCTAGCTCGGGGTGGTAATTATTTCAGGTGGAGGGCTGCTTACTGAATTTTGGCAAGCCATTGAGGGCCGCATGACAGGCAGCCAGAGGCAGATGAATATTAATTTTCTAAATTTTTTAGGGGCCTGAATAGAATGGCCTGGCCGGCCGCATCTGACCCACGGGCCACATTTTGCCAACCCCTGCTCTAGTGTCACATGTATCAGCATCCCCACTCTGAAAAATGGCAGCAGGGCACTTTGAAGTAAAGCTCCTCAAACAAGCTTTAGTTCAAAGTGTCCCACCACCATTTTTTCAGTGTCGGGACACTGATGCACATAATGATTGGGAGCTTTTAATTAGCATAGCTTGCTAATTAAAGTGCACCCCCCCGCCATGCCTCCCAGAGCACATGTAAAAATGCCCAGAGTGTCCAGGAACTACGCCATCCCAGGAGATAGCCAGGGTGAGCAGGCAGGAACTTCTTATTGTGGGAGAACAGCAACAAGGCCAGGACACATCCCAGCAGAGCCGATCTGCTTCATTTGGTGATGTCTATTTCTAGCCTAAGGACAGCTAGTAGTATTAGCACTTCATTGTTCACGTCAGGATGTGTCCCAACACAGCTGATCTGCTTCTTTTGGTGAAGCACACGTTTCCTGTTAGAATAAGCAGTGGCATAGTGTGAGTCTCTGGCATCCATTCCCTTCTCATCTGCGGCCAATTGTTGAGTGTGGGGTGGAGTGGAGAGGAATCCCCCGGTGGGCGATTGCCGAGCCCAGAAGTGCGGGTAGCAAAACTGAAAGTGCTGGTGATGAAACCAGAAGTGCCACCAGGGCGCCGAGTTCCCCTGGACAGCCCAGCCAGTGCTGCCCCCATGCCCTTCCCGTCACTACGCTACTGAGAATCATAGAAAATTAGGGGTGGAAGGGACCACAGGAGGTCATCTAGTACAACCCCCTGCTCAAAGCAGAACTATCCTCAACTAGATCATCCCAGCCAAGGCTTTGTCTAGCCAGGTCTTAAAAATCTCCAAGATTGGAGGGTCCACAATGTCTCTGTGTAGCCTGTTCCAGTGCTTTACTACCCTCCTAATGAGAGTTTTTCCTAATATCTAGCCTAAACTTCCCTTGCTGCAACTTGAGACCGTTGTTCCTTATTCTGTCATCCACCACCACTGAGAACAGTCTAGCTCCATCCTCTCTGTAATCACCCTTCAGGTAGTTGAAAGCTATTAAATCCCCCCTTCAGTCTTCTTTTCTTCAGACTAAATAATCCCAGTTCCCTTAGCCTCTCCTCTTAACTCATGTGCCCCATTTTGGTTGCCCTCTGCTGGACTCTCCAATTTGGCCACATCCTTTCTGTAGCAGGGACCCCAAAATTGGACACAGTACTCTAGATGTGGCCTCACCAGCACTGGATAGAGGGGAAGGATTCACTTCCTTCGATGTGCTGGCAACACTCCTACTAATGCAGCCCAGTATGCCATTAGCCCCCTTCACAACTAGGGCACACTGTTGGCTCACATTTAACTTACTGTCCATTGTAACCTCCCGGTCCTTTTCTGCTACTTAGCCAGTCAGTTCCCAGTCTGTACCAGTGCATGGAATTGTTCCATCCTAAGTGCAGGGCTTTTCACTTGTCCTTATTGAACCTCATGATATTTCTTTGGTCCAGTCTGCCAATTTGTCCAAGGCTTTCTGAATCCTAGCCTCCAGCATATCTGTTACTCCCTTCAGCTCCGTGTCATGTGCAAACTTGCTGAGGGTGGACTCCATCCCATCTTCCAGGTCACTGATGAATGTATTGAACAAAACCAGCCCCAGGACTGATCCCTGGGGCACTCCTCTTGATACTGGCTGCCAGTCGGACATTGAGCCATTGATTACTACCCTTTGAGCCCAATGGTCTGGCCAATTTTCTGTCCACCTTACAGTCCATTCCTGCAACCTTGCTTGCAAGAATGTTGTGGAAGACCATATCAAAAGCATTGCTAAAGTCAATATTTATCACATCCACTGCCCTTCCTGCATCCACAGAGCCAGTCATCGGCTCATAGAAGGCAGTCAGGTTGGTCAGGCATGACATGAGGTGAGCCTGAGACCCTGGAAATATCATTGGTCTTGCAGGACAAATGGCAGTGTGTTCCTCACTTCCAGAGATGTACCACCACCAGTTTCCAGGGCATGTCTCTGGAAGTAGGCAAAGTTAGTGTTTCCCAGTTCCAGAGGCACAGCCCCAGTAATCACTGACTTCAGAGTAGCTGTCCTTGAACAACAAAACTTTAAAAATCAACTTGAGCTCAAAACTGGGACAGGAAATCATTCACAGAGTGGATTGCATTAAGTATGGTCTCAACAGAGACTCTGGATTCTTATCTCTTTGCCTAGACTAGCTTTTGTAACTTCTATGTCCTTCAATAAGTTAACAGCTCTAAACTTCTCTGAATATGTGAACCGGTTTGCTTATTCCCTGTCATTTCTTCAACACACTTTGCCTATTTCAGCAGTACCTTCTATCCTTTCCTCCCCCTTGCCCTACCCTTTGTATTAAATTACCTTACTGCTTTCTGTTTAGTACCCCTGCTCTCTGCAAGTCCATTCATAGCATCTGGCAAAGTAGTCTGTAGCCTATGAAAACTCATACCTCTCTGAATAAGTTACTCTATAAGATGCTACACTACCCTGCCTTCTCCAGAAGTACTTTAAAAGGATCAACAGCTTCTAGTGTTTCTCTCATCCCTGTGTGTTTTCTCTGGAAAATACTTTCTACTTGGTTGCCTCCAACTTACCAACTTATTGCACCTCCTGTATCCCACAGGATAAATCCCCAAAAGCTGACCTCTGCTTCTTTCAGCTGTCAGTCACTTTAATAGCCATTGTTATGACAAACTTCTTAGCTCTACTTCCCCCAGTTGGTGAACCCTCCAACCCTTAAACTTTAAATGTCCTTTTCCCTTCTCTCCTGTACTTGACAATATTAGTAGCAAAAAGTAACTTGTTGCACTTATGCTCTATTTTGCTTTCTTGTGAAAGTTATAGAAAAGCTTTTTTCCTACTTGTAGCTAAGAAATATCAGGGGTGTCAAATATGTTGTCCCCTCATCTTTCTGCAACATTCTTGAAAACATCAGGTTGGAATTGTGGCTGCATACACACATTCAAAAGATCTGGAAAAATTCTCCTGGTTTTGTTTTCTTGGTAGAAAAATTTACCTGGAGATGCCTAGATAGGTATTCAGATGTTCAGCCCCTGAAGAGCAGAGAGCTTGAAGTGCTGACACTGTGCAATTAGGGGGCCCCTTTGTGCACATCTCAGTATGTTCTGCAGGCTCCCTTAGTCTGCCTGGAGATGGATGGCCCCAGTACACAGGACAGCCCTGATTAGCTGACACAGACTGCTAAGTATCAGTATGTCTCTGTACAGCACAATATGGGAATTTAGGGGGGCTTGTTCTGCTCCCTGCTTGGCTGCAGCATTAGAATCCAGTGAGTAACAAGCTGTCTCCCTGTTGGGGGAGCTCCTGGTGACATGCAGTCTCCCTTTGCCAGGGGGAGAGCAAAGCACTATGGGAGGATGGAGGACTGTGCTGTGGTTTATCTTGGAAGAGAATGTGAACAGACATTCACTCTCCCAAGAGAAACTCTCCCAGGAGTGAATTAACCCTGGTTATTTGCAGGTTATTTTTCTTCTGGAGCAGGCATTTTTTGTTCTGGGAAAAAATCCTGAACATCTGTACACTTGTGCTTTTGCCTGGGAGAGCAGCAACTCTCCTATGAGAAAATTAATGCCTGTATGTGGCCTGTGAGATTCACAGAGCTGTGACTGAAGAGATGAAGATGCTGAATCTTAAAGCCATATTTTCTATCAAGTGTTTCTCAAGAACTTAAGTGAAAGAGGCATTGATGGAAAAAAATGTGAAACAAAAAATACATTTCCTTTCACCCAGTTTTTAATCGGTGTTCCTCTAATATCACAAACCTACCAGATCTCTGGTACTGCATAATGTCCTCTATAGAAAACAGGGAGCTAAGACTTGAATTTTAATGTTAAGAAAATAAGTAGACCTTTATATATTAGAGAGAAGTGTAAAAAGGCTACAAATCATTTTTGCCCCAGAGAAAGCGTTTTACAGTTTTACATTGAGAGGTTAAACTGAAGCATCTTTTAGGAATAATTTAAGTGAAAACTAAGGAACTGTTCGTGGAAAACTTTATTTTTGAAAACAGTTTATCCTGCATGTAAAATATTTACTGTTGTTTTTCTTCCTAGTCTTTTATTACTAGGGAGTTGTGCATGAAATTAGGATCTTTGTTCCTTAGGAATACATCTGCTCCTGCTGCTTGTTCACCACCTGAAATCATAATCCTCTGTTTGTGACATCATAATTAGTTACTGTGAAGATGATTAGTATGTCACAAACAGAGGATTATGATTTCAGGTGGTGAACAAGCAGCAGGAGCAGATGAACTCAAAAGGAACAAAGTTACTTGATCTCATGCAATTGTTCTTAGTAAAAAATAAACCCAGAGAAAAACAGAAAATAGGTGGGGATAATCATGATAACATCTTCAATCTAGGGTTATAGAGAACATTACTATTTCAGTATATACTAGATTGGAAAATACTGGACTGGAAAAGGATCATGTGGACAATTACCCTTAGTATTAAGTATAATTTGTGATTTTTTTTTTTTTTTTTTTTTTTTTTTTTTTAACCTATCTAACCAGTAACGTCTCATAGAAATAAATTCTTTCACTAAGTGACCAATTGATGGGGGAAAAATATAGATAAATTGTAGGAAAGTCTTTGGTCTTTTATTTATTCTAGACCTATTTATTGGAAAAAAATAAATGCACAATAAATTTAGACAGATTTCTCATTCAATTTTTCATGCTTCTAGATCTTGGTCTTGTAGGAATGTGACTTGTTTCAAATTTATAGCTGAGGCATTTTATACATTCTTTCCTTCAGGTGTCTTTATATTTAATTTGCATCCAGAGAATGTTGGTGGAGCACACCTGTGGCTGTACACCTGTACACTTCCATGGATGATAGCCAAAGTCTATTCACAGTTTATTGGATACAGTGTCTAGCTTATGGTTCAACTGTGTTGAACTCAGATGTAGCAGCATTGCATTTTTATTTAAATATTTAATGTATTTTTCTCTGTGCTTCAAGGGTATAATTATTATAGATTTTATGCATCTTATAATTTAATGATTTTTCCTCCTCGGTTATTTGGTTTATATTTAGTATCATATAAATTGAATTTCAGTCTTGTATTTAGCAATTTGGACGAGGCAGTCACTAAGCTGGAACAGTAAGCAATAACAGTTTCAAACAATGTATTTTACCCTAAGATTTGAAAGAATTTTTAAGGGAAACCTAATATTATTGAGGAAAGGCAGAAGGTAGGGCAGGGAGCACCTTAGAGACTACCCTGTTGAGAGAGGCACAAGATTTTGTAGGCAACCAGCTCGGAGGCAATCCGATGCCATATGTTATATATGCTATATGTTATAGTATCTGACAAAATAGCTTGAGTTTCTGTTTTTGTTGCCTACAAAAACTCATGCCTCTCTGAACCAGTCCCTAAGGTACCACCCTGCCCTGCCTTTTGCCTGACTTTAGTCTAACACAGCCAACCACCTCTATGTGTTTTTTTAAGAAATGGAAATGGGAGAGTAGTGGGAAATAAAAAGCAAGGAAAGAACATATCGCTTTCTCCTTACCAGTTTGAGAACTAAATTCTTATAGAATGAGAGTTTACTCAAATTCATTAAATTTAATTCCCTTGACAAATGCATTTGCACATGGTGGCCTATGTAAAGGCAAGGGTTAGCTTTTACATTCAGACTTAAGAAAGTGATTCTGATAGAGATTTTCTTATATCCATATTTGTGGTTGAATCTTTACCTAAAAGAAATCTTTAGAGTTGCCACAAGTGCCCTTGAAACTTTCTCTCTTTCTCTCACACCAATTTTTACTAAAAACTTGCATAACTGTTTGTCTTCACACCTGAAGAAGCTACCTCACTATTGGTCCAGAATAATAATTTCCTTGAAGAACAGGGTCACTTGAGCTGAGGCACTTCTGCTGACAGAGACAAGACTTTATTTCAAGGTCTCCATTTCCCCCTCCAAGCTCCTCCTTTACTTCAAACATCTTACCCCTATGACTTCCTCTCCCCTACTGGTTTCTTCTTCTCTGATTTCATCTTCACTTATAACTTCACTGTGCATGTTGATGTCCCCCTTGACCTTCTTAACTTCAACTACCTCTTCATCCTTGTCTGTTAGACTTACTCATTCTTTCATCTCTCCCACATGTAGGGCATGCCCTTGATTTCATCATCACAACTTTCATTCCCCTTTTTACTACTCCATTAATGAATGATCTTTCTTGTACAGGCCATTCTGTGATTGAATTTGTGAACTCTCCTGATTGCTTCATCCTTCAAAATTACTCTCTCATAGCTCTTACAAGCACCTTTGACTGCTTGATTTGCTTCTGCTTCCTGATTTGCTGATCTCTTTTTGCTGGTAATAGGTTCTGTCTGTCTGTCATCTTCCATTACACAAAACTTGTGTGGTAGCCTTAATCAAAAGTGTTGCTTGTGTGCTTGCCTACTATCCAGGCCTCCAAATGCATGAGTCTGCACCTCATAAATAATGGTGCATATCCTATGTACAGGTCTGCTAGGGCAGGGGTCAACAACCTACAGCCATTGAATCTGGCTTGCAGAGCCAGGGGACTTCAGTGGTGTTCAGCAGGAGGCAGACTACTGCAACTAGATGGTGGGGGAGCAGTGGTGGTGGCTGTGGCTGTGGCTGTGTCCTACTGCTGGCCTGCCCTGTGCCCAGCCTGGGTCATTCTGGCACACTGCCGGAAGAGGGTGCTGATCACTGTGCTAGAGCATTTAATCAGATACACTATAGAAATGACCTTTCTAAAAATATCAAGTCACATTTTTTTTCACAAGTATTCATTTCCCAAAAGGAGGAGCAAAACTTTAACAGAGCTTGTTTCCATAAGTATTTGTTGTTTCAGTTAAATACACACAAAATTGGAAGCAAAAAAACCCCTTTCTGAAAAAAAACGCTTCCTGTCGACTAAGAACATAAAAATATATACTCCTTTCTACTGCTTCTTTCTCAGTTTTGTCTTGTCATAATTCCATCTGTTCTCCAATTGTGCAGAGTTCTGCAGCAAAATCTAGGAACTCAAGACCTTATTTCATAAAGAAGCAAATATTATTTACCTTCATCACAGGGTTTATGTGAAGTAAAACATCAGTATTTGAAGGGGAGACATTATATATAAAACATCAGTTTGTTTTGAATGGAGCAACAGAGCATTGTTAATTTTCTGCTGGCTATTACAGTGATTTGGTAGCTTAGAAATACCTCAGATAGCTTTATTAGTTAGATAATGATAACATCCTAGCTTATACTCTGTGCCAAGGTGATCTATAAACTATTGCCTAGTACATAATGGCTTTCATGTTTTTTTGGCTAATATTTTCAGAAGTTTTGTTGAGTAATAAAAGTAACACTTGAAACCATATCCTTGTGTATAAATTGTTAGACTTTCACAATGAACATAAACATAGAGAATGGTAGCAGTTGTTTATTGTAAGACTTCAGTTACTCATTTTTGTTACTAAAATAATCACTCCATTTTACTTCAGTAATTTTGATGCAAATGGGTATAGACAGGCAAAAGTTTAAGAAGTGCTGAGTACCTGAACATCTCCAGTGGAACTTGGTATCTCCCAAGATGTCCAAGAATTCCATTTGGAATTGCTTCATGAGCAAGTAACTTACGGCATTTATACACATACATTTGTCTGCTCTGATGCACCGGAGATCTGGAGTGTTGGAACAGATTTGATTAATCAAGTCTGCTCCGCACATGAGCTGACACGCCTGGTGCTGCATTGCATGCCTTTGTATAAATAGCGAAATGTGTGTCAGCACTGAGAAAATGGCAGCAGTGCGCTTTTAAACTAAAACACCTTCAATATGTTTTAGTTCATAAGCGTACTGCCTCTGTTTTCTCAGCACTGACATGCATTTCTATGTTTATACAAATGTATGCACTGCAGTGCTAAGCGCTTTTAAAAGCACCCAGTGCTGTGGCACAAACATGTGCAAATACCCTTAAGGCCAGATTATGATCACCGTATGCCTGTTGCACAATGCTTTATTCCACAGCTAATCTCACTGCTTTAAGTGAGACTGTTTGAGAAGTGTTTACTCATTGTGAAGTGAGTTTTAGTGGCAGAATGTGGGCCTTAAAAAAACTGTGTGTTGGTTTATGCTAGCTGACTCTGTTGCGTTTGTGGTACTGGTTAAACAGTCATCTTTTGGCCAAAGATGTTTTATGTAAAAAGTTGAAAGATCTGATTTGTTTTATAAAGTGCATCACAGATGGTACCAGATCACATCCCTGTCTGTATGACTGCACAGGGGAATAAGGGACTCAGTTCTGCTGGCTCCCCTTTCTACAGGTTTCAGCGCAGGGGGGAGAGAGTGTTCTACAGAGATATTCGGGGGAGTGGACATATACCAGTGGAGCTATGGTTCTCCTGACATAGTACCTAGCAAATCATTCCCTTCTTAGCTGAGGCAAGGAAGGAGGCAGCAAATAGTGGCTGTTCAAGTTAGGAGAAACTTCTTTGTGCATCTGTAGGTAGCATAATGATGCACTGCCCTTCATTCAGGACAACCCTATGGTTCAGAGGATGTAGTTTAAGGATACTTGGACCAAGAAAAGGATATAACCAAACTTTTTAGAGACAGGGAGCACCCCATCTTTTTAAACTTATTTCATGGAGTCATATGATGCTACCAGAAACTCAATTTCTACTTCAAAAATTGCATTTCTAGTCTCATGTTTATGAAGAAGATCTTGAAAATATGACCTGAATGTAAGCAAGGCAGTGATATCTTCTTGAATTTGCAAACAGCTATACAAGAATTCTGAGAGGAGTTAACTGCTCCTTCCTTCTTACTATATTTAGCCAAGAAGCTGTGGCTCTGGGGCCATCTACCAATACTACCCCTGGAGAGGTTTGTATTTGTGGGGAACCTTACTCCCACCGTGGTTCTTTTGGGGTGATGTTAGCAGACCCTCCTCCTGTGAAGCCCCTCAGGTAGTCCTTTGTGATATACTCTAGATAAGGATTAAACTGTATAACAGTGATTTTCAGTCAAGGTCACTGTGGCACCCTGAGATCATTTCAAGGGATCTGCAGGGTGCCACAAAATGTTAGCACAGTTAGATGTGCAAACATAATTAGCATCATAAACCCCAAAATTTCAAATAGGAATCCATAGTATTAAAAACATTCTGACCTATTGTAGTTTCTCTGTGTTCTTTGCAACAGAAGAATTGCAGTATTATTTTTCTATAGTAAAAAAAACAAGTGAAAACTGAGAGGTGGTGTTTTCTAAAGGGTGCCTTGAGTTTATCAAGGGGTGCCTCAAGTCTAAAAAAGTTAAGAATTAGGTCTGTGTGAAGCTTTGGTCGCTGATTCGATTTGGCCCAATTCGGTGGCCGAATTGCCTAATCTGAATTGAATCAGGAGACCCGTTAATCTCTCTGAATCGAATCGCAACTCTCTGAATCAATTCAGATTCAGAAAGATTCGACAATTCAGACATAGACACAGCTTTAAATGTTTTTTCTACATATCTCAAAGTACCAGCTGTGGCTTGTGAATGCTAAGATGCTGGGGCAGATGGAGCATCCCACAGGAGTACAGGGGGGGTCTCCAGCATGCTCGGCAGCAGATCCAAAAGTGGACACAAAGCACCCCACACTCCTGTGGGACGCTCCATCCACCCCACCATCACGGTGTTCACAAGCCACACCTGGTACCTCGTGGTATGTAGAAAAAACATTTAAAGCTGTGTTTGTGGCCGACTTGCTGATTGTCTGAATCAGCATCGAATCTTCAGTTTCGGATTTGGCCAAATCAAATCGGGACATTGATCCAAATCAACAAATCTAATCACTGTCCCCAATTTGGGCCAAATCCAAATCCAAATCAAATACAGCCTGCTTCGCACTTCCCTTTTAAGAATGACTGCTCCAGACAAAAGATAAGGATGAGCAATCCAGGTCTGTCCAATGAAAAGTGATGAAGGAAACCATGTCATTCAAAAAGAAATTCTTTATTTACTTGTCCCTGCCACTGCTATTCTAACAAGTGGGACTATATCAAAAGAGTACAATTATATGAGGTAGTCCAGTGAAACAGCCTGTATACAGTATGTCTCTAAACCCTGATAGTTGTCTAATATCTGATTAATAGATGAAAACAAAGGATGTCTCACACACCTGAGGTCGATTTTTGGGCCTTGGATTAGATTTTCTTTTGAGGTAGCAATTGTAAGGGACTGCAAACAATTACCGTTAAAGAATGGGTAAGAACTGTTTTCCAAGTGTTAGTGATTATCATTGCATAGCTAGCCTGCATATTTTCCTAGCATGATTGCCCACAGGTTTAAATAATAATATGCTTGCGCATGGAAATTATTTCTAGATTCTTTATGAATGCAGCTATAGGTTTAAACAACAGAAGGTGCACCATTGTTGATCTAAATGGAGGACTATAATCCCATGACTCAGTAGTTGTGACACATTACCATATGCTTTTTGTTTTGCAATTATATGTAATTGAATAATATAAAGTTAGTGTTGAATTTAGCATATGATAAATTAATACTTGATATTCACATAAATCTAGATTTTTCAGACGAATGGCTAACAGTTCATTGTTAATTTTAAAGATCTGATGGTACACCAAAAACTTTTATTCAGAAAGCATTCAAGAGGGCTCTCATTTTGTGTTTGTTCTTTCATGTTTTTATTAACAGCATTTATATGAAAATATATTCTCATCTTTGTTCTTTAAGAATTCTTTTGCTATTACAGTTTTTTCCTGACTTGATGTCCTAATCCTCATGTTGTGATGCTGTAATTACCACAGCAACTAGACTGTGATATACAAACAAAGTCAGTCATTCAGATTTGGAACAAGCAGCAAGAACAGAAGAATTTTATAAAAAGATCTTAGTAATATTTTAAAAAGATATCTAATGAAACTTAAAAATATATCTGTTTTAGCAGAATTATTCAAAAATTGGCTTTAAAAAAATTTTGTGGGCTGCATCAGTGGCTATTTAAAGTGATTTTTAATTTGGGTTCTGAAGTTAAAATCCTGATAAGTTGCAAGTTTATACATTATACTACTCACTGTTTAAATATAATCAGCTGTGATGTTAAAATTCCCTACCTCTTATGTATGTTGTATGACTTTCATTAATTAATTATTACTTATATAGCACTTTGAGATCTTTAGATGGAAGGTGTTATTTAAGTGTAAAGTACTTTTACTGTTATTAATTTAGCACTTCCATTATTGCAATTTAAGCACTTTAAGAACATTTGCCATATCATACTCAGTATCTTTTTATCATATGCTGTATATTAGTTATTTTAACATTAAGAGAGTTTAGCAATCTGGAAAAATTCCAAACTATTGTTCCAGACAGCAGTTAGATATTTGGGTGGATCATGTAAAAACACTGAAAAGGCTGAGAAAGCATGTGAAATGTTTGTTTTAAGTAATATTACATCAATGGAACAGACATCTGCAGTATTAGATTTGGTTTAGAAATTGAAAAAGTTAGGATCATACTGTTTTTATTTCTTACATCAGGTTGTTTTACATATTAGTTTTATAGAAGAGTAATCTTTTGCTTGCTATTTAATTCTGTCACTTCTGTTTTTCAAGTGCTTTTAATGAATTTGTATTCACAGTGGTTCAGATCTTACACACTGCTGAATACCTCTCACTCCATTTGTTGTCATTGAGTCTTTATTCATGTAGCATAGTTTTACCTGTTAACGAGATGAAGGAGGCTGTATATCTATATTAATTATTTTATTCTCATATCTATTTTGCTAATTGATTTAAAGACAAAAGAACTGATATTTTCTGAAAGTGACAATCTCATATTAAGGGTGTATAGTCATTATTGAAATACTGACTGTAATTGCAACACATTCACCTATTTTATACTTGAAAGCCCATATTGTAAATTGTCCTGCATGAGTTTCCCAGGGGAGGAAAAATGTGCATCGGTCCTCTCCCTAATCCTTCCCAACACTGTTGTAGCATTGATCTGTGTTTGTGTAGAGACCCATTATCTTCATTGCGATTCCATTTGGGTAGGGTTTGGACTGGAGATTTAGTGTACTCTGAGCTCTAGACAAGGGTCTACTAATACTTCACATCACCAAACACACAGGGATGAGATAATCAGCTAGATATGGAAGGTGTCTAGCTCTGTGTATTCATGTTTTTAGTCCTTCAATGCAGCTGTGGGAACTTGATGCATTTTGTCAAAAGTAAATGTAAGGGGACATAGGATTCCCTGCTGCCATACTCCCTTGAATCTCCTGTCCATGTTTATACATGCAGAGTGGTTAAAGGAATCTAGGAGTGTTTGATTCATTTCTGTACCCACGTGCAGTTTGACTCAAAGGTGGAAAAGCCAAACTTTAGGGTCCAAAACTGCTACTCCTTCTCATGCGAGTAGTTCTGTCAAAATCAGTAAGGCTACTTGAGTAAGAATGGACTGCAGGATCAGGGTCTTATACTTCACATTACACTATGTTCTATTGTGAAATTAATAACTGCCATACTAAATTATTGATATTTTAATAGTAAAACTACTGTATTTACTCAACTATAAGATGAGGCATGTGTCCCCCAAGTCAATGTGGGGGGGAAAAAGCCACTCGTTTTACCATCGCATACAAGAAAACCTATTTAAATACTTCATCTGTCATTAAACTGCTGCCAGAAACAGCTTATGCTCAATAAAAGAAACCAATCATGATGTTGGTTAAATGTAAGCAACAGTGAGCATGCCTGTAAAATACAAAGCTCATATTGGATAAACATACTGATGGGAGCCTTTTCTTTTGTATGGCCCTTAAGAAAGAAAAAACAAAATGGCAGATGTTTCCCTTGGTGGGAATGAGCACCAAGAGGTACTGCAGTACCAGGTTGGCTCTCAGAGAGGCTGGAGCAAGCTCTAACACCCTCCCCTAGTGCCAAAAATACTGATGGAAATCCCATCCCCCTTTTATTTATATATTTATTTTTGGTCCTTCGAAACAGGGTGGGTGTTTCCTCTGCAGGGAACTGACATCGGGCCTAGAGGCTGCAATACCAGGCTGGCACAGGGGGGGCCAGAGACAACACTGACACTTTCCCCTTCATGTCAAAATTGCTGCATTTGATATGATGATGAGAGCGCGCGCGTGTGTGTGTGTGTGTGTGTGTGTGTGTGTGTGTGTGTGGCCCTTGAGAAAACATAGGCAGGTGGTTCCTTTGCAGGAAACTGGCACCAAGTCTGGAGGTACTGCAATATCAGACCCATCCCAGGAGGGCCAGAGCCAGACCTGACACCCCCTCCTTGGTGCAAAAATGCTGCGTTCGATATGCTAACAGGAGCTTAGTGCTGCATCTGAATGAGATGGTGTTCATTGCACTAAATCCCCCTCAGCTGCAACTCTTGTCAAAGTCATAGTAAGCCACTACATCAAATACATTTCACCTTCCTCTTCACTTACATAGCTGAGCAACACCTTTCTTTCCCATTTGCAACGGTTCTTGTTTCTTCGCTAGCCTTAGATGTCTGGCAAACATCACCAAACCTCTGTGTAGGTGAGAGGCTCTGTCTCCTCTTCTTTCAGCTTGTCATGTATGATTAGGGCTTGATTTAAACTGTGGACCCAGCTTGCAGCATGGTGTCTCCTTTAATCTTGGAGTTCCCCCTGCTGTTGATTGGCAGAGAGGCCCAGCTGCTTGTTCCTGATGGCCGAGAGGCAAAAAACAGAGTTTTAAATATACTGTGGTTTTTGCCTCCCACCACTTGCTGCTGACTGTCTGGGAGGCAAAAACTGTGGCTTATTTAAACCTATGGTTTTTGCCTCCTGGCCATCAGGAGCAAGCAGTGGGGCCAATGGGACATGTTCATCAGTCAGTGGCAGGAGGGCGTATAGGAGGAACTCCAAGATTAAAGGAGCTGCTGCACCATGATCTGGGCCCACAATTTAAACCAGTCCCTACATATGATTAGTGTGGCCTCACACTCCATGAGGTGGAGCCAGACTAGGTGCACCCCCTGCCCCCCAGCTTATCTGCATATACATTTTTGGAGGATCCTGGGACTCATGACAAGAGCATCAGGTTCTAGTCATGAGTAGTGGGGCTAATTAGCACATAGATCCTTTGTGGTTGGGTATCTGGAATACAAACACATACTGACCAGTGCTGAGCTGTGGGGTCACCATAGCTTGAAACACTATTAACGCTGCTGGGGCCCAGCCCAATGAAGAATAAGAAGCAATCATGAGCCTTTTGGCTTTGGACTAATACCTCAGTCTTTTGGCTTAGATCAAATGTAGTCCCTATTGGCTTATACGGATTGCATGTAGGATCTTTGTTTCTTGTGGGCCAAGATCTTCTTGAATGGCATTGGGTAGTTAAGGGTGGAGATGTGTCCAATGCACTGTGGGCAAGACTGAGAGTCCCCCCAGTGGGAGGATCTTGGCTACACACTTTGTTTTTATGGAGAATAAGGGATTTCTCTCTAGCTTGCTCTTTTGGGTATGGGCAAGCAAATGCAGGGGCATCTGAACTTCAGGGCCTCCAGGTCTGGGGCCTGTATGTAGGATACTTGCTATGGATTTGGGAGTATCTGAAGCCCCAGGATGAAGAGTCTGGGAAGGAAGATACTTGCTGATGGTAATATCACACACATGGTAATGCCACACAGCTGTGCTCAGTCAATAGAATTTGGAACTGATTTGGCCTGGGACGTAAAATGGAAAAAAGAGAAAAATGTACAGTATACTATATATAAGTAGATACAAAAGTGCTGCTTAAGTTAGTGAGGCAGAGGACAAGGGGACTACCTAATCCCTCCCCCCGCCCCTGTAATTTATTTTCCCTGCTGTAGTGGTGAGAGAGGGACAAATTTAAGACAAACCTCCAATAATTAGTTTCTAATTATTAAGGTGTTGTCTTACATTAAGGGCATCTTGTATTCTGGTAAATATGGTAAATATCTTACAAAACCTTCCATTTCTGTGATCAACAGGACAGTGAGGCTAGTAATAAGTTAAAAGCCAAATATGAAAGCAAAGTAATTAAAAGATACATTTTGTCAGTTTGCTGAGACAGCAGTTAAAGTTCAATAGGGAAACAATTGTCATCATGTACTTGTAGATAAGGATTTTAATTATAGCCACTATTTTTGAGATTGCTTCTAACACAAGACGTCAAAAAATGTCATTTGTGTCACTGCTTTAAGGCTATTCTCTAATCTTAAAATGACTGATATGTATTATAAATAAAAAGTCAGCATACAATTATACTATTTTTCCTTATATTTGCCAAATTGGTTTGCCATTTTTTAACATGGACTCCCATATTTTTGAATGTCCTAAATGTTTAAGCTGTTACACTGTCACAAGTAGAAGAATCATATTTACGTGTTACTATTAAATAAAATGTTTTCAAGTTCATTCCTCAGTTCATAGTTGCTTAGAAATTCTTTTTAGCTTTTAAACTCTCAACATGAGTACTCATTTTACTGTCATGTCTTTACTGTTTATGAAGACTTCATAACTTAAGATCCTGCACACTTTTATGCACTTGAGAATTTCAGTGCAACTACTCAAGTGTGTAAAGTTACTCATGTTGAGAAGTGTGTGTACAGAAGCAGGCCATTATTAGAAAAAGATTATTTAAAATTCTGAAATATAGAGGAATTATCCTTAAATTCTGTGTCACTAGAAACAGGAGTGTTTTCTGTGATTCCATATGAATACATTTTTTGGATCTCTTTGATGCTTAACATAATTCTTGTTAATGTTAATAGTGATCCACTTTCACATTGAGCAGATAATACACATAGGTATTCTAGTCTTGTAGGCATATACTGTTATTCACAATATTCTGCACCATAGGTGCAGGAAGACTGTTTTTGGCACTGAAGTGTTCAGTCTAAAGATTTCTTAGTATAGGAAATGCTGATGAGTGATGACAGACCGTGGTCCAGGTATGTGGGAAGTGAAAGGATTATAACAAACTAAAGATTGCTGTCTTTCTTTTGTAATTACTACTGTCTTGTTAGTAATAATATTTGAGTGTATCATTCATATGGACCATAGGGCTGGTACATGACAGATTTTAAATAGAACATTTTACAGAGTGGCCCTTTATCTTTTTAAAACACAATTTGGTTCCTTCCTCTTTATTACCAGGTAGACTATGCAATCTGACTCATTGTTGCAAATGAAAAAGACTCATTGTCTGTAAATCTACAGTTTGTTTTCAGGTGGGAAGCATTTAAATGACAATCGTCTACTTATCTATATTTAAGTCATTGCAAGTGCAATGAGAACGGTCTTTGCTTTTATTTTCAGCACCAAAGGGAATTCTCCATCTCTCGCCTGATGTTTATCAAGAGATGGAAGCAAGCCGCAACAAAGCAGCCCCTGGTACCACTGTAAGCTATTTGCCATCCAAAGAAATGAGCCAGACTTCTAGCTCTTTCTTCAGCATACCTACCACTAATAGCACAGCTACAATTGCCAGGGAACTTCTCATGAATGGAACATCCCCGACTGCCGAAGCCGTAGCTCTAAAAGGAATATCTCCTGCTTCCCCCTGTCCTGCAGTGCAGCCTTCAAAACAGCTGGAGTATTTGGCAAGGATTCAAGGCTTTCAGGTATGGGAGGGGGAAAATGAAGCTCTTCAGCCAGAATCATAGCATTGCCATCTAAGATTTCACTCTTGCCCTCAGAGTTTGGGCATGCATGTAACTTATCTTGTAAAAGTAGCAGGGTCCAAGAAAATTTTTGGGTCCAGATAATACCCCTATACGCCCATATACATTCCTATTCTCTCTTCATTTTTCTTTCCCTGCATTCACTTTATCTTAGCCCATCTTCCTCCCTTCCCTCTCCCTTATTTGCTCTTCCTTAAAAATTATAAACTTAAAAGATTCTTTCCACTGTTCTGATACTGCTTTGTGTGTCCCTGCTTCTCAAGGATTAGGAGTGCTCCATACTGCTATGATTTTGGCTCCTCTTTTAAAACCTGATCAAGCAAAGGTACTTTAAAATGTGCTTAAGTTGTAGCATGTTTTTTCTGTCCTTTTCTGATCAGGTGTTCGCTTTATTCCCTGTAATTAATGTTCTGCTTCCATTTTCCATATGCTACTAGTAGCCTGGAGAATGGAGTTATTGACCAGAAGTCATAACAACAGGCCTGGTGTCAGAGCAGAACACTCTCGATGCCACATTCACTATTGGTGAAAGAAAAATGTTATAGGACTTAACATACTAGATCAGTTCATTACTCCATCATCTCTGATAACTTTCAGCAGTGGCCAATACAGTATTTTATATTTCAGAGAACAGTGAAGAGCCTCCATAATGCACCTAGCCATTTGTGCAGTACTGTAAATGGTGGAAGGAAGCTCCCTCCTAATTGCCATGAGAAAGTTGCATACATACATGCATAATAGATGATTTTTAATATGTTCCAACATTGGAGAGTAGGACTGACTGTTTACTAAAATTCTATCGTTGTACTGTTTTGTTTCAATGACTCAGACTTATGAATTTATTTTATCCAATATCTTGGTTTCATATGTTCCAGCTTATGTAGTTTGATCATGTATTATTTACCTAACTAAATTATGAAAACAAGAAGTTTTTAGTAAAACGTTTGCATGCCCCATGATTATTTTCTTCACCAAAGCATATGTAATTTACTAAATAAGCAGTTGCTTAAAGTGATTTAAATGTCAATTATTCTGTTGGCACAAATCAGCATAGCTCTTTTAACTGCACTGGGGCTATGTCAGTTTACACCAGGTGTGCTTGCTGACTTAAATGTGTGCTCAGAGTCTGATCAGTTCTTAGTTTTGAAATATGCTACTTTTGGTCCATTAGTTTTTTATCTCTCAATGCAAGAAAAAACAAAACTCTAAAATCCACCACAGTAGAGTTAAGCTGCTAATAAGAGTTAAATAGTTTTTATTTCTCTAAGTCTGTCATCTGCATACAGTAGGAACAGACAAATCCTGATGAAAAGAAATTTAATACCCAAAGTTTTCATTGCTTCTTTTCACATCTTGTCAGGTTGCTTCTGTCTACTAGTAACATTTTATTTTCATAGAGCCGACGCACAATTTCTGTTACTGTTTTTTGGTTCCTATTCGATGATAGTTTGTGGTTACTGTAAAATGATTACTTGTGTTTGTCCTGGTTTTTCATTCTCTGATTCCAGCTGATTATGTAGAAATTGTAGTTTTTAAAGGGTTTTACCTCAAGCCAAAAATATATTTCCTGCTTTATCCATTAACTAAATTACTACTTTTTACTTGTCCATGATCCTACACAACAATACACTAATTTGGTTGAAAATCTATATGATTTTTACATACCCTCTGTATATAAAGTGTTGATTTTACATCAATTAGCTTGTTTGATTTTT
>NW_017728992.1:135307441-135320807 GCF_001723915.1 Gavialis gangeticus | reverse complement strand
TGTTTGATTTTTGATTTTTTTTTTTTTTTTTTTTTTTTTTTTTTAACTTTGGTTGAATGAGTTTGGTATTGATGTGAAACTGTGCATCACTGCTGGATCACAGAGCTGAGGTGGAGCAGTGAACAGAATCTCTGTGGGAAATGGCTTAGTGGCCTGTCAGGTGCATATCACAGGTCTCTTCACCATTTCAATGTAGAAAGCTCTTTGTGTGTAAGAGTTTAAAAGCCTATTTCTTTACAGGTTAACTTTCTCAGGCATATTTACCAAGTAGAAAAAAACAGTACACTTACAAACAGATAGCTTGTTTCATGTTTCCTGAATGACCTGAAATGATTTTTAAATTGTTAGCATGTATTTGTATTCTGGTCCAGATGATAACCATAGTTTTGTCTTTCATTGAAGAACATAAACATTCTGTTGTGTTACAATGTATTTTTGAATTTTTTAAAAAAAATCAATAAATACTCATATAAAGTTTCATTTGTAAATGTAAAAATGTTATTTGCTTAATGATTTTTTATGACACTTTGAACTTCTGTAGCCACAAAAGTCTTGGTTATTTAATTTAAGCTCTCAGTTCAATTGTATATGATACCAATCATGTATTACAAGCCATTACTATTGAAGAGCCTTTGGGAACAATATATAAAAAAGTGCTAAAAACTGTTAACTTTGGGTAGCACACTACTAGTCTTAAAAAAAATTATAAAGAAACGGCAGCACTTTCTCACTGAAAAACAGGTGCAAGACTTGCATACTTTCAGTGTTCAAGCTTCAAATTACCATTGTTAACAAAGACAAGTACTTTACAAGCAAGCCTTTACAAAGTTTGAATAAAGCATTCTAAATACTTATTTTATATTTATGGATATGATCTACAAGCTAATTATTTTGCAGACATTGCACACAGGTTTTTTTTTAAAAGCAAATTCAGCTCTTAGTTAAAGTAATTATTTTTAAATGACTGCATGGCATTTATGCACTGTTTGTCATTTGAATAGAAAAGTTAAAACATCTATTTGCAGATGGTTTAAATTCAGTAAATTATTTCAGTTTCTTTACACTAAAACCTTTAGAGAAAATGTTGACTTGTAGTTAGTTCTTCAGTATTTACTAAGGTTATAAACGTACTTCATTTAGTTGAAGTCCATTGCTTAATCCAGTGGGAATTTTCCTGGAGGAACAATTAGTAGGGCTCAGATACCATGATTTGGAGGCTCAATCCTGCGATTGCTACATGTGGATTCAGTGTTTCAACTGCATTGTCACAATGGCTTTTTCATTGCTCTTGCATACTGTGATGCAGGATCAAGGCATACATTCACCTCTTCCCTCGAGTGGCTATTTAGTAAGAGTTTTTGTACGAGCCTGTGTCATAGATCACAGTGATAATACAGTGATACTATTTCCCTACTTTTGTTCAGTTATTAAGTGTTCCATTTTATAAGGTGATTTACTTAAAATTGCATTTCTGGGCATTCTTTAAGAAATCATCACACTGAAAAGTAGCTTTTTGTGCATCTGGTATATTTGTCTTTGTCTGATTTAGCACTGCCAAGATATTTTTGAGTAATTATGCACTTGAGAAGCCAGAGTTCCCCTGGACACACTGCAGTCATTATGACTACTTATGGCACAGACATTCAGCACTTGTATAAGAACTGTGGTCCTGAGTTGTAAGCAGAGATGAGTCTAGGACAAAATGTCACAGCTGCAGTGGCATTTAGATCTGAGCTGGTAGCTGAAATCTACTTTGGTGGCTGAGGCCAAAGGTTGACTCCTGATAGCCCAAGCTTGCAGTACTTTAGATTTGCATATAAATATCAATCCAGTCATGGTTAGGAGTGTTTGGATCTCAGGATTTTATTTAATTCATTATTGAAATATGTAGTTTATTCTGGAGTTTTGTTCATGTCTCTTTCTAAGTTACTTAAACCAGAGACCATGAATCAGAGTTTTAAAGGGACCTAAATGTCACCTTGAAATGTGATCTTCAGCACTTGGGAGCTTAAGAGCTGGATTTTCAAAGGTAACTATGTGCATAAAAGTGCAGATAAGTGCCTAATGAGATTTTCAGAAGCATCAAAGCTGGTTAGATGCCTGCCATTAAAACTGGGAGGAATTTGGCAGCAGTAGCCTGACTGGTTGCTTTTGAAAATCCCACTAAGTAGCTGTCTGCATCTTTAGACACTATACACTTTTGAAAATCAGGCTGTAAGTCACTTTTGAAAACAGTGCCCAAATCATTTAAATAAGTTTAAAATTGTTGCTCCATTTCTGCCTCTCTTGTTCCACACTGAGCTCACTGTTGGTACTCAGAAATAGGCTGTGCAATTCTCCTGAGACCAGCTGTGCATGCAAAGGACCTATCATGCCATAAAAAGCTCCAACCAACTATAAAATTAGAACACAAAAATGTGTACTAATTTATAGCTGATTGCTATCCAGCTTTAATTTGCATATGTAGCAGGGTCTCCCCTGCAGCTAGGAACCCCATCAGCTGATGGGGCTCCGAGGCATAGGGGCATACCATTCACAACCAGGGCTGGGAGTCCTGCAACTGGGGGACTCGCAGCACCAGCAGGTGCCAACTCTGGGTTCTGGCAGCATACCTCCTAGTGCTGAGATGGCAGCTGCAGCACTCTCCCAGGCTCAGGGTGCATGAAACCCCTGGGTCTGGGATTTCACAGCTGCCACAGTCTCCCAGCCTTGTTTCTTGCCAGTGCAAGGGGCAGAGATGACCCTAGCAGTGTGTGTGGCCTGGGGCAAATCAGCCTGTAAGGGGCCCAGAAGTGAAGAAGCCAGTAATGGTAACAAGCAGCCAGATGTGAAGCCGGCAGCAGCATGGAGTCACCAGCACTAGGCGGGCCTTGCAGGAGGGGCTGCGGCTGCTCCATCTGGCTATGTGGGCCCCCCCAAAGTGTGGGGCCTGATTTGCACCACCTAGAGACAGCCCTGGCAAAGCGAATCCAGGATTGGGCTCCCCCTGCACCATAGATTCATAGATGTTAGGGTCGGATGGGACCTCAGTAAATCATTGAGTCCAACCCCCTTCATAGGCAGAAAAGTGTGCTGGGTTCAGATGACCCCAGCCAGATGCCTTTCTAACCTCCTCTTGAACACCTCCAGGATAGGGGAGAACACCACCTCCCTTGAGAGCCCATTCCAGATTTTGGCCACTCTGACTGTGAAGAAGTTCTTCCTAATGTCCAGTCTAAAGCTGCTGTCTGCTAGCTTATAGCCATTATTTCTTGCAACTCCCAGGGGCGCCTTGGTGAGTAGAGTCTCACCAATTCCCTTCTGCGCCCCCATGATGAATTCATAGGCAGCCACAAGGTTGCCTCTCAACCTTCTCTTGTGGAGGCTGAAGAGGTCCAGGTGCCCTAGTCTCTCTTCATAGGGCTTGGCCTGCAAGCCCTTAACCATACGAGTGGCCCTTCTCTGGACCCTCTCCAAGTTATGCGCATCCCTCTGAAAAGTGTGGCACCCAAAACTGGACACAGTACTCCAACTGTGGTCTGATCAGTGCCCGATAGAGGGGAAGTATCACCTCCTTGCTTCTGTTTGTCATGCATCTGCTGATGCATGACAAAGTGCAGTTAGCTTTGCTGATGACTTTGTCACACTGATGACTCATGTTCACCTTGGAGTCCACTAGGACTCCAAGATCCCTTTCTGCTTCTGTGCTGCCAAGCAGGTCATTTCCTAGGCAGTAGGTGTGCTGGATATTTTTCCTCCCTAGGTGCAGCACTTTGCATTTCTCCTTGTTAAATCACATTCTGTTGTTTTCTGCCCATTTGTCCAACCTGTCCAAGTATGCCTGTAGTTGTTCCCTGCCCTCCAGTGTGTCCACTTCTCCCCACAGTTTTGTATCATCTGCAAACTTGGACAGAGTACACATCACCCTCTCGTCCAAGTCACCCAATGAAGACACTGAAGAGTAATAATAAGGCACAATGAGAAGTAAAGTGCAATCCCACAGTCACACCTCCTGCCATGTACATATGGCATAACAGGAGGCACAATTTTCTGGATGGTGCATTGGATCCCATTGCACTTTACCTGCACATATAGAGAGGCCCTAAGAGACAGTTTAACTGGCTTGGCCAAAGTTTGCAGTGACTTGAATGTCAGTAAAGTTGGACTTCAGTGAGAATTCTGATTGGCTAAGGAATGAGCTTTGAAAAGTAGTTGATTTTTTTTTTTAAACATTCATTATCTAATTACTTGGTATGTCTGACACTTGATGTGCTTACTACTGGCCTGACCAGTAACGGCATTTTCAGCAACATGTGACTACTAGTATATGGATCAGAAATATGAATTTTAATTCAAAAGCTCTTTCCAAATGCAGTTCAGAGTCAAGAAGTGCTTCTTGCTTAGTGCAGGTAGGTGCAGATTTCTTTACAGCATTTCTTTTTAGTTACATGACCTTGTGTAATATTTCCATATTTAGTTTGGGAAGCTCCTTGATCATTAGCTGTTTCTCTCCTCTCACCTTAACTCTGGTGCTGCTTTTAGCTTACGAGGTGTTAGGTTGGGTGAAACAACTATACTGATTAAAAAGGGGGCTGGGGCACCGTACCATGATTCAAGGTGTTCTGTTTTCCATTCCCTCGTACAGAGGTTCACATATCCATTCTGCCTTGCAGTAAGTGCAAGCTAAATTGAGGCAATTTAGCTATTTAATTCTGATGTTAGCTGGCCAGGTTTAGCATCATTTACTTTGGGACAGAATTGGACAGTAGCAGGTCCAGGAATGGAGCAGGAGGTAGAAGGGGTGGGGGTGGGAGGTTGCAGACCCGGCCAGATACTGCACTGGGAGCACATATAGCATAGCTAAGGAGGGGCCATGCTGTTGTGCCCCATCTGGATCCACCCCTGGAAGTGGACACACAAAACAATTACTATAGTTCAACTGGTGCACATCCATAAGCTCCAAGTTGTTCTTCTTCCAACTCCCTTTTGAGCAGTATAGTTATTTGTCTGTCTACAGTCCAGCTCTGAAAGCGGCACCTTTCCTTGCTTGAGAGAGTGGGACGTACACTTTCCTTTGTGGTTGATGTCTATTATCTGTTAGAGAGGGGTACCTGCACTAATGGGGTGTAACTTTCTCTCTCTTCTCAAAGAGTAATTTTTTCTTTTAAACTTCAGCACTCTCCCACTTGATGTTCTCAATATATTTGTTCTTTGATATCCTCTCACATCATGTTCTAGACAAAAAGGTCCATTCATCAGATGAATAGTCCTGGCTTCCAGGAAGGAAATTTCTAGATGTCTCCTGCCGGTATCCATTTTGGTATCTTTCAGAGTACATGCCCTGCCTCTCAATATTATCTAACCTTAAAATTGAGAACCCCCACCCTGCCCCGTCCTCTGGATATGAGGGAATGGGAGTTTCTTCCTTTTCTTGCCTTCCTTTCCATTGCTCTCTCTCAGTATCAGAGAGGCATCACACTCTTCTGCTTTCATCCAACTGTTGATCCTTTCTTCTTCCTCATTGCTGTGTAAGGATGGACATCCCTCTGTCCATCCAACCCAGCTGGCTTTGGCCTCTTCATCCCAACTTAACATATGCCTCCAGGGCACCAAACTTTCTTCAGTAGCCTGTCCAAGTGCTCTTGGGCAGCAGAACACAAAATTAGCAAGTGAGATTCTCTTCCTCCAGGAGGTCTGGTTTCATGTTTAGCAAAATGTTTTGTGTTACTATGAGATTATGAACCTTAAAGTTTAGTAGGAGAGAAGCTTTGGGGTGATTCAACTGACCTCCCCCCACCCTCATTCTCCCCTTGATTAGGAATGGACGATGAATTTTCCTCAGTGTTTCCCAAAAAATCTTGCCTTTTGGGCAAAGATAATCTTCCAGTTTCACCTGAAAAGAAACCCTGTTAAGAAAAGTTAAGAGCAAGGGGGGTTATCACTGAGACCTGAATGTAGCTTGAATTATAGCTTTGGATGTCGAGAAAGGTATGTATACTAATATCATATATAGTCAGAGATCCTTGTACGTGGGAGAGAATCTAAAGAATTGGGCTAGTGGGGAGGAGGGGAATCTCTGGCTGATGCTGATCGTAGAGGATGGAAGCAACCACTTAAATTTGTAACAAAACAAAATAATATTCTGTCCTCCAGTTCTCTAACTAAAGAAACGTTTACAGCTATTAGCAGCTTGGGAAGTAGAATCCCAGCAAATGTTCCAGTATGGAGAAATACAAAAGCCTCTTAGCCAGTCTGAGTGGAAAAGAATAAACAATAGATAAAGGAAAGCATGGAAATTATAACCCCAGGCTTCCTGGCATCATTCATGTAAAATGCATTTTAAAAAATTGTTTGTACAGTTTTCAAAAATACATTTTTTGACCTCCAAAGTGGTCAGGGTGTAATTAGGTTAAAATGGATTAGGAAAACCTTTCAAGACTCTGTAGACTGACATCGTCTAGAGAAGATGTTTGAGGAAAGGTCATTTAAAAGTAAACTCTACTTCATCTACTCTGGGGTCAAAAAAGTAAGACTTGGATCCTATCAGACTATGGGGCTGGACTGTTCTGCTGATATAGACAGTGGAGATCTGTAGGAAAAGAGCAGTCATCTGACTGCCATCAGTTCTGGGATTAGCTTAAACAAGAGGTTCTATTTTTATTACAGAGCTAGCTCTGTAATAGCCAATGACCAGATTACTCAAATTAGTATTAAAAATTAAACTGTTCCCGGAACACATCAGACATTAATAGAAAAGTGCCAGGGGGTACCATGTCAGTGAAAATTGTTGCTTGTTTATATATTTTTATGTATGAAATAAATTCTTTAGAGCCATTGAGAGATACCGATAGTGAACTTTAATATATTATCCTGACTGCCTGCCTGCCTTCCCTTCTATTATTTTTATGGTTGGGATCACAGCCTTAAATCACAAGTTCTTCAGGTCAGATTCCAATATCCTTGCTTCCTAGCATCCCTATTTTGTGAAAAGTCCCACTGATTTCAGTGGAACTATTTGTGGTGTAAGATACTGCTCAGTACAACTAAGGCTATTAAAATTTGGCCCTTTGAAATATTTGGAATCCCTTTTCTACTATATGAAATAGTGTGTTCATATGATGCCATGCTTAATGGGCTAAGACAATAACAAGCCCAGCACAACACCAGTGCTTAAACTCTGGCAGCCTTAACCAGAGGCTCCCCTGAGTTCATTAAATTCCCATGTCTCCACTTACAGCATAAAACAGTGATTCTTAACCTGGGTACCATGAGACCCTGGTATGGGTGTTGTGGGGTGCCATGCAATATTAACACTGTTAGGTGTACAAACATCTACACATTATTACAAGGTAAAACAGAGATTTCAAATAGGAATCCATAGTGCCGAAAACATTCTGACCCGTTGTGTCTTTCTGAGTTCTTTGCAACAGAAGAATTGCTCTATTATTTTGCTGTAGTCACAAAATGAGTGAAATCTAAGAGCCTGAAGAACTTGTGATTTAAGACCTTGATCCCAACCTTAAAAATAATAGGAGGGAAGTAAGGCAGGCAGTCAGCAGTATCTTACATTTAAGGCATCCCTCAGAAAATGTAATGGGAAGACTTGAGCTGAAGTAAGTTGAGAACCTCTGGTATAAACCTATGGGAAGTATTTGACACACAACCTTTAGTATGCCAGCTTCTCTAGCACCTACCAGCCTCTATCTCTTGCAGGTAATTTTTGCCATGGATTTTTCATGTCTGAACATTGATTTTTTTTTTTTTACAAACATGGAATTTGAGGTTTTACTAGGCACCAAACCATGTAGTCTTGATATCCTCTTTAGCAAATGCTTTTGGAGTTCTTTTGGATTTGTGTCCCTGATGTGTATTATGTTACAGAATTTGAGAAGTAGGAGTACCCCACTGACATCCTTTTGAATGGTATTTTTGCCTGTTCTAAGAGGCCTGTCTTCATATCAGATGGTGGTTCTAGAAAGCTTCTTCTCCGCATTTATCCAGTCTAATCATTTTTCTAATAATAACTGTAATATATATTAAAAGATAATGAAACTTTCCCATACCCAACAATGGGGCCTGCAACTGACATGACATTGAGTTAACTGAGTGCCAGTCCTCATCTGGCTCCCAGAATTATCCAAAATTACCACACTGAAAATTATTTACCACACACTTAAGGAATTTTTTGTGTCATATCATACATTTATAATAATCAGTATTACTTATATATTTGGTGCATCTACACAAGACATTTAACTATGCAATTGACTAATTAACTGTGCAGTAAATATCTTGGCGTCTACATGAACACCCCTATTAGGGAGCACTAAACTACTAAACTCCACCGCAGCGTTGTACTTGTAAATAGAAGTACCGGCTAGCACTGTGCTGAAGTGCAGGGGTCACAATCAACTGGACGATGAATATGACCCAACAGTATGACAAGGCTGCCAAAAGGGCCAGTAAAACTCTTGCGTGCATCAGTGAGTGTGTGACCATAGATCCAGGGAGGTACTCCTCTCTCTCTGTTCAGCATTGATGAGGCCTCAGCTGGAGTACTGTGTCCAGTTCTGGGCACCACACTTCAAGAAGGACATGGATAACCTCAAAAGGGTACAAAGAAGGGCCACCCATTTGATTAAGGGCATGGAGGGTAGGCCCTATGAGGAGAGACTCCAGGAATGGGGCCTGTTCAGCCTGAGGAAGAGAAAGCTGAGAGGTGGCTTAATAGCTGCCTACAAGTACATTAGGGGGAGCATCAAGAACTAGGAGAGCAAGTCTTCAGGAGGGCACCTCAAGGGAGGATGAGGACCAATGGGCATAAACTAATAGAGAGTAAATTCAGGTTGGATATAAGGAAAAACTTCTTCTCTGTAAGGGTCACCAGAATCTGGAACACACTCCCAGCAGAGGTGGTGCAGTCGCCCTGCTTGGAGGTGTTCAAGGCAAGGCTGGCCAGGCACCTTGTTGAGCTCATATGAGCCCAATACTTCCTGCCCATGGTAGGGGACCAGACTTGATGATCATACTGGTCCCTTCCGGTTCATGATTATATGATTCTATGAAACACCCTCGTGCCCCAGCCAGCCCCTTCATAGCATATTGAACCCGGTCAGAGCACTCTGGGCTGCTGCAACCTGGCTTAATGTGCTGTGGTTCTGGTGCATGTGTAAACTGTATGCTAGGGAGCTCTGCAGTTTATTGCTGCCTCCTAATGGCATGTGTAGACGTGCCCAATGTCACCAAAGTGAAAAACAAATAAGAAAGAAGACACAATCCCTCCCCTAAGGAGTTAATCAACTAACTGAGGGTTAAAACCTACAGTCCTTTCTCAGTCAAAACTTCCATTGAAATTAAATGTGTACATTGCCTACCAAGGGCTTCAGGATTAGAATTTAAGTTACAGTCAGTTAAAAGAAGAAAGCTTGGAAGCAGGGACTGAAGAGAGAAAAGTGTATCAAATCTAAGGGAAAAAAAATTGACAATGTATTTTTAAATTAATTAGGTTTGAAAGAGGAAGTCAAAAGAAATTAGACTGAAAAAGTTGTTTTAATACTTTCCGTTTATTTTCCAATCAAATTTCTGCTGAGAGCCAGGGCATCCATTCTCCACTGCCTTGATTTTGTCCTCAAGGGTAGCCTTCATCCTGTCAGCTTTGTCAGCAACATCTCCAATAAAATGCCGAAGGGATCTTTCTCATCTCACTTTTTAAGAGGAAAATAAAGGCAAGCTGTGGGGGGGAAAAAAGAATATCCACAGAACATAATTCTAAAGATGTGAATTTAGTGCAGACCAACTGTTACCAAATTAGTTTAAGTGCATGTGGAATTAGGGTAACAAGTGAAAACAACTGTGCAAAACTCAGTACATTTTTCAAATACAAAACTGTGTTTGCTTTGCAAACACCTGGCTGCTGGCCAGATGTCTGTCTGCAGTAGCTTTCCTCTGCATTGTCCATGAGTTGCCTCAGAAGGAAGAAACCCCTATATTTAAACACAATTGATGTCTGAGCATTTCTGTCTCCAGAAGAAGACAGCTGGCATTGCCTTACTTCAACTTCTATGAGGAAAGAAAGGCAGACTGGGAGGAATGGAGTGGTTTCTGTGCAAGTGAGCTCAAGTGTGGTGAATATGATTTGAGTATTTTTCATGAAGCAGTTGAAATCCTCACACAAATCTCTGCATGTAACTTTGTAAAGCTGTCAGGATCTCCTAAAATACTGTAGCCAGCACTAATCGAGCCAGGCTCTGCTCCTTGCCAAGTTCTTTTTGAGTAAATCCTAACTTGATTTGATAAGTTAGCTGCAGACCTTTCATTATAGTAAAGCCAAAACTTGGAAAGATTTGAAGTTTAAACTGGCACAAATGTAAAAGTATGGCACTAAAACATAGGCTGAAGCTCACTTTTAAGTACAATATGGTAACTTGGCTCTGAAACAAAATTCCAAACCAAGAAAAGAAACAAAAAACTCTGAGAAGAGAGACAGTAGAATAAGATAATGCCATTCTAGTTCACTTTTCCCATTGTGGACAGGATGCTAAACTTGCAGAGGATGAGATTTCAGCTCGTATTTAGAACTGAGATAGTTCAAAATTGGGATTACAAAGAGACAGTATAATTTTTGTAAGTAAAATGGTCATGCTTTCTTTGAATGACAATAATGTGGTAATTTGTATGTGCAATGTTACATACTTACCTTATTCCGCAGTAAATTTTCAGGAAATTCAAGGAGCTGATTTTGTGCAGACCATCTCCTCTGGCTCATCAGTATGGTAGTATTAAGTTTGGAAACCGAGAATAATAGCTCTGTTTCTGTATATATTTTTAGCAGCCATTATAACCAAGAAGAAAATTAAGAGCAGGTGAATGCATATTTCCACGGACGCTGAAACTAAAATGTTAAAGGCTGAAACAATTTTCATTCTCCAAACCTACTGTAATTCCTCACAGATATTAGACAGTTGGCTATAACTATACTTCAGACACTTGCTTCTCTACAAACATCCTAAAGTAAACGTTTCCCTGTGTACTTTATTAGTACAGCACAAACTCTTTCTCATCCTCATTTTTTTTAGTTCATAGGATCAAAACAGGAGATCACAAAGAATTATTCATATTTACTTTGACTTTGAAATATAAATTGAATTTAGGTGTCTCTCTCCAAGAATGCATTAGTTATCTGAATGATTATGTGTGAGTGGTTAAGAGGTGGATAAGTTATTTATGTTAGAACCGTGTCAGGTATGTCTTACATTATTGTATGCAAGTGTTTTTGCAGTGTTTTCATTTCTGAATAATTCATTTGTTAGTTTTGTTAGCTGTTTCTCCATGATTAGTCGCAGTATATTGTGAATGATTGTTAAATTGCAAAAACAAAGTATGATTGGAACTATTTGTTAAATATGTTCACATCTAAACATATCCTAAGTGGGGGCATCTACACATGCACTTTACTGTGGAGTTGACTGATTAGCTCTGCCATAAAGTGTCACCATCTACACATGAGGTACTATTAGGCTGGAGTAATCTAATTATCCACCGTAGGATAGTATGCCCAACACAGCTACCATCCTATGATAGAGGCAATCAGGACTCCTAGTAGAGATGTTATCTTTTATGAGACCAACAAGATTTTTGAAAAAAAAATTCTTTAATTGCAAACTTTCGGGCACAAACACCCTTCATCAGGCATTGGAGAAAAGATTGTAAAAGTTCTGGGTAGAAATGAAAGTTCATATTTCATAGGATACTATGATAGAGTTATTTAGTGAACCACAATGCACATGTAGATGGTGACCAGGGCTGACTGGGGCATGAGGGTACTACAGTTCAGGGGCTGCCTGCCAGGTATCCACACACTGTAGCCCCCTTTTGCCCCAGCGAGCCCCTCTGCAGCACACTGAACTGGGGCAGAGGAGCTCGATGTGTTGCAGTCCTGGGAGCATGTATAAATGCTGTGCTGAGGAGCAATAAATTCCAACACAAGCTGCGCTGGAATTCATTCAGCCATGCTAATTGCACATGTAGATACACCCAGTAAGTAGATTTACAGTAAGCAGACAGTGTAGCTATCTATGCAGCATGCTTTCCAATCATCCAGAATTCCTCATGTCTGTAAATTCATACTGTAAGAAAAGGATTGCAGTTTGTTTCCATGCAAGAATGAACTTACTTGTTGCAACAGGAAACCAAATCTCAGGGCTGCTTGTGCCCCCACTTTAGCTTCCTTGTTCAGGCTCTTAGTAATTTTTGCATTCTTGAATGGCACCTGCTGAAATCTTAATTCCAGGTGCCTAGTATAGGTGGGAGATAATAATATTGCTATACAGCTCCATTCAACACCAGTGGTTTTAGTTTGGCTTTCATCTCAGCAGGAACTGAACATCACCATGATGGTGTGACTCCAGTGACAAGACAAGGAAGATCAGTGGGTTGGCCTTTATTACTTCATTGAACCCCATGCCTGAACATCACAGATATAAGTGGGGAGAAAAGAGACTTGGGTTTGGAGAATGTATAAACTGTAAAGCTGACCTTTTTAGCTAAGATCAAGTGAATAATGGGTTTTAAAAATATTTTTTTGTGTCTTTGGGAGAGGGAAGTGGAGGAGGAAGGGGTTGAAACTATGCCTTGATGATAAACCTTTTGAATTTTTACCTGCTGCAGTTCAGTATTTACAAAAGCTTTTATACATGGCAAGTGTCATGTCCACTCCACTATAACCAGCAGTATTAAAAACCGGGCCAGTAAACTGTGACAGCTTTTTCATCTGTTTACTGAGCCTTCAATTTATGGTGGACGAGTGTTTATTTCTTAGTCAGAAACCTAGTATTGTGCATTTTCTTGAAGATTTAAGTCTGTCATACAGCTGGTATGCAGGCTGTACAAGAAGAGAGCATGTTATGAATATCCCAAGATTTAGTGCTGAACTGTCAGTCTTTTAGCTACTGAGTGTCTTTACTCTTCCATGCAGTAGCTACAATGGAAACTTTGCCCACTGCTGTGAAGCAGACACGGCGATTAATGAACCTGAGGCGTACTAATCAAACATATGTTTTCTTGACACAATGATTGTGTTATATATCACATGAATGTACAGGCCTTTATCTTTCCTTAATGATCTAGCAAGAGGTCGTTCTTAAATGTGGGTGTTTTTCATGCACTCCTTAGATTTGTTCCACAGGGGGTGACCATTAGAAACATCTGACAGGCATGCAGTTAGCCAACTCCCTGCTGAGATTAGTAAAATACTATATTTAGTAATCTCACTACATCAAGGAACTCCAGCGTTGCAGGAAACGGATTGATTCAAAACTTTTTTGTGATTTTTTTTTTTTTTGTTTGTTTTATTTTTTATTTTACATCTTATTATTTCATCTGGGACTGA
>NW_017728992.1:135300233-135302441 GCF_001723915.1 Gavialis gangeticus | reverse complement strand
TTTTCTTTGTTTTTTATTTTTTTTTTTTTTTTTTTTTTTTTTTTTTTTTTTTTTTTTTTTTTTTTTTTGTTTTATTTTTTATTTTACATCTTATTATTTCATCTGGGACTGAGAATATTTTTTCATGTGGGTTTTGCTTTTTGTATTTATACTTCAATATTTTTTAAAAGAATGTTTTTCTCTTATTTTGTTGCTTTTTTTCCATATTTCCCCCTGCATCCTGTTGTCCTCGATACAGTTCCACAGTTGTGAGGGTTGATACCTAAACCAAATATGCATATGCAGTATTCTACACTGTTTTTCAGATGTTAATCCATGTCAAGTATGCCTAATTTAATATTTGCTCAAGAGAAGGTCTGAACTATGTATTACCCTTACATAGTTTCCTCGTTTGCTAGACTAATATACTGTAGCAACTTCTGAGACTGGCTTTCTATCACAAATTATTTGAACTAGTGTATAGTAAATTGTTTTTGTGTAGCTGTCCAACAGTATTTGTCTTTGGTGTATAGAAGTATAACAAACCATAGATACAGTTTTTTTGAATTGTCATTTGCTTCTTAAAATAGTCATTGTAATTAATAAATGTACATAAGGACTATGAATAAAAGAGAAATGTGGGAAATAAAATTCACTAAAATCTTAAATGAAAGGAAGTTATATTGTGGGAGTTATGCTATCATGTAATTCCAAATGTTTTACTCTAACATTAGATTTTTGGGTTATATTCTAAACTGTTCACCAATGAAAATGCACAGTAAATCCACAGTAATCTCTCTGAAGTTGTCAGAATGGTCATGATGTAAATTCAACCTGTGGAGCACAGAATTTGGTGCTTTGACTTTAAGATTTAAAGAAATACCATCCTTTGTTCTAATAGAATGGTCCTCCTCTGTCAATCCTAAAGATTTGTGTGTTGCTGAACATAATGGCATTTTATTACCTAGTTTATTTCTGTCTAGCATTCTGAGACTCCTGCTGATGCTTTGACGCAGAATAGTTTTTGATTTGGAAACATGAGCTGTAGTGTCACACATGACTTTTTTTTTTGTAATTCACCTTATTTTTTTAAGTTAATAAATGTTCAAGAAAGAAAGAGTTTGGCCAGACAGAATTTGTGTTTCAAACTGTGAACAGCCAAGCAGTAGTGTGTGAAAGTCTCTTCGCAAAACTAACCCCACCCCCTACCATCCCTATTCAGTGTCTGGTTAACATAAAGCTTTCCTATTTTCAAACAGTAGCTATGTATATTATGGTTACTTATAAATATTGAAAACTAGCTAAATTGGTGCCTTCCTTTGTGTAACTGTGACTCAGTGATAACACAGGTGCTGCTCCTATACACACCAGTATTTATCTTTAAGACCAGGAGTAGTCCAGTGCATGCAAAAGGACTTTGCATGTGTTTAACTTTAAGGACATCCAGATACATCCAAACCAGGACCACACATAACAGGTGTAGTCTCTCTGCCATGGCATTTTGATTCATTGTTTTAAGCCGAGTTATTTGCAAAATGATTCTTGCAGTATTCTCTGACACAAACTGTCACTATGGTTTGTAGAGTTGGTGAATGGCATTGTAGTAAACCTGGACTGAAGGGGCTCATGGATTTATCAGAATACATATGAATCAGAATGCTACATTTTACTGTAGTGTTAGTAGAAATAATTCTATAACAGCTCGGTAATGTATGATGCATCTTTTTATACAATGTCACTAAGTTTTTCATTGTCAGACAAGACATCTTGGTTACATCAGATTGCATTCAGTTGCAAAATGGCAAGTACTCATTTTTATATTCTAGCTGCTTTTATATGGTGATGATGTTATAAATGTTTTGAGTCTTTCTTTTTCCATACTGCATTAACTCAAATACAGCTTGGGGGGAGCCCCTCATATTGGATTTGAGAACAAGTAGAGGAGGGGTAGCAGGTGGCTCCTCAAGCTCTGACTTTGGCCACAACCTGGAAGCCACAGCTGCTGTACTTCCTGACCCCTGGCTCTGCCTCCCCCGCCACCTCTGCTCCCCTATGCCTATCCCCCCACATTGCCTCTGCCCCCCACCACTGTTGCTGTCCTCACTGCCACTTCCCCTCTGGCATAGCTCCAATTCTGGCCTCATTCTAACTCAGGGCATGGAGCACATGGTTGCTCCAGCCCCAACCTAGCCATGCAGCAGTGGCAGCAGCTGTGGCCCTGAATCTCTG
>NW_017728992.1:135299018-135300222 GCF_001723915.1 Gavialis gangeticus | reverse complement strand
AACTCAGGGCATGGAGCACATGGTTGCTCCAGCCCCAACCCAGCCATGCAGCAGTGGCAGCAGCTGTGGCCCTGAATCTCTGACCTGGGGTCAGGGCTGGAGCTGCTACTGCTACAACTGCTGCTGTGTGGCTGGGTGGGGGCTGAAGCGACCACATGTTCTGTGTCTCAGAATGGGGAGAGGCTGGAGCCAGAGCCACAACAGGAAGTAGGTGGTGGCTGGGGGGGCGGGCAGGCTGTGGGGGTGCCAGCTGCCAGGTGGGCAGGCAAACCCAAGTGGGGGACAGATGTCAAGGAGTGCAGGCACTGCTCAGGGGGTAAGCACAAGGAGGCAGGTGGAAGTTGGGGCAAGGGGTCAGGGAAACTTGGCACTGTGGAAAGGGGAAGATGGTGGAGGGCAGGTGCCAGGGGGTTCAGACACTGCCAGGAGGGGAACAGGGGCACAGAGGCACTGGGAGGGCATAGGCAGTGGGGGGGCAAAGGGGTGGGAAAACCTGGGGACAGAGGTCAGCAGTCAGGCCATTTGATTCCCATGCTGCTTGCCCCCCTGCCACTGCTTGCCTCCAATAATTATATTGTATACATGGAAAATTATAACTAATTTATACATTTGCCATGTATAGAATCTTGGTATTGGGGTATTGTCATAGTTGCGAAGTCACCTTGGATTCAGGTAAATATGGTAATATAGAATAGTGAAAACAAGGACAAAACTCTGGCCTAGTTATGTTCCCTACACACAGCACACTCACGCACTAAACCACTAGTAATTTTTATGCTCTTAACAGAAGTAATCTGTTCAGGATGGTATGTACTTGCTGCTCTCATGAACAAAGAACATTAACGCACAAATACCTAAATACACCCACAGTATGTGCCTGTGAAAAAAGGCAGCTGAATGTAGCCCAGGCTAGCTTTAAATAAGTTACCTGGGGTACTGGAAGTAGTATAGCCACATTAGCACGGTACTCAACCTGGCTAATTTGCCCTACTTTTCAGCAAATAGGCTGTTTCCAGTACCCAAGCTAGGTCGTTCAGAAGGGTTAATTCAGGTAGTTAGAGCCTGGTGCTGTTAACAACAAAGTTGTTAGTTGCAGATTCAGTCCTGCAACTAAATCAGGGTTCCCAGACTACATACATATACCCCTGGGAGTATGCAAGACATCTGGGAGGGGGGGGCGCAAGATAAATTGTGTAATGATGGA
>NW_017728992.1:135289954-135296600 GCF_001723915.1 Gavialis gangeticus | reverse complement strand
TTTAATTTTCATTATAATTGGCATTTAAGGGGTTAAAATATATGCTAGTAGGGGTACACAGGCAGCTGGTAAATCTGGAAGGGACATACAGATTATGTTTTAGGAAGGGGGCACACGATAAGAAAAAATTTGGGAACTTCTGGACTAGATGATCTTTCGATGTCCCCTTCAGCCTTGCTTCTGTATCTCTACATGGCTCTGTGTTGTGCTGTGTAGTAATACCTTTGGAAAGAACTGCACACACATAAATTCATCTTAGTCTGAATATGTAGCTTGGAATTTTTGAGTTCATGATTGTTTCTAGTTTCTGAACAAAGATAGAAGCAGTATATTACTATAGATGCTTCTTTCTCAGAACCGGAATATTATCCAAATCTGCTGCTGTTTTCAACAAAAGGAAGGTTGCGAACAAACATGTAATTCTGTTCCCCCTCCTCCGTCCCCCCCATCACCCTACCCAAGTTATGCTACTGCCTTGCACTCCTCTTGGTTTCTGCAGGGAGCTAAACCAGGGAAATTGTGCAAATGTTCAGTCTATTGGGAGGAACTCTTCCCAGAAGCAGTTTCTTCCTCATTGAAGCTGGGTTATTTTTGTCCCAAAGAGGGTCTTTTTGCTCCAGGGATAAAAAGCTGGAATATCTGCGTACCTGTGGTTTCTACCAGGAAAGTGGCAATTCTACCGGTAAAAACTGAACATCTGTCATGGCCTAAGTGAAACATTCTGAATTTTAACAAATAAAGTTTTCCAGCTGCTTAACTTGTAAAGTGGCCTGAGCTAATTTAAGGGATTCCCTTGATTTAAAACATTTAAAACATGAAAATCAGAACTGGATATGGGCAGCGATCACAATTTGCAATTCTCTTATGTTTGCACCATAGAAATTGGAAGAGGAAACATGGCCATTTGATAAGAACAGGGCACTGGAGCTGGATTGTACTCCCAACTCTGCCGCTCACTTCCTGACTGAATTTGGAGTAGGCACTTAACCTCTCTCTACAGATAAGGACTTACCTTCTTGACAGGGTGATTCTGAAGATGAACATTAGTAAAACTACTTTGGATCCCAGATTTATAAGCACTTAATAACTTTAAAATGTTATTGTAGCAATTATCCTTACTAATTGCAACATCATAACTCTCAGAGTACTTGGTCAGCCTCTGATTGCCACTCCCCAACCTCAGGTGCTAAGGCAGCTCTTAAGAGCAGCTGCTCAGCCTTCAATTTCTCTTCCTTTGTCTCAGATATCAAGGTGACTCATCCCAGTCTGTGAGGCACTCAGATACCTCTGCTGCCTATAACAGCATAGACTTATACACTAAAACTTTGATTGCAATAAAAACCATAAAGTGTAGTTGAAAATAGAAAAGTGTCTGTTATCACTCAGGAAAATTCTAAGGCTGCTGGACTACTGGTACTCCATGTTAAAAAGGACTAGCTGGGAAATAGTGGACTGTCTTTGTGTACTTTGATCAGACTCATGAATGCCCCTGTTCACATGGGAGACTTAATGAAAACTAGAGCATAGATCAAATTTAAAGGAGAGGGTACATCAGGCAAAATCACTAATAATAGCATTGCTGGACAGTCATGGAGGAGTTTGTGACCATTTGACCTCGTCATCCCTTGGGGCGCTCTGGTGAACAGACATTCCCCCAGATCCTGGTGAACACCCCTGATAAACTTGTAGGTGGCCACCAGATCACCCCTGAGCCTGCATTTTTCCAGGCTAAAGAGCCCCATGGCTCTCAGCCTCTCATCATAAGGTCTGTTTTCCTGACCTCTGATCATGCACGTGACTCTTCTCTGGACTCTCTCAAGCTTCTCCACATACTTTTTGAATTGTGGAGCCCAAAACTGGACTCAGTACTCCAGCTGCGGCCTCACCAAGGCCAAGTACAAGGGGAGAATGACGTTCCGGGATTTGCATGAGAAGCATCTATGGATGCAAGCCGGCATTTTGGTCACTTTACTAGCTGCAGCATTATATTGAAGGCTCATGTTCATTTTGTGGTCAATCATGACCCCCAAGTCCCTTTTCTCCATAGTGCTAGCCAGCATAGCCTATAAGCATGCTGCAGGTTTTTCCTCCCAAGGTGGAGAACCTTGCATTTTTCGGTATTAAACACCATCAAGTTTTTGTCCGCCCGTTTCCCGAGCCTGTCAAGGTCTCCCTGGATCACCCTCCTGTCCTCAGGTGTGGCCACTTTACCCCAGAGTTTGGTGTCATCAGCGAACTTGGCCAGTCCACTTCTGACACCAATGCCTACATCATTAATGAAGATGTTAAATAGTATAGGCCCTAGGACAGAGCCTTGAGGGACCCCACTGGTCACAGCGCAGGTTTGATGCCATGGTGAATCTGGACAAATTTAAGGATGTCCTACTATGGAAATGGATGTTTTGAGGACTGTGAGGGGCTGAGAAATTTCTCAATAATAGGCCTATACATCATTAAGTGATGTGAGCTCAGAAGGGGAGACGATGAAAATGCTGAGTTTCATTTCTTATTCTGCTAGCTAGCTGCATGAGCATTCTTGCTGCAAATGTAACTGTAAGCAAAGTGTTTGTTCAAAGAATCATAGAAAATTAGGGTTGGAAGGGACCTCAGGAGGTCACCTAGTCCAATCACCTGCTTAAAGCAGGACCATCCCCAAATATATCATCCCAGCCAAGGTTTTGCCTACCTGGGTCTTAAAAACTTCTAGTGATGGAGATTGGACAAACTCTCTGAGTAGCCTTTTGCAGTGTTTTACTACCCTCCTAGTGAGAGTTTTTCTGATATCTAACCTAAACTTCCTGTGCTGCAACTTAAGATTGTTGCTCCTTGTTCTGTCATCTGCCACCACTGAGAACTGTCTAGCTCCATCCTCTTTGTAACCACCCTTCAGGTAACTGAAGGCTATTAAACACCGCCCCCCCTGCCCTCAGTCTTCTCTTCTCCCAACTAGATAAGCCCAGTTCCCCAAGCCCTCTAACCATTTTTGTTAAAGTCCTCTGGTGGACTCTCTTCAATTTGTTCACATCCTTTCTGTAACGGCGGGCCCAAAACTGGACATAGTACTCCAGATGTGGCCTCACCAGTGCTGAATACAGGGGAAAAAAACACTTTCCTCGATCAGCTGACAGCACTCCTGCTGATGCAGCCCAGTATACCATTAGCCTTCTTCGCAACAAGAGTACACTGATACTGCAGTCATGCTATAGGGCAGAAAGTCTCCTGCTCCAGACCTCCTGACACCCTGTAGCACACGTATGGGCTCCACAGGAAGGCAAAATCCCATTCCCTGTTCTGATACATGCTGTGAGCATAGAACCAACTTCTTGGGCTCCTCTCTGCCTCACTCCCTGCCAAGCACATATTCAAGAGAAGTATTTTAATTTGCAACTATATACCATGGTTATGGGTGCCTGATAAGTTCTTGTAACAACAGGAGTTCCTGACAGTTAGAGAACTTCAGTTTACATTTGTAAGCCAAGTTTCATACCTTCATACCTCTTTTGATTAATCAGTTAAGCCATTGTATACGTGAAGGGGCCTCTTGTGGTTTCTAAGTGAGGAGTATGGTTTTTCTGGCAGAAAGCCACAAGCAATTTAGTAGGCACATATTGTGGGGGTTGACAGGGGAGAGAGAGAGAGGGATGGACCACGAAGCTTTAACAAGGGGTTGAGCAAAAGCTATATTGCAGTACACAGTACTGCAGAAAATCCACATTCTGTAGCTTACTGAGCCCGTTTGGGCTGCTGATGTGCTGGCAGTTAGCATTGTCAATAAGGTTAATTCTTTAACATACCAAAAGCCTGATTCTCCTCTCACTTAAACTAGTTTTGCATTGGTGCAATTCCACTTACTACAATTCAGTTATTGTCAGTTTACACCAATGAAGAACATGTATAGGACACCTGAAGCATGATCCAGCATTATGCATTTCTAAACCAGTTCCACAGACTCTTGGGATCACTTAATATGGTTCCTGGTTATCTTAAAAAATAATAGTATTTAAATGTATAGCCTAAGTTTAAAGATATGAGGCTTTATACCCCCAAACATCTATATAGCTGTAACTATGTACAAGCCTAAAGTGAATATCTCCAGTAAAGCTAATCTCTTTTCCCATTTCTGACAAGGGTCACACAATCAATGTAAATTACCACCATAAACTAAATTCCAGCCCTCTTATGGAACAAAATGCTCCATCTGCTTGTCAAGAAACAAGAAGCTACAAAGTAGACCATAATGTTTCATAAATTCAACGTGAGTGGCAACCCTGTACTTACTAATAAAAGATTGAAGTTGCTTAACTTAATCTTGCCTTAAAACAGGAATATTTTCCCTTCCCTCCCTCTCCCTTTTTTTTAAAGAATGTTTAAAAATTGAATCTAGATGGCCTTGAAGGGAAGGAAGGAAATCCAGTAGGGCTAGTATGTTCCTCTACTTCCCATGCAAGAATCTGATTAGCATGCACTTTCTGACACTGGTGGACAATGAGTTGTGCATGAGAAAAGATAAGTTACACATCTTTAAGAGGAATGTGACTTCTTTCTCTGTTGTATGTCATTTTGATTTGATTCAAAAGTTAAAGTATCAAATTAGCAATAACAATATTGCAATGTCAAAACAATCACTGCATTTGAGTAGAGATCCCATTGCAATTTAAAAGTAATAATGCAAGTCTGTGGAGACGCCAGTAATTTAAAGCAGTTGTAGTGAACTTTCTGCCCCTGTGGATGCGTGGCATGGGGCTGATCCATGGGCTGGATCCCAAGGGAGGGAGTGGCAGGGGGAAGTCTGCGGGCAAGATCCCACCTGGGGGTCAAGACATGGGGGTTTGTCTGCGGGTGCAGCTTGGCACCAAGCTAGCCCTGCATGGCAGAGACAGCCATGGACTCCCCCATACACCAACATGATCTCATGTGCAGAGCCATGTCTTCTCTCCTGCAGCTCCCCAGGGGTCTGGAAATGTGACAGCAGTTGAGCCATGGCAGTTAATACTGCCCCATTGCCAAGTTTCCAAACCCATGGGAAGCATCGTGGGTTAGGTGACATGGCCACACAGGCAAGATTTGGCCTGCAGTCTGGAGGTTGAGCACTACTGATTTAAAGTTTTTAACTAAGTTATAAAAAAAAAAATTGCTAAAAATAACATTGAGATTCAAAGCCAAAACTTAAAGCTAGATTGCCAGTTCTGTAATGATGGCATCTTTAATTAAGCCTCAAAGTTTCTAGTCACCAGAGCACACAAAGGGCTCAAAAACCTGATTAAATTACTAAAATTTGTTGCCAGTTCAGCATGTGGATACCCAGCATGTTGTACACACCCCTTTTGTTATATTAAAAAACAGTTTGAATGTAAGTGTTTGGAATTCCTTTTACAAACTTGTTGAAAAGGGACAGATTATTATAGCGTGACTCCCTTGTGCAACCTGGTGTTTAGAAGATTACGTATGTTATTCTGTTATAGGTACACGTCAGTGATAGACAAAATGGCAAAGAGTTTATGACCTGTTTGACACTGTCTCCTGTGCAGATGACTTTCCATGGTATCGGAAGCAACATTGAAGCCAGCCATGACCAGGTATAATACCTTCACCTCACACTCCTATAGTTTTATTAATAATCTACTGGGTATGACCAAGGTGTCAAAACTTCTCCCAGTTAGACACATATATTGTTTTATTTATGGCATGTGCTTGCCACAGTGGTTTGCCCAGATTGCCATAATAAAAATCTGATGTGTCCTAAAAGGTAACCTACAAGGAGCGGGAATTGTGTTTGCACCCTTTTTTGCTTCTTTGAGATATGTAGAGCAATCTGTAAGGGTTCGTTTGGTTTTAAAGTGGAGTGTGAAGTTTCTGCTAGATGGTTCTGCTTCTGGTTTCTTTTCTTTTATTGGGGTTTGCACTAGAAAGATTGAGTCTTGTCTGCCCTGATTTCACTGGAAGATTTATAAGGGTGACTGGAGAACTAGTGGAATGAAGCTATCACACGTAACAAGAGGTTGAGAGGAAGAAGAATTTTAAATTGGAACATTTAAAATAAATATTGTTCCTTTGCTATTTATGTCATTGAACTCAAGCTTCTGGCAGACAACTTAGGAGAAAATTTTCTGACATAATCATTTTCTCCTGCTGCTCAAGATGAGAGTTGAGGAGACTTTTTTTCTTGTTCTCTCTTCTTCCAAAAGAAGAACCTGTAAGTCCATAGAAGTTAAGATTCCAGTACTGTCAGTCAGGGATGGCCAACTTGTGTCATGGGCACCACAGATGTCACGGGCAGACTCTGTATGGCATCTGGCAAACCAGGGAGGGGACAGGCAGCACAGTGGCAGATGGGGCAGGAAGCAGAAAGCAAAGCTGCAAATCAGGCAGGGAGCACAGGGAAGGAAGCAGAAAGCAGAGCAGCATGCCAGGTAGGGACAGAAAGCAGAACAGTGCATCAGGCAGGCGAAGTAGATCAGAGTGGTACATGGGGAGAGTGCAAGGCTAATTTGTAGCATGACAGCCAAAAAGGCTGGTCCCCCCCTGCTGTAGGTATTTTTAAAGTGGAAAACCAGTAAAATGATGCTTTAAACCAAACCCTACATCTTTCAGGTCTTTATTATGTTATGAACAGAGGGCACAAGCAGTTTTCATTTATCTTTGCAGA
>NW_017728992.1:135282435-135284954 GCF_001723915.1 Gavialis gangeticus | reverse complement strand
GTAGATCAGAGTGGTACATGGGGAGAGTGCAAGGCTAATTTGTAGCATGACAGCCAAAAAGGCTGGTCCCCCCCTGCTGTAGGTATTTTTAAAGTGGAAAACCAGTAAAATGATGCTTTAAACCAAACCCTACATCTTTCAGGTCTTTATTATGTTATGAACAGAGGGCACAAGCAGTTTTCATTTATCTTTGCAAGTCACTTTTAAATTGTGGTAGACTGAAATATGTGGTACACATTAATAGGCTAACTTGGGATTCTTTGGGGAAAAGAAATTTTCTCAAGAATGAATGGAAATATTTGGGGAAAGGGTTCAGATACTCCTGGCCATATTTTAGATTTCTTTTTTTAATGAAAGTTTGTAGGCAGCTAGTTGTTCATATAAACTAAACCCATTAGTTCTTTACATAATAACTTGAGGATACTTCCCTTTCATAATATAATGACTCACGTCTTTAATTAGTGGGAAGCTATCGTAAGTGACTCAACGGATGCATTCTGTTCAGTGTATCATTTCATCTAGCAATTTTGTTTATGCTGTTCCAAACCCTCTTCAACTTTTCATTTAGAAAAAACACTTTCTAACCAAGTTAAGTTTCAAACACCGTATTTAGACATCTCAATACTCTAAGATGGTCTTTTTGAATTTGTTAACTATATTGGTTTGGATCTTTGGGTTAGCATTTATGTAGGCTAAAGTATAGTGTGCAAACAGAAAAGTCCCCTGTAAACATAAAATGCCTTCATTTTAGCCAAATAAATCATGTGAAAAGCTATATAAAAGAATGTTATTTGGGTTGCAAAGTCAAGCACATAAAAGTTAGGAAATGCTGGGTTTAATTTTGCCTGTGCAACCTTAATTTGGTCCCCTGGTGTGTCCATTCAGTGCTTTGAATGAAGCCCAAGGGTCTTGTGGGAAAAATATATTGTTCAGTGATTAAAGACTGTATCATCTCAGGTACAAACAAGTGGTAGAGTTTAGGTTTCTGGGGCCAGTATAAATCTAGCATTTCCTAACTTTTTTTAACTCTGCTACTTAATGATGTTCTTTTGTTATAGTTCTATTGATGCAATTTTCTAGATGCTTTTTTAAAAGCAGATGGTAAATTCTGTTATGCACCATTGTAACAATGACACCCCTTAGCATGTATGACCAACAGGCCTTACACTCCAGCTCTTCATCGCCACAGCACACAATTTTACTGCTGGAGCTCTACAGAACTAAGATAGCCTGCAGCAGGAGGAAACTGTTATCCCAGAGACAGGATGTTAGCTCTGTTTTTCTTCTCTTTGAGTACTGGGGAACTCCTACTTTGTAGGGAGCCTCTAGAAATGAGGGGAGCTTGCTTGTGATTGTTTAGGAGGAACAGCTAAGAATGTCCCCATTCCAGTATGCTGAGAAGAACAGATCTTTAACAGGAAAAAAATTGCAAGTGTTTATCAGAAACTTGAGTTAAATAATCTAGCAAAAATAAAAAAGATACGGGTACTTAAATGGTGTGTCCAAAAATCTTTCCCCCTTTTTATTCCCTTGTGACTTGGTATAATTTTAATTTGTCTGTTACAATTTTCCATCATCTTGCAATTTACATAGTATCAAAGTTTACTATAGAGTCAGTTTCAGTAGGGAATTGCACTTTGTGGTACATATGTAGATTTATTATTACTTCTTTACTTTTTATTATTTATTTAAATAAATTACTTCCTTACTATTACTTCCTTATGCAATTAGTCACTAGATTTTTTTTTTTTTTTTAAAGATTGCAGTATTTTCATTCCTAAAAGCTAAATTCTGTAAATCCAGGTTGTATGTTTTGGTAATCTACCTGTGACGTATGAAATTGTTTCTTTTGGATCAGTGGAAGAACAGCCTATGGTGTATATGTAGAGCTACAGTATGCTAGAAAATGTTCTAGCAATCGCCTTGTTTTGCCAATACATATTTTTCACCTCTTCTTCTATCACCCTTGCGTGATAGCAATCTATGAGCATAGTACATCAATGTAAATTATGCTGGTATCCAGAGTGAACAGACCATCAGTTCTCCCATGGTAGCTGTTGCTTTAGGAGCTATTATAGGGCACTTTTACACATACATTCATCATACATGCAGAGCATGCAAACTGACACCAGCCATAGTGGGGATCACGGAAACGTGGTGGGACTCAACGCATGACTGGGCGGTGAATGTCAAGGGCTATAGGCTGTACAGGAGGGACAGGATAGGAAAGAGAGGTGGGGGCGTGGCACTCTATATTAAGGAGGAATACACATCCTTGTCAATTAGCAAAGAATCAGGGGAGGGGCACTCTGAAGTGCTTTGGGTTAGAGTACAAGGCAGTCAAGGGGAAAGAGACTTAATGGTGGGAGTCTACTACAGACCTCCCAACCAGGGAGAAGAGCTTGACCTGGAATTCTTGGGTCAGCTCACAGAGGTAGTGAAGGCTAAGGATGTGGTAGTCATGGGGGACCTGAACTTCCCGGACATCTGCTGGGAAGAGCAGTCAGCCAGGTCTGAAC
>NW_017728992.1:135281918-135282375 GCF_001723915.1 Gavialis gangeticus | reverse complement strand
CCTTGTTGGACCTAGTGCTGGCCACGGGTGATGACCTGGTGAGGGGGCTGCGGGTGCTCGACCACCTGGGCAACAGTGATCATCGCCTCCTGGAATTCACCATCCAGTGCAAGGTGGCAAAGGCATGCAGTAAGGCAGCGGCCCTAGATTTTAGGAGGGCAAACTTCAGCGAGCTAAGGAGGAATGTTGGAGAAGCGCTGAGGTCCTGGAGGGGAGAGGAGCCAGGTGTCCAAGGAGAGTGGTCGCTCCTTAAGGAGACGAACCTCCAAGCCCAAAGGAAGGTAATCCCAACGAGGATCAAAGGGAGCAGGAGAGCACGCAAGCCTCCATGGCTCACCAAAAGCAGCCAGGAATGTCTCCTTGCTAAAAAGGAGGTTTACACCCAATTGAAAGAAGGGGTCATCACCAGGGAGAACTATTCTGCAGTTGCTTGGGGATGTAGGGGGTTAGTTAGGAA
>NW_017728992.1:135274086-135281907 GCF_001723915.1 Gavialis gangeticus | reverse complement strand
CCTTCCGACCCTAGAAACTATGAAATTATGATGCACCCAGTGCTGTGTCATGTGCATTTGTATAAACGCTGAAATGCAGGTGCAGACACATGATGCATTGTAATCGCTGTACACTACGCTGGTGTAATGTATAATCTGGTGTAGACCCACCCTGGAAAAATTGCTCAGATTACTACTGAAATTATATAGAAACTCTGTAGGCATTCTGCTTCCCTGATGAATGAGGACTACTTCATTGGGTCAAAACTAGCTTTGAGGAAGCCATTTGCATCCTGATTTTTCAAAGGAAAATGTTCCATCTTGTTCCTAAGAGAACACAGGACAAATTATAACTAAAGGTACAAACAGTAACAAGGGAGGGATAATGTTTTGATACCCTTGCAATATTGCTTGTCATCCAGTTTCTTGGGTCTTCACATTTCTTATCTGGTCAGACTTCCTGTTCTGGTATCAGAAGTTCTGTGATTTTAGAGGATGTTTTCTCTTTAATCACCTACTGAACTTTCCCAGAATCTGATAGCATATTTGCAAATGCTTGTCCCTTTACTGAATAGCTACAATTTCTCATTACTTTCAATAGGACTTAAGTCAGAAACTGCTCTGAAGTAAGATGACTACCATTTCACTATTTCCTGATAGCTTTTGCAAGCAAAAGTAAGCTTCCCCTTAGTTAAGATGACTTCTATTCCCTAAATTTTTCTGTAAGACTGAAATTAAGGTGCCCTCATGGATGATAGTGATCTATAGGCTTATAGTTTGGAAATGAACAGGAATTTAAGGGGTGAACAGAATGCGGGTCATGCAAGGAGACAAAAAGGAATTGTGAAAAATGTGGGAGGCAGGAGAAAAAGTATAGTTTGTAGCTTTCAATCCTGCAAAACAATTTTTAAGAACATGAGCAAGATGATCATTTAAGCTCTCAAACTGGAAGCAAACAGTGCCTGTTTTTAAGCCTATCCTCTGAGCCTATCCTTTTTGGGGGGGCAGGATCTAACTCAGGGGCGGACAATTATTTCTAGCAGAGGGCCGCTTACTGAGTTTTGGCAAGCCGTTGAGGGCTGCATGACAGGCAGCTAGGGGCAGATAAATATTAATTTTCTAAATTTTTTAGGGGCCCCGTGGGCTGGATAGAATAGCCTGGCAGGCCACATCTGGCCCGTTGGCCGCATTTTACCCACCCCTGATCTAACTTATGGTTGATTCCTGAGTTGGCAGTACCCCTTTGAATTGCTGTTTCTTTTAGTCTTGCACAGTATTTTTAGTGAAGCTTGCTATTAGTTTGCAACATAACCTGTGTGCTAAGGCTATGCTTCCTTCATCTTGACCATAATGCTGTGTCGTCTTTTGTTGTGTTTGAGTGGATCTACTTGTTACACTTAAGAAAATATAATTTTATAGTCATACTTCACTGTAGCAAATTTCTAAAGGATTCCTGTTCACATTACATTTTATAGAAGCCACCACCATTGTTTATGCCCCAGCTTTGTAAGCTGACTGATAGCAATGGCATGCAAACTAGGATGGGCTATATACATTTCTGTTGGTATTTGCCTACAACACCCACCCTGCCTGTAGGTGTTAAATCTACTGGAAATGCATTGAGTGGGTTATGATGACTCCCTGAGGTATGTGACCCTTATTCCACTGACTATAACAGATGTGGAAATGGTTCTCTGTGAATTGAAGACCTGGGATGTGAGCTGAGCAATATTGAGGGAAGATCAAAGGAGCACAAAAGCCTCTCTCACAAAACCCCCCTGTCAAAACTTCTGCTCTGTGGAGGTATCTTCCATCTGGTCATTGCCTAGCTGCTCTAGAGACCCCTTTCAGAGGCCCAGCCTTCACTCTATAGGTTATGCCTGTTATAGAGAAAACTGATCCCCCAGTACCTTTAGAGGGACAGCTCACCTTGTGACAGCATTGTGAAAGCTTCTTGACATATATCACCAACCCTCTTCCTCTTGTCTTTCTGTCTCCCTGTAAGCTGTATTCATTCATATTGACATTCCAGTCATGAGTCATCATCCCACCAGGTTTCAGTTATACCCACCACATCACAGTCTGTTATTTAGTACTTTCTGCCTCTCTGTTATGCTTCTTGGGTCTGTCTCTAGGAGCTTTAGTATGTTAATTCTCTCTTTATTCTTCATCTTCTGTTTCATATTAACTCAATTTGGATGTACATGACAGAGCATTTGCTCTTCCCTGGCAGCAGCTAAAGTTTTCTTTGACAAGCATGAGATCAAACACTTCTATTTGCTCAGATTTTAATCTTTCCTTCAAAAAAAAAAAAAGGAAAGTAAGTTACTAATTACCTGCCAAATGTGAACCAAAGCAGCGGTGTCGTCTTAACTCTGCAGGCGGACTGCTCAAGCAGTCTCAATCACAGGTTCTCAAACATTATCATAGCCCGAGCCACATCTTAATAGAGCTACAGAGCTGGGTTCTTCTGTACCCTACACAGGTGTGGTCACTTACTACAATGCTACTCAAAAGCTGCCACTCTGATTTGCAGAAGCAGCATTTCATACCTATTTTGGACTACTGTAAATGACGGCACAACTAAAGACGGAATTATCGGTTACCTTTAAACTGTCATAAAGGTATTTAAAATGGAAGCATTTGCCCATCAAAGGGTGCTGACCTATGCTAACTAACCTCTAAACATTTTAAAGCTATACCAGTTGAAGCAAGGGTTATCTTTGATCCAAGAGAGATAAAACACTGTATTTTAATTCCTCCAGCATCCCAGGATGCACCATTCTCAGCCCTTCCCACTCCACTGCTAAGTAGGCAAACTTTCAACCCTCCCCAACTTACTGCCCATGGAGGTAGTGCTGGCCTCTGACCACTCTGAGCACCCAGGTGCAGCTCACCAGCTTGCTTTAGGATCCCCATGCATTGTGGCTGGCAGTTGGCAGAAGGGGAGAGGTTATAAAGCCAATTAACTGCTAATGGCCATAAGTAGTTGGCTTCTAGTGTTGGGAACCAACTCTCTCCCTACTCACCCAACCTCTCCCCACCACTGCTGGCCACTACACCACAGCTCAGCTTCCTCTCCCCAAATTGATTCATTTGAAGAGAACCACTATTCATTTGAGATGGGCTCTGTCAGCATCGCCTTTGTCCAACCTATGAAGTGGAGCCTGCTGAATCCCAGCTCTGCCCTGGCGTGGCATGCAGCGAGCCTGCTGGATCTCAGCTCTGCCATAGTGTGAGTACTAAGCCAACTCCCCTGAACCCAATCCCAAGTCTCTGAAACACAAGTAAGATTTTGGGTCATTTACTTTAATTCTTTTTTTACTCCTTTACTTCTCCCTCCTTCCCACTCACTTCAAACAGTTGTTTCTTTTTTTTTTCACCCCAAGACTTTTCCCCTCCCACCCACAGCTCTGGCTGGCTTCTGCTGGCGACAGAGTGAGGGAAGCAGCCAGAGCTCTTATGGTGGTTTCTCTGCCTCCAAGCTACATGCCACCCTCCCCACCTGTCTCCTATCCCAGAGGGATAGAGTCCTGGCTCCTGTCCATGCCCCTGCTTGCCAGGCCTTCTAGTGGCAAGCCACAGTTATGCAGGTCTGAGACAGCATTAAGCCTTATCCTGTGACTGCTCTGAAACTGTTCTAACTTTGACAGCATAATATTCCACAGATTTAAAATGTTTTAAAGGTGATCTGTAGTAGCACCCTAAGACTCAGTCCCATGTCTCTCACTACTACTTTATGTCCCTGACTTCAAACAGCACTAATAAAATCCCTGTGGAAACTGAAAGGCATAGCTTACATAATATGACTATATTAGTAAAGTATTTTAACAGTGTAGCAGGTAAAAACAAGGGAGAAGAGCCATTAACATGTAATGAACCAGCTCAACAAGGACAAACAGCAAATGATCTGCTCTCTACAGCTTTAATTAGTTTCAAGAGCAGTTAGGTTTTTTTCTGTTATTGCAGAAATTCAGCAGTGAGATTTAACATTGCTACTGCTCCTGCTTGGAAAGACAAAAAGCAGCATCCGGTCAGACTGTGGAGGTGTTCAAAGGGGTGTGAAGCTTCTCCCCCCTTGGAAGTACCTGCAGTCTATTTGCATCAGGAAAGCTCTGTGGGATATATATTCTGTCAGAGACATTATCCACTGCATTATCCATCTCCATTGCAACAGTAACCTGTAGGCCCAGAAGAGAGCAGAAGAAACAGGGATGTCTTTTTTCTTAGCAGAACTTCACATTCATTAAACACCTACTACATGAAAGCTGATAACAAAGATTGTGCCTGGATCAGAGACCAAGGAGCTCAGCCATAGTGTCTGGGACTGGCTGTGATCTGGGCTTCTCTTTGGGATGTTTCATTTTACCATTCTACGATGACAACTTCATTTGTTTAGCAAGATTTGGAGGATTAAACCTATTAATCATCTACTAGGTGGCTGGTAAGTTTTTCAAGTCTTGTAAATTGAAAGTAATTAACAATCAGTTAATTAAAATCAGTTAACGGTCAGTTATCTTCTTATGCATCATTCCATTTTAGGCAAAGGTGTTGGTGTCACTAAAAAGTTAGGGATACCTACTGTTATATCATATCCTTCCACACTTGCATTTGGCATCTGCCAGGATATTTGTAGGACATTCCAAATGTTAACCAAAGTAAATCATAAACTATTTGCTGCTAACCCCTTTAATCATTTGTCATTCAATGAAGTTTCTCAACATACTAATTATATAACTGTCCTTTAAACGTGCCTAATGTTTACTTGTATGCCAAAACAATAATTTGCACATATGCCTGCATTTGCTAGGGCAGTTTTTGTCTTTCAGCTCTTCTCACTTTTATTTCAGTGAAATCACAAGGCTGACTTCATGAGCTTACCTAGCACAAAAAGGTTATATAGTTTATTAATTACTTCATCTTCTGTCATACACCGACTGGGTCCTTGTACTGGAAACTAAGCTTGAAATCTTGGTCCTGTTGAAGTCCAAAGGTATTTTGCCATTGACTTGAAAGAATCCAGGATTTTTGTGTAAGCCTTTTCACATTAGACATAAAAAAAGATAACAGGATTTATTAATAATTGCACAGGAACCACCAAGTGTTGTGCATAACTTCTACTGCAGAAGGATTAAGAAGAGAGAAAAAGAAAAAAAAATCCTAAATCATTTTTGCTGAGAGTATTTTGTTCAAATTTCCTTCAGTTTCATTTTAAGTATATGTCTTGTACCACTTTCCCCACCCCCCCTTTCTCTTCCCAGACTATATAGGCATACCTCGTTTTATTGCGTTTTGCTTTAGTGAGCTTTGCAGATATTGCGTTTTTTACAAATTGAAGGTTTGTGGCAACCTTCATTGTTGTCTTATTTTAAGAAATTGCCACAGCCACCCCAACCTTCAGCAACCACCACCCTGATCAGTCAGCAGCCATCAACGTCCAGGCAAGACCCTCCACCAGCAAAAAGATTATGACTCGCTGAAGGCTCAGATGATGGTTAGCATTTTTTAGCAATAAAGTATTTTTTAATTAAGGTATGTACATTGTTTTTTTAGACATAATGCTATTGCACACTTAATAGACTACAGTATAGTGTAAACATAACTTTTATATGCACTGGGAAACCAAAAAATTTGTGTGACTCGCTTTATTGCGATATTCGCTTTATTGCGGTGGTCTGGAACCGAACCTGCAATATCTCTGAGGTATGCCTGTACATATATGCCTTAGCCTAGGTTAGTGGTTTTGAACTTGTTGGTCCACAGACTCCTAGAGGTCCTCAGGCTATGTCTAAGGGTTCTGCAAAAGATGTTTATGACCAATCAAAAGTATGTGAATGCCCACACGTACATTTCAAAGAGGTCTGAACCTCCATTCAAAATTCCCAAAAATTCAATTTGAAATTTTTTAGGGGTCCACAAATGAAAAAAGGTTGAAAACCACTCTGTGACAGGGGGCTGTCATGAGGCTGGACCCAATGCTGGCCCACCCACCTGTCTAGGGCAGTCTGCCCTGTTTCTTCTGCCACATCTTGATGTATAAATAACTGAAGTAATAATGCAGGAGGCTGCCCATGAAGTGCCCGATGCCTGTGCCTTTATACACAGCTCCAACCTTCCCTATACCGTGTCCCCTGCCTTGCAGATGGCATCCAAAGTGTGAATTCTGCCTCAGGGGTCCTCATCTGTTCCTGGGCTTCCTGCCCTCTCACTAGGGCTTATGCTCTAAAACCATTAGGGCTGGCCTATGTGCAGTGCTTCAGGCCACACAGGACCTACTCTGCACCCTCATGGGCAGTCCAACAGGCCGCCCCTGCAAACCCTAGTCTGTGCAGCCTGTTACCCATTCTATGCTCCCTCACTAAGGCCAACACTCCACCCCCTTTAGTGGGGCCATGGGGTCTTACACCACATGGGACTCAGGTGTCCATAGACATGCCTGGACCCTTAACCTGTTTCTACTATGGAGCTACCCACCAGGTTGTGGGGGCTGAGGCTAAAAGGTGCCCCATACTTGCCTTTCACTAGGGAGGCAAATGGTATGGTATTTCCTGGGGACCACCCTGCTGCGTGCAGGCCACCACACCATCCTACTCTAAGAGGGTGTAGTTTTACATCATGCCTCAGGACCAGGAACCTCCACCATCTCCATAGTTCCTGCCCTGTACCTCAAAAGATGACATGTGAGCAGTAACTCCAGCCAGGTGATGTTCCCCCTCCAGCTGGTAACAGCAAACTGCTGGACCTCCTGCTGAAAGCCTGCTTTTATATCTAGCAACTGGGCCCTCTTCCCAATCATGTGGCCTCCTGCTGGCCATGTGACTCCTGATAGGGAGTGCAGCCACCTGAAGGCTGCTCTGCTGCCTGTTCTGGCCCTTAAAGTGGCAGGCTCTGCCACACACTGCCTTAGGTGATTAACTAGGGTTTGACCACTTATGGTAGCCAACCTTGAGTCATGTAGGACCACCGACTAAGACCACCTTTTCACTTTAGAGCAGACAACTCAAAGATATGGCCCACAGGCTGAATCAGCCCCATCATCCAGCCCTGGTTGCTTGCCCCTAGGTCCAGAGTTGATCCACACACTGCACATGGTGAGCATTGATCCAGGACACATGCTACACACAGCACCCACCCCATCTGGTCCAGAACACAGACCACATACAGCACCTGCCCTGGCCCAGCTGGGACACGTACTGCACACAGCACCTGCCCCAGCCAGTCCCACACACGTTGGACTCAGCACCACCTGGTCAGTCTGGAATCTGGGCTGCATGCAGTGGCCCTCCTCTCTTTCCTCCCTGCCACCCCAAAGGCATTCTGGGGTGAATGCCACACACAGCATGGATCCTGGACCAACTGGAGTAAGCACTACATGTGGCATCCATCCTGGATTGGCTTTGCATAGGCGCTGCCTGCAGCATAGTCCTGTACTGGCCAGACTACCAGATTGAGCAATGCATGCACTAGATCCAGCATGCATGGGGATGGGGAGAGCAGTCTGTGGCCTGATGCAGCCTACAGGGCTGGCTGGATACTGTTCATTGGGCCCAAATATCAGCCCCACCCCATTCATCTGGCCTACAGGATGACTTATTACCCATCCCCTGCAGATTTGTTGTCAGAATGACAATGTTGTGCTGTCTCTTAGAAAAAGCTTGTGGGTAGGAGAGATGCTGCTACATCCTAGCTGTTCTCTAATGATAGCATGAATGTAAGTTGAAAAGCTCACCTTCTCTTTTCATTTAGGATAGCTAATGCTAAGCTGAAAGGGAGAGAATGCCTTGAAGCTGTCCAGAGGAAAAGGTGGTATTTGTATACTTCTCAAGGCCTCATCTTACTCCC
>NW_017728992.1:135266957-135269086 GCF_001723915.1 Gavialis gangeticus | reverse complement strand
GGCTGGATATTGTTCATTGGGCCCAAATATCAGCCCCACCCCATTCATCTGGCCTACAGGATGACTTATTACCCATCCCCTGCAGATTTGTTGTCAGAATGACAATGTTGTGCTGTCTCTTAGAAAAAGCTTGTGGGTAGGAGAGATGCTGCTACATCCTAGCTGTTCTCTAATGATAGCATGAATGTAAGTTGAAAAGCTCACCTTCTCTTTTCATTTAGGATAGCTAATGCTAAGCTGAAAGGGAGAGAATGCCTTGAAGCTGTCCAGAGGAAAAGGTGGTATTTGTATACTTCTCAAGGCCTCATCTTACTCCCAGCCCCAAACAAATCTTGGTTGTACTATCTCACTAATATTAGATTTGCTTTAGTAACAAGTTCTTGACTAAAGGTTCTATCACCTTTCACTTGGAAACTCTAGATTACTGAAACATTTAAAAGATAAAGCTAGTGCTACCTATCACGATTTCTTATAAATGTCCAAGTATTCATCTTTCTTCTAACCCAGGGGTGTCCAACCTTTTTGAATGTGGGGCTGAATCATGAACTTTTTATCACCCAATGGGCTGGTGAGCCATATTTTATCACCCCACGGGCCATATGTTGGACAAGCCTGATCTACATGAGCATCACTCTGGGTGAGGAGAGATGGTGAGCAGTAAAAGTGCCCACCTGGTCTCTTCCATTCCAAACCGCAGCAGTGTGTTCCCCTACGGCCAGGACCCCAAGGCAGGGCATGATTAGGTAAAAGTCCCAGGCCCCCTGCTGTAAGCTACCAGACCTTGTTTCCCATCCCAGAACATCCTAGTTCCATCTTGCAGCAGCACACAGCCACTACCCCCAGCCTGCCTTCCTTCTCATCTCAACTTCCCCTGCCCTGTCCAACTGAGTCCACACTAACCCTAATTCATTTGCACTCAGGCTGCAGGCACTGCTTGCCCACCAATTCCCACTTCCCTCCCGTGTCTCTTAGCCCCTTGGCACCAGTAAAAATGCCTCCCATCAGCCAAACCCTGCTACTGGCTGCATTTGTGCAAGGTGGCCCCATGGGCTCTCCATGTGTGGGGTAGTGAGACCCACCATGGTCATGCCAGAGGCAGCCTTTAAACCAATTACAGGAAAGGTGGGGGTGGGTGCTGGAGGCTGGGGCAGGCATCTCTGCCCATGGAGTGCCCCCTTGGCCCTGCGCTAACCAGGAGGAGAGAAGGGGGGCAGAGCTCATATGCATGTGTGTGTGTGTGCGTGTGTGCACGTGTGTGACAGCCAAGTGTCAGCGCTGTGCAATTTTGTGTGTGTGTGTGTGTGTGTGCAGTATCAGATCTGTGTGCCTATTCCTGTGTCACTGTCTTCAGAAGTGTGGTGCAATTAAGTACCTGCTTAATTGTGGTTGTGTGGAGTTGTGTAGAACAGCAGCTGATTCAGCAAGGCTAACTTCATGGGTACTGGAGAAGCTCTCTGCTGGTGTGACTGTGATGGCGTTGCTGCAGTTGTGTGTAGTTCTAAGCTGTATACGCCTCCCAGGTAGCTGTGCAGGAATCGGTGCTGTATGCATGGTTGGGCACAACTGCATAAGCATAACTGTGAGTGCCTGTGAGTGCACCACTGCATGCTCTGGGGCCGCTCCCTGCAAGGTGTGTGACACCGTAGGGCTGTTGTGATTGTGCATGCATGGCAGGTGACTCCAGGGTGGCGGGAGTGTCTGTGCAGATATGCCCAGGTGTGTGAGTGACAAGACAGTACCTGCGTGTGCCACCATGTCGGTAGTGCTGCTTCACTTTGAGCCTTTGTTCCTCTGGGTCTATATGGCCTGGGGTGTACATGAGAACACTTGTGCATGTAGTCCCCACAACATTGTATGTGTGAGCATGTGTGTGCGGAGGTGGGTGTGCACGTGCGCATATGTGCATGCATAGTTTCATAGTTTCTAGGGTCAGAAGGGACCTGAGTAGATCATCTAGTCTGACCCCCTGCCATGGCAGAAAAGATTACTGGGGTCAAACGACCCCAGCAAGGTGTTCATCTAACCTCCTCTTAAAGACCCCCAGGGTAGGAGCCAGCACCACTTCTCTTGGAAGTTGGTTCCAGATCCTAGCCGCCCTGACCGTGAAGTAGCGCCTCCTGATATCTAGC
>NW_017728992.1:135263475-135266025 GCF_001723915.1 Gavialis gangeticus | reverse complement strand
GGGTGAGAGACAGTGTCGAAGGCCTTCCGAAAGTCCAGGAAGACTATGTCCACTGCTACCCCTGCATCTAATGATTTGGTGATCTGATCATAGAAGGCCACCAGGTTGGTCTGACAGGACCTGCCACTAATGAATGTGTGTTGGTTGCCCCTAAGCATGACCTCCCCTGCTGGCCCCTTGTGGATATGTGCCAGAATAATTTTCTCAAACAGCCTGCCTAGGATCAAGGTAAGACTAAGTGGCCTATAGTTTCCCGGGTCCTCCTTTTTCCCCTTTTTGAAGATGGGAACCACGTTGGCCCTCTTCCAGTCCTCTGGCACTACACCAGAGCACCACAAGTGCTCGTAAAGTGCATGGGTGTGTGTGCACACCTGTGCTCACCCCTGGATGCTGCCTACCCGCCCGTCCATCTGCGCTCATCCCCACCCCTGCCTGCGTGTGCATGCGTGTGCACACCCTGCCCCTGCCCCAGCTGTGTGCGGGGTGCAGGGGGGTGTGTGCCTGCCTGCAGGAGCCTCCCTCAGCTGCCCGTGCACGCAGGGCCACCTTCCTGTGCCCTGGCCAGCTCTGCCCACGGCCGCAGCCCCCCGCGGCAGGGTCGGTACCTGCCTGTCCGGGGCCTCGGGCAGCGAGGCACGTCCGGTGGGCATAGGGCACCAGGACCCAGAAGAACCCTCAGCCTGGGGAGGCCTCAGCACTGGCACTGGCCAGATGTCTGCTGGGTCTCTGCACCCCGCCAGACCATGCCGCCACAGCCCCAGGCTGTGGTCTCGCCCCTGTGCCTTGCCCTGTGCCCTCCAAGCCATGCCAAGCACCGCCCGCATGCCTGGCACAGCCTCCACTGGCCCTGTGCACTGGGGGCTCCCCTCCTGCCTGCCTGCGTGGGGGGCACACACCAGGGCCAGCAGGGTGCTGGAGGTCCTGGGGCAGGACGAGGGGGGCACGTCTGGCCATCCTGCCGTCCACTCAGACCGGCCATGCCCACACCAGTGGTACTTCTAAGGCGTTGTCCCCAGCTTGTCCCATGGGACCTGGCTCACGTGACGTGGGAGGTCACGCGAACCCGGCCCTGCGGGGGTGAACAGCTCCCCTCCCCCACCTGCCTGTCCCGAGCGAGGTACCTCGGGCCTCAGAAAATGGCTTGACAGGCCACATGGTGGCCCCCAGGCTGTATGTTGGACATGCCTGTTCTAACCCTTACTGGACAGTTCAGATCATAACACATTGTATTCCAATATTAGTATTTCTAATATTGTATAATCTATAAGTAATTTAGGATCCATTACATTTGCTAAAGATACCAACCATTCCTAGGTGTTTTGTCCTGCTATGGGACTGGACTAACTGATGTAACAACTTCTTCAAAAAAGAGAAATTTCACAACAGCAAAGCAATAGTGAACCCAGGGCGCCAGTTCAGTGCTGGTTAGGACGGCCAGAGAAAAACGATTACAAAATTTCCCTAATTTGGTGACTAGGGGCATATCCCAGTGTGATGAAGGTCTGGTCTAGTCAATTCAGCATCCTCTATTAACTGGCACAATAGAAGCATTGGGGGTGCTATTGCAGGCTTGGGACTTACCGCCTTCCAGTAATAATGTCTAACTAGCAGAACAGTCTCTAAAAGTGTTGTGCTTGCCAAAATACTGTGCACCTCTCCGGCTACTTTGTCCCGTAAGGTAAAGAGCAAGGAGTATCAAGATTGTCAAGCTCCTATTACTATGATATGTTCTTAATGTAAACTGCAGATTTACAGAAGTATGCCCATGATAACACGTGCTTATACGTATTTACTTTTCATACTTTAAATACATATCCATAGAGAAAATGAAAATAAAAAAGTAAGTCATAAAAACTCTTCCTCCTAATTCACAAAACAGCAACTTTCCCAGCCCACTGTTCCACTCCTCAACCTACATCTTGTCCAAAATCTTGTAAAAATATATAACTTTTGTAGAGAAATGGCCTACCTTAAGACTACGAATGTAGTTTTGTGGTGGTTGGTCCACAACTTTGAACACAAGAGGTCAGATTGACCAGGAATCCCTGCAAATTGAGAGTAAAACTCTACTTCTCTAATCTGGTTCATAGTATCATAGTACTTAGGGTTGTAAGGGACCTAAACAGATCATCAGGTCTGACCCCTTGCCCCGGGCAGGAATGGGTACCAGGGTCATATCACCCCAGCCAAATATCTGTCCATGCTCCTCTTGAAGACTCCCAAGGTAAGAGAGAGCACCACCTCACTTGGGATCCCATTCCAGAGCCTGGCAGCCCTAACTGTAAAGTAATGTCTCCTGATGTCCAGCCTGAACCTTCTCTCTAACAATTTGTGGCTGTTATTCCTAGTAACCCCGGGTGGCACCCAGGGGAACAGAGCTTCCCCCAATTCCCGCTGGTCCCTGGGGGAACAAAGCTTCCCCCAATTCCCACTGGTCCCCCCTGGTGAGTTTGTAAATTGCCACCAGATCCCCTCTCAGCCTTCTCTTGTGGAGGCTGAATAGGTTCAGGCTCCGCAGTCTCTCACTGTAGGGTCTGCCCTGTTGTCCCC
>NW_017728992.1:135249254-135258475 GCF_001723915.1 Gavialis gangeticus | reverse complement strand
CTTCGTAGGGCCTGCCCTGCTGCCCCTTGGCCATGCGAGTGGCCCTCCTCTGGACCCTCTGAATGCTAGCCACATCCCTCTTGAAGTACGGCTCCCAGAATTGGACACAGTACTCGAACTGTGGCCTGACCAATGCTGCATAGAGGGGAAGGATCACTTCCCTGGACCTACTTGCGATGCATCTGTAGATGCATGACAAGGTGCATTTTAAAACTATCAAAGGACTTCTCACCAGTTGGGAGATGGAGTGAGAAATAGGACTTTTGTCTTCGGAGTATAATAAGCTTGTGAGACAATGACATACCACCGTACCAGAGTACATAGCATGGTAGAATTATCAAGCATTACCTATGCTGTCAAAAATGAAGGTTAAGTCTTCTTGGTCACATCTACACATGCAATTAATTCAAAGCAATAAATGCATATCACACTGGAGTTTATTGCTCCCAGGAGAATGTGCTCACTGTTTGAATGTGCACCCAGGACCGCAGCATGTTGAGCCTGGTCGGAGCAGCCTCAGTTGGCAGAGGATCTGGGAGGTCAGCCTGTCAATCTGTGGCTGCTCTGACCCATCTCACCAAGCTGTAAATGGGTGCGTTGGGGCACAAATGTGCTCCAGTGCAGGGCTAGCTAGCAGGCAGCCCCTGCACTGAAGCACGCTTGCACTCCAGCCCACCCCATCAGTGTCTGCATGTGCGCTGCTGCGTGTGAAAAAATTCCACAGCAGGGCCGTATGTGTAGACATTGAGATGCTTGCTGTGGAGCTAATTGGGCAGCTCCACAGTAAACGTCTCGTATAGATGCACCCCCTCTGACTGAAATATGAACACACTTCTCTCAGCTCTCAGGAGAATACCCTTAATCGCCATGCTTTATATCTTAGAGCATGGTGGTTACATGGGAGATTAGAGTTCATATCCCCTCAAGCAGAGTTGGAACTTTTGAAGCAGGGTTTCCCACATCCTTCATAAATACCTTAAGTGCTGGGATCTTGGATGAAGGTGGGCAGCAAAACTACTCCCCCCTCCTCTTTTTTTAATCTAAACCTCCATTTTCTTTGCTTTATTGCAAACGCTCCAAAATGAAGAATTTAGACAACCCCTTACATGTTACAGGTATCGTGCAATTAACTGGTTCATTGCACAGTTACCTTAACACCAGCTACACGTGCCAAGTATCTGTCACACCACAAAAAGCTCCGACCAGCTATAAAATTAGACCTCAAAAACCTATACTAACTTTATAGCTGGTTGCTATCAAGTTTTAATTTGCACATGTAGCACAGCCTCCCCTGTGGCTGGGAGCTCCATCAGGTGATGGAACTCCCAGCCACCGGGGTGCACCATGCCAACCTGGGTCCCAGCAGGCATGGGGCATTGCTGCAGTCTCCCAGTCTTGGGGGTTTCATGCACCACCAAGCCTGAGAGATCACAGCAGCTGTGATCTTTTTGCTGGTGCAGAAGGAGCCCAGGATCGGGCTCCCCTTGCCAGGCTTCCCCTGTACCATGGATAAGCCACAATGGGGATTTAATACACAATCCCATGATACCATCTCCTGCTGTGCATGTCTGGCATGGCAAAAGGTGTAATTGTGTGGCTCATGCATTAGATCCCATTGTGCCTTTACCTGCATGTGTGGAGGGGCCCTTAGAGTTCTCTTCAACATTTTATTTTTTATTTCACTTTTAGCTAAAAATGTACAGCATTTGTCCCAAATGTGTAAACAAGTTAAGCTATGTCAAAAGTGCATCCTTTCTATAAATGTATTGTTTGTTGAAAAAGTAACCACCCAACTGTATAACCGTCTATAGTACCATATTTCCCAGTGCTAGCAGTGTTGTTCAAATCTTTCAGCCACCTGCAAACAAGAATTTAAGGGTAACACAAAATGGGGACCTCTATAGCAGACAGAAAGGCCCTTTAAGACAGTGTACTGTTTAGTCAGAATCATCACACCCTCCCATCCATACCCGCTAGCATGCCTTCCACACTAATAAAACTGAAAGTGATGCTTTATCGACTTTTCAACCTTTCACCTGTGCGTTTTGTTTTACATTTGTAAATCTAATGTAGTATTTCATTTCATAGGCATTTGGGCTGGAAGGGACCCCAGAGGAACATCAAGTCCAGCCCCCTACCCCAGGGACAGGAAGTCAGCAGGGATCATAGGATCCCAGCAAGATAAGCATCCAAATGTGTCTTGAAGGTGTTCAAAGTGGGTGCTTGAACCACCTCCGGTGGCAGTCTATTCCAAAACTTGGGGGCTCAGACAGTGAAGAAGTTCTTTCTTATGTCCAGCCTGAATCGGTCGCGGCAGAGTTTGTGACCGTTCTATCTTGTCATCCCTTGGGGCGCTCTGGTGATTCCCCCAGATCCTGATGAGGGTAGAATCCCTTTGACTGGAAACCCGAATCCCAGTTTAGTGAGACAAAGGCAGCAAAATAAATTCATAGTATAGTTCCATTAGTTCCATTACCCTGGCAATCTGTGTCCCCTTGGCATATCTTATTCAGTTAAATAAAAGCGCATCCATTGCTGGTACTGGTGGCAAGTCTCACCCCGTGGCTCAAAAACTTGAATTGAGAACATAACTTCCTACTGCATGGGACTTACAACTATTAGTTCTATTTATGACTGTTAAAAAGGTTGCCCTTACTTTAGTGTCCTCTCTAAATATTTAATGCTTTAACACTTTTTAAGATGTTAATGAATTTCATATCTCCCAGCTCAATCACTTATATGTGTCTGATGTTGAATGATCACTAAATTGTCATGTTTGGTCCACTACCACATTGTCATTTATCTGAAGACTACTGGGCACATATGAAGACCTACTCATTTCAGTAGTGCCCCATATGAGCACATCAGTTTCATACAGGTTGATGACTATGTAGGACTCAACCCCTGGTTTCCAGTACATGGCAGTTACCAGAATTAGTAAAAAGATGAATTAATATGTAAGAAAATATATCAGTCATCATCGCATATATAAGCAAATTTATATATGAACAATTACTAAATAATCAGAGGAGTAAAACCATGAAGAAATATTTGACATGACTTTCTAATCTCCATAATTGTAATATAAAGAGATATGGGTTTAGAATTAGGGGCAGATTAACACATGGGCCCACAGGGCCTGGGCCCAGGGGTCCCTGACAATCAGTGCCCCACTAGGGTGCCAGGGGCAGCACGGCCCAGGCAAGCATCCTGGTCATGGGAATTCAGGGTGGGCAGCGTGTGCCTCCTCCCCTCTGGCTGAGCCAGGGCCAGGGGCTAGAAGTGGGTGTGGGGCTCACTGGGGGTGTCGGTGGCTCCCCACAGATGTTTGCTGCCAGGAAGCCCCATGGGCAGCCCCACTCCCACTTCCCACTATCTGTGTGCAGCCGCTGGCTCCAGCACTACTGGGACAGAATGGGACAGGACAGCCCTGCCCTGCCCTGCCAGGGCCAGCAAAGGGGCAGGCAGGCAGCCAGGACAGTGTGGAGCCCATGGTCCCCTTGCCCCCCCACCCCCACCCCACAGCTGGCGCTGGCCCCAGCTTGTCCAATGGCACTGGGGGACTCCAACCCTGGCTGTGTGACACCCACCAGGCAGAGAGGCCAAGCCAGGCCAGGGCTGCCTTCACCTCTGCAGTACTCACATCCCTGGCTCACTCTGAATGTGCCGAGGAGCCCACGCGGGCCCAGCCACAGCCCCCTGGCAGGCACAGAGGGAACCTGCCTTCACCTGGTGGGGGGCCTCCAATTTTCTGTTTGCCCAGGGCCCCAGTAAATCTTAATTTACCACAGTTTAGAGGGGAAATGACCAAAAGAGAAAGGAGAAGTGGCTGAATAGAGATGGCCCTAAGATTGCCTGGGGAAGACTGGCCCTACAAATGCTTCTAGTAATTAATTCTAACTCCTGGTGGCCACTGTCCACATCACATCTCTGCTGCACTGAAAACATGATATGGCAGGATCAGTAGTTCTTGTCTGAGAGCCAGGTGCTACAGCAGGCTTTGCAGTGTAAGACTGAGGTGCATTGACAGAACACTGCTGGGCCTCATTTACCCTTTCAGAACAAAAATAGTAGCATGTAAAGCAGAGGCGGGCAGTGATTTAGGTGTTGAAGACTGCTTAAAAAGTTTTGGTGAGCTGTCGAGAGCTGCGTGGGTGGTCCTTGACAGTTGCCGTGCCCCTTTGTTACCATCTTGGGATCAGACGCCTCACCCCTAACCCCTGACCTTTGCCACTGGAAGTCCCTCCCCTTGTCCCCCGGAAATACTCCTTTTGGGAGGAGAGGTTGCCATCTTAGAACCAGAAAGAAACAAAATCATATACTAAAAGTCAAACAGCTACTAAAACATATTTTAGTTTTATTACAAAAAATATTTTTGTCATGATTCTGTTTGTGTACTGTATATAGAGGTGATTGCATGACAACTCAAAAATAAATTCTTGGTCTTGTATATTGTGGGGTGTGTGTGTATGGTGGGTGGGTGTGCACTGGTGTGTGTGGTGCAGTTTGAGGTTGTGGGGGTGGGTGAAGCCAGCAGGAGACCAGGGCAGTGGAACAGGTCCCTGGGGCTGCGGTAGCAGCACCCCTGCATGGATGCTGCATGCTGCCCAGGGTGGGCCCTTCCACCCACGGGGGGAGAGCAAGGCGCAATAAGGTATGTTTGGTGCTATGTGTACGTGTGGGTGTCTCGCTCCCCTTCATGGGTGGAAAGGCTCAGCGGGTCACAATTTGTTGGTGGGCACCGCAAGCCAGATGAAAGTGCTTGGCAGGCCAGAAGCAGCCTGCAGGCCATATTTTGCCAGCCCCTGAGGTAAAGGGTTTGATATGCCAGGGACTGTTTTGCAGTATAGCCAAAGCAAACAATGTTGAGAAGATTTGTGGAAATATATAGTTTTGTGATCATAATTTTACAAAACCTGTATCTTGTGGCTTGTTTAACTTCACTCTTAACTGTCACTTAAAAGGCTGTCAACCAATAACCTTCACATACATCTGCTTAATGGACTTTGTAGTTTAGAAACCAGTTCTAAAGATGGCTTATTAACTTTATTTAACAACTATCCATTATCCAACAGCTGAAGTTTTCTAATTGTTAAAAAAGGAAAACAGAGTTTACACAATAGAAGTTCTTTTCCTATTCCCAAATTAATTACTTTGAAATATCTCACAGATTACATCAGTTTCTTGCTTGCATTCGTGTTGCAAGATGGCATCTATTGTATATCATTAGTGATGCATTAAATTAGTTGTTTACATTATAAAATCTAAACATACTAGAATCTTTTGTGTTTGCCTTCAAAGATTCTTATTCTAATAAAGCTTTCTGAAACAAGTAAGGTTGTCTTTTTTGTTTAGTTAATGCATCAGTGGAGAACCTAAAGATTTGTAGTCTCTAGCCATCCCTGTCTCTGTTTAGTAGAGTGTGAGAAAATTATCTTTGAGGCAATATATATTTTCACTGAAAATGGAGGGTAAGAATTTTAATTTATTCATTTTACCTTGAGAGATGGTAACATCTGAGCAAAAAAAGGCGAGGAAAGTGTTATCTTAATTTGTCCGGTTCTCATAGAGATACAGTGATTCTTAAACAGCAGTTACAGTTGCCCACATAACTTTATGGTTAGTTGGATGTGTATGAAAACCTGCTGCTTTACTTTTATTGTTCCTGAGTCCTGTGCTCAGATCCCCTTGCCAGTTACTTGCACTAACTGTCAGGTGTCAAAGGAATAGCAGCAAGTAAAGAACCTTATTCACTAGAATTGTAAAGAAACTTTGTAATTTGAACACCTGATTTTATAGTTTAACACAAAAGTTGACATAAACATACTGAAAAATTAAAAAATAAAAACAAAAAAGCCACCCCAAAACTTAAGCTCATTGGGCATTTATACACAAGCATGCATCACAGCGGCGGATGCTTTGAAAAGCACCCAGCACTGCAGCTCATGCAGTTGTATAAGTGGCGAAAGGCACATCAGCGCTGAGAAAATGGCATCAGTAGGCTTTTGAACTAAAACACATTGGAGATACGTTAGTTCAAAAGCTGCCATTTTCTGCATGCTGCCATTTTCTGCATGCTGACCCGCATTTCGTCGCTTATACAACTGCATGCAGTGCACTGCAGTTCGCATCAGCTCACATGCGGAGCAGACTCGATTAATTGAGTCCGCTCCAAAGTGGCGGATCTCCAGTGCATTGCAAGATGAAAACATAAATGCCCATAATACCTACAGTGTGGTTTAGGCCTTTGTGTAGGGGATAGAGTAAAGGGAGCAAAGGGACTTCCCACTGGAGGGCTGGGGAGGAGACAGAGACAAACTCCAATCCCAAACTTCCACAGCAAAGCTGTCTTAACATGGAAAGCAATGTATGCTTCATTCCTTTTAAGGATTCTATTAGGCAGGGAGTCACAAGGCCCCCTGGAATGCCTGCTGTGTCAGGGTGGCACCCCGCCATACCCAACCAGTCTAGACTCTAATGACATGACTACGCTCTCAATAGGCTTTTCAGTAGATCATGTATCAGTTCAACAAAATAAATTAATAGATCAATATATATTTTAAGGTAGGTCCATCTGCCTTGCAAAATTGGTGTTGAGTTTATTTCTCAGGTACAAATTTACCTGCCTGGCCATATTATAAATATAATGAAAAAATAATAGTATTGCACCTCCCTGTCAAAAATAGCCTGGAAGTCAATGGTTAAATATGTGAGAGAACCATGATGGTTACAGCATCACCCTAACACTACCACAGGTCAAGTGTAATATCCACAAGAGTCCTTTTTAGCAAAGATGTGCCTGAAGGTAAGAAGAGCAGCTATCTTTAGAAGCAGATTATCTTGTCTTCACAAAAATGTGTCTCTTCATAAAAGCAAACCCACTGATTAGCATAGCTAAGTAGACAGTAGAAAGTACAATAATACAGCAACCAGTATATTTTAACTTAATATAATAGGAGATGATAAGCAAAGGAATTAAAAGAAACAGTGGAAATCTGTGGAGAAAACAGGAAATATAGATTTTGATGGAGCTATAAAAGATCATAGGGAACATTTTAACATCTTCATTCTGATCATAACTAAATAGCAAGAAAAGTGATAAGGGACGCGTCCAGACGAGCGTGTATATGCCTCTTGCAGCATCCCAAACCAGTTTGAGACGCTGCAGGAGGTACACTGTAAACAAAAAAAACGTTCCCTACGGTGCATATGTGCAGCATGGGCTCAAAATTTGATACCTGTATATCCAAGTATCAAAAAATACCCCAGGGGAAAAAAGCAGGGCAGGGCTTGGTCCTGGACCATTTTAAAGAGTGAATTTGGGATTTTTCTATCAGAGATTTTGCAGTTTTTAAATAGAGAACACCAGAATTCCTGCTAGCGAGGCAGGTGGCAGGACCCAGGCAGAGGATCCTGCTCAGGGCTGGTACTCGGGACCCAGCTGGAGGTGGCTGGCCATTTGGGGCCAGGAGGACACACTTTGACACTTCAAAGCAGGCCACCACACTGAGAACATCTTCACTGAGAACAGATGGCCGGGTGGCAGCACACATGGCAGTAGTGCCACACAAAGGCCAGCTGTGCAGCCACAGCTCACTGGTAGCTGGCCCAGAGGTGCAGATACCTCTGCTGCGGCCATGCAGTCCCCATCCGGGTCTGGCAGGCATGCGGCCTTGGGGCCACATGCTGTCGCAGGTGGCACCAGGTCATAGCTAGGCAGCAACCCCCACTGCCATACTGCTGGACTGGGTAGAGGGTGCAGGGGACTCTCAGTTAGGGCTGCTTCAGCAATCCAATTGGCACAAGGGGTAGTGTCCCCAGATACCAATTTGCTGGGCCCCAGAAGATCCTGAGACCAAGCAGCCCTGAGCTGCTTCCCAGGGAAGGTTTTTATACTGCTGGGGCCAGCACAAGACAGGCTTTTTTACTGCTGGGGCTAGCACAGATGCTGGCCCCAGGCTCTAGATCCAGGAAGAGCTGGGCAGGGTTATTTTGCCCTAAGTGGCACAACTTGTCCCACACCAAAGTGCACGTCCAGGCACGTGCACTCAGGCAAAAATCCCTGGCTCAGATTTGTGCTGCTCCTATTTGAGCTGCTGCAGGCACACGTGCCTGCATGTGTGGGTGTGCCCAAGGAGTTTATTGGAGAATTACATGTAACAACCCAACAGAGCTGGAGTACAAAGTGAAGTATGGAAGATACCATAGAAATGGGCAGTGTTTTGGAAAAGGAGTTTTATACCTTTATATTCCTTTTGGTCTGAAGGATCTTGAAGAATGTGAGAAGCTGAAAAAAAAAAAGGGATGATTTGCATCTCACAAGTAGTAGTGTCAATATCCACCTCTTCCTAAGATGTTAGGACGTTGTTCATCAGTGGTGTTTTAACAGTGAACAGTGTGCAATATATCAAATATCCAGGCATTTTTAGTAGAGAAACTGATTTGACAATGAAGCATCAAAAAATACAGAACAAAGACCCAAACTACAAATGAAAACCCACAGGCCGCATCCAGATGAGCACGGAGACAAGCATGGCCATGGCATATGTGGCACTGGAGATGCATCTGCAGTGCCACATACCGTACATTCAGCTGTTCTCCACACTGCAAGGGAACAGTGCGTGTGTGTGTTGGGGGGGACCTCTGGTTAAAAAAAAGCAGAGCGGCATGTGCAGGGGCAGTGCGTACCACTCAAAATGGGAGCCTGGGTGGCCAGAGCCACACTACATCTGCTGACCAGGCTCCAAGCGGCAGGATTACCACTGCTGCAGACCCAGAAGGCCCCCAGGATCCCAGGTAAGGCTGCTGGGACCAACCCAGTGGTGGCCACAGCCTCTCCTACCCAGCTCAGGGCAACCTACCATGTGCCAGAGGGAATGTGGCACAGGCATTCCCTAGGGACAACCAGCAGCAGCACAAGATGTGCCACTGCTAGTTGTCCCCAGGGAATCAAATGTCAGCACTCATGTGGACATGGCCATCATCTTTCCATAAATAATGAAATAAATTTTTATCATGCGGACTGAACACCTTGATTTGATTTTTACCACAGCTTTAACGACTACCACCATTGCATTACATTCTCTCCATAATACTCCTACACCCAGAGATGATCCGAGTAGGGTGCGGGGCCTGGGGCAAATCAGCGTGTGCAGGGCACCACCCCGAGATGCGAGGAAGCCGGCGGCAGATTCAGTGGGGGGGGGGGGGGGGGGGGGGGG
>NW_017728992.1:135234673-135248955 GCF_001723915.1 Gavialis gangeticus | reverse complement strand
GCCAGGTGTGAAGCCAGCAGCAGCGCGGTGTCACCGAGCCACTCTGCCTGGCTCTGTGGAGCCCCCCAAAGTGCGGGGCCCGGAACAGTTGCCCCGATTTGCCCCCCATAGGAACAACCCTGCCTACACCAACATCATCTTTCTAGATACTACAGTGCACATCTAGAATGGCACCCTACTAAAAACCTATGGACCACCACATTTATTTCCACAAAACTAATAAACATCATAAACACACTTGTTAGCCATGGTCTTGGATACCACTACATTTGCTCTGATGAGAATACTTGGGACACCTGCCTCGCCAGCCTAAAAACTGCCTTTATCCAGCACTCCAGAAAAGAAATAGACTGCATTCTTGAACAAGGCACCCAGATATCCTGTACAAACCTACTATGATACAGAAAAAACCCTGCCCACTGACCACATGGCCCTTATTACCTTATAACATCCTACACTGAACCATGTAAGAAAGATCATAAAACAATTACAGCGTTTACTGAAAAGGTCCATACCTTCAGAAAAGCATTCCCTGTTCACCGCATCCCAGACAAAACTTCTTGATTTCGTTCAACTCCCAGGCAGAAACAAACTCCCCACTGCTCTACAAACACCGACCAGAAAACGGACCTCCCTAAACAAGTGAAAAACCTGCCAACACCACAGCCCACAACAAAACCATCAGAGTTCATGGGTCCTCCACATCTCTCACAGAATGAGACATATCTCATCCAATATCCTCATGGGAATTGTGCGGGTGGAACTAAACACCCACTATTTTCCAGAGTGAAAACTCTGAAAAAGTACACACCCAATCCCCAATAAGAGAATATTTTACAGAACAATCATTCCATATCTGACCTCATGGTTCTTGTTCTCAGGGCAAACCTGCACGTACTTTACAAAGATGGGACCAGGAAAAAAAAATCAATAACTTTACTAAATTTATATTAAAACCTATGGACTAAATACAGACAGTGGTTTTCTGGCGCATTGCAATTTACCAGCTGTCTGGTAATCTCTCTATTCTCCATAGAAAATAACAATCCTCTTCTCTTTTGAAGAGTCAGTCTTTACATAATTAAGTCAATTCATTTGAACTGCCTTCTACTTAATTTCTCACTATTTCTGATAACTTCCTTGCTTCACTGTTTTACTTCCCTCTTTCCCTACTTTAACTGACTATTTTCATTTATACAGCAGAAAGAAACAAAAGTAAATGTTTTACCTGGTAGGTACTGTAGATTGTATCTACTTTCCCAATCTAAGGAAACATATTTTTTGACCAAAACCTTGTCCAATGTTTCTCCCATCTACATAGTTGGTCTATTAAAGTATTCTATCAAACAAGCCTTGATTCTCCCATATATAGAATTTGAGAGAAAAGATAAAGGACAATATTTTCAAAAATCTCTTCTGTTTCTGACTACAACTTGAAACTCCTTCATCTTCATCTTAACAAGCAGTAAAGCTGCTTGCAGATGTTAACAAAAAAACAAAACAAAAAGAGAAAAGCAGCACTTTACTGGAAGAAGCAGCACACTAATCCAATGCATATCCACAGTGTCTGTCTAGACTGCGCACTTCAGTGAGGCTTTTTGGTGTTTTTATCCAACAGCTGATTCAATCAGCTATTAGATAAAAGTGCCAAAAAAGCCCCACTAAAGCACCTGTTGGGTGAGCCAGGTCCAGCTAATGTGATGCCTCTTCTGGGCGTACGCTGGACTCAGTGCAGGAGCACGTGGAGTTTAAAGTATCATTTTTTTGAACATCTGCAAGCAGCCCAAATGCCCACAGCTGTCATTGTTTTCAGCAACTGTTGTGCATACTTAGCCCTTCTAAAACTCAGATTCAAAATGGCTCCAAATGGTTACCCAGAACTACAGCCCATTTGAGAAATTTGATCCATATGTCTTGATACTGTAAGCATTTGAATTTGTGCCACTTCATGCATGTGAGTAAAATCATAATACCATAGCAAAACAGGGTTGCAAGGGACCTCAAGAGGTCATCTAGTCTAACACCCTGTTCAAGGTAGGATCCTGCGTATCTGAGCCATTCCAGACATGTTTGTTTAACCTGTTCTTAAAAACTTTCAAGGATGGAACAACCTCTTTCAGTTATCTGTTCCAATCTCTAACCATTAGTTCTTCTGGATGTAACGAAAATTATTCAGCATACATTTATGCAGAATTACAGATACAAACTGTAGATATAAGAAAATGCATGCCCCACGTGTGGCACTGGACTTAACATGACTTGTGTTAACCAAAGTGATTGTTGTAGGTCAGGGGTTTTCAACCTTTTTTAAGGAATGTACCCCTTCTGGGTACACTTCTGGTTGAGCAGGGGGGCTTGCACGCAGCAGCGCAGGGTGGTGGATGGCGGCGGTGGCTCCTGCGTGTGAGCTCCCTTTCACTGCATCCAGCCAGACAGGCAGTGCCTGTGAAGTCCACAAAGGGGAGCCACTGCCCTCACACCCGCCCAGCCCTGCTCCTGGGAGGCAGCGGTGCGGAGTGGTGTGTGGTGATTCTCCATCCCTGTCCACCCATACATACCCCCAGCCTCTTTCCAAGTACCCCCAGGGGTATGCATACCTCCAGTTGACAACCCCTGTTGTAGGTAAATCAGGATTGATAGCTTCAAACTGCACCACATGGGAGCCAAAATGTTGTAATTTCTTGATGCTGATAGGTAAACTTCAGATTCCAGCTAATCCTATTAATAATTTATATAATCTTAAAATTAATCATTCGTACTTTGAATCGATGGCCCATGGGTAGGATCTGCCCTGCAGAGCTGGGTGTCAGGGAGGGGCTTCTGCTTAAACTGAATAGACTATGTTTCTTCAGTCTCAGCATAAGAAAAGTTTTCACACCTCAAATAATTTTTTTTCAGATCCTTTCTAATTTGTCAGTGCTCTTTTTCAGTTGTAATATGATACTCTAGCAGTTGTCTCACTTATGCCATACACAATAGCAATAACCTACTTCAACATACATTTTTTTAGCCCTAGCATTGCACTACAAACATATGTTCAGCTGGTTATTTATCCAATCCCTTTCAGTAGATGTGCATACCAGTGTGAGACGGAGCTAGCACCAATTCAGCTTACTTTAGGGAAACCCCCGTATATGCACCAGGACAGCATATCAACCATTTGGACTTTGCACCAATGTAGCTACCTTTCTGAAGGTCTGTGGTCTTTGTGATAGAGCAGATCAGAAGTGTATTACTTATACTGGAAGATAAAAATCTTTACATTTAAGGAACAAAGATCAATTCACCATAAAACTGTGTTTCATGATCTGCATTAATTCAGTGTTGAGAATAAGGTTTAAAATATTATTCTGCTGGATTTGTTATTCAGGGCTCTGATGCTGGTCAGAGTCTGTTCAGCACCTGGCAGGATACCTTAAATGAACTTATTGATGTAATATTTTCAGGAGGAGCATTTTAAGAAGATATTTTGGTAAATTCTTTAAATACTGGATTTTTTGTTTGTTTTGCCTGTTTGCTATCTTAGATGTATCTGTCAGAACTGACTTTGAGGAAAATAAACATTTCAGTAACATACGTCATGATCTTGCAAATGCATACACAGGAGTGCTGGTATGCATCTGACCAGTCTTCTTGAAGTCAATTGATCATTCCAGGTATATGTCAAAACTTTTCCACATTGTTGAACAGAATGAGATTTCAACTGTAATTCTTGTTCCACTCAGCTAAAAAAAAGTTCACGTATTACCTCAAGGCAAAGACTTGTTTAAATGTATTTGTAAAATCCACAAGCACAGTGTGCTATCTTTGTTCTAGTATGAATTACACTTACAGATGTGATTAGCTTGGATTTCAATTGTACTGGTTTGTAAAGTTACTCACCGTCCTGTTTTCAAGATATGGGCCATGCTATGCCTGTGCATCTATTCACATACTTGCGTGAGCCTGTTTCTGTGGTACATCCTATATAAATGAATAATGTGTCTATATATCAGATGTGTAATCAAGTTACATTTTAAAATTGAAATACACTAAAGATATTTATATGTCATGTAAATTTCTATTAGTACAAATGCTTTTTCTGCTGAAATCTGAGAACTCTAATTGGGTAGTCTTACATTTCAGTAATTCAAGCCACAGTGCAGGTGGTACACACAGTTTACTGATATTACAGATAGTATTTAAACAAGCTGTTGCTCCAAGGTCATATATAATAAATTCTTAAATTGAGGATGACAAGAACTACTGCTTCATTTTCATGTTATCCAACAATATGGAAGACTTTTGACATACAGCTGGAATGATCAAACTGAACCTGTTTTACTTTCTGGCATGACATGAGATTTAGAGGTATTTGGAAACTGTAAAATTGTACATTGTGACTGGAGAATTAAACTGGAAGCTTGTTTATTGAGGTTCAATATGAAGGAGCTTTTGATCTAAAAACAATGCAGTAAAGCTGATAACATATTTTGTAAGATTATTTTTTTACACATGAGTTGTGGAAAAGCTGAATTGTCTACTGAGGTTGTTAATATAGAGAATGAAATTAGAGAGATCATTCATGCTACTGACAATTTGTCTACATTGTTTTACAGAATTTTTTCCTGATGATATAGGAGAATAATGCTCTGTAAATGGAAATGGTGAAATTCATAACATTAATTTTTCTTCTCTCCTTTGTATTTTTTTAAAGATAAACAGCAGCAGAAAGCTCAGAATATAAATTAGCATCATAGATTTGGTTGAATAAACTGCTAAATAAGTGTGATAGAGTATTTGCTTGATTGTCACTTTTGGGGGAGAGAATCGACGGGTAAAAGATCTCAGTATCTTTTTGTCATTTCATACCACTCAAAAAGATCATACACATATGTATACCGTGATCATAGGCAGGTAAGAAATATTTTGAAGTAATCAATTACTTACATGTGCTTGCTTTTTGTCTGGATTTTGATAGCTATGGTCTTGTAGTACTTTTGTAACACTTGTAAGTGTTACATAATGCTTGCAGCTTTAAAATAAACTAGATGATTAAGGCTTTGAAAAGTGACTTATTTTAGTTGCAAAAATACTGTTTAATTTGATGACTCAGAATTAGAAATGAAATTGAAAGTTATTTCCACTGCCCCTCCAAAATTGCTTTAGATGGAGTTCTTAAAATATTCATTTGTCTAGTTTGATACAAGCATGTTCATTTAATGAGAATATTTTCCAACCTTTTTATATCAGGATGAGGCATGTTTTAACGCTGATAATGATTCTTTTTGTTTCAAAGCAGAACGATTATTTACTGCTGGCTAAGAACAAGAGCACTGACAATAATAGCACTTCATAGATACCTCAGAAGCCAGGTTCTGCTGTATTTAGCAGCAGTAACAGAGAATTAAATTCTTTATGACTTCTGTTCTACAGTTCTTGTACTTCCTGTACTTCTGTAAGTAGACAAGGGAAAAGTGGATAAGGGCAAGTTTAAGATTTAGTAATGACACTAGGGAGCCAAGAGCTATTAGCAAATCAATAAGGTAAGACTTGTATTAGCAAAATTTTGTGCTGTGAAGACAGTAAATTCTATTAAATAAAGATGCTAATGGAGAAAGGATTTTGTGCTTGATTGAGACACCTGTTGAGAAAATAGGCAACTATTGACAAGCCTGATTCATGACTGACTGACTGCTCTGCTAGTCTTCACATGATCCCCACAGAGAAAGCTCTTCGACCGCCTGCTAAACAAGGTCTGTTTGAAGTTTCTTTTTAAAATTTCCAAGACGTTAATTCAGCAGGACATCTCCACTGGGGTTCTCAATGTCACCAAATCAGCAGCTGTTGAAATCCATTCACTTCAGCATGAAATGTTTGCATAAGCTTTTTCCCCACTTTTATTTGTGACAACAACTAAGTAAATAGAACCCTAAAATTTTTGTGCTATTTAACTTTTATATGTGTGATAACTACTTCTGATTACAATTGTTTTCTGGGCACAGTGTTCATTTGTAGAAACAATGCTAGTCTGAGTAGTTTTTGATCATGTAGTAGCAAAAAACCTAAATTATTTCTAAAAGCCATCTCTGTTGCTTTCTTCTCACATTAAATCATTCAGATCATTTTTGTGGAGACAGACAAAAAAAGTTTAAAATTGTAAAAGAATAAGTGTTTTTCAATTAAGTTTCTTTAGTTTTTCAATAGATGAGAGCAGAAAGCTAGTTCTTTTTAAGGCTTGCCAGTTTCCTGTTTGGTCTTCTTTTTATGATCCAGATAATCAATAAAATACTGTCTTGGATGGAAAAAAACCTTTTCTATCTGACTCGCATTTTCTTGTGAAGTAAGTTTATATTACAGAATTAGTTTACTTTTGGGGGACAGGGCAAGGTGAAAAATGGAGAAATGTTTGAAAGCTTACTTTGATATTTAAATGATTTTTCTTTCCTGACCATCTGAAAAAGGTGTGGTGTTTGTGGCCAGTTGTAAATAGAAACCCCTGCCTCCATTACTAACTGCATTGTTAAACTTGAGAAGTGCTGGCTGCATATAAAGACTCTGGTTTGAGCTACATTTCTTTTCTGTTTATTAAAGCTGTTAAGACTTAAGTGTATTTTTACAAGTTCATTAATGTATTCCATTCTTTCTGATGTATATTCCCACTGTTATCAGATTTCATTATATGAGAAGAATTATCAGATCTACCCATTATACAGCAAAGCAGCATTAAGTCTGTCTGGAATTTGGTCTTCCTTCACTTTACAGGGAGAATATTGTGTAAATCAGGCTCTCAGGTTTCAGTGGGAGGCACAGGGTTGCACAGCATCCATTTGTCAAGTTGATTGCACCTCAGTGAGGTTGCATTAGCTTGTCTTTGAACAGAAGTGAAATCCTATGCGAAGCTCCCCTTTCTGTCATTTACACTTACATCCATCCTCTTAAACCAAGGCCTCAGAGAAAAACAAAGTGATGGCACAATATAATCAGTCACTCAAGTTGTCTGTCATCTGTTTTCTTAAGGAAATGACTTTTAAGTTAGTGGAGCAGAAAATTGAAGAAAATTGGCTGAAGGTTGTTGTAGAAGTAGAAGGAATTTTAAAAAATTGCAGATGTACGTAGAGAAGTTATATCACACAGCATGTAAAAACTGCAGCTGATTTTCTTCTCCTTCCAGCTCCAGTATTAATGCAGTACCAGCTGAAGTGACACTTAATAATATTAATTCAACTCCTTTTATGACCTTTATTTTCTAAGTAAACTTGAATTGGGCACAACAGAAAGCTGGTAGGCAGATTGCAAGTTTTTAGATCATTGAGCTAGCTATATGGTATTGGATCTTGAGGTAATTGGCAGTGTCTCATCTCTCCTGAAAGTTGTGTATGTGGATCAAAATTCATAAGTGCCTTAGTATAAGATATCCCAGTTTTAGAGAGCACTATTAGTGCACATTTAACTGGTTGAATACCTTTTCTGCATATTAGCATTGGTGTAAATCTTGAGTTGATTTACACTGGTATTTAACTTATTATTGTCAGTTGCGTTACACAAACTTAAAATTGCTGTAAGTGACAGGAAGATCAAGATGCATATTTTGTCTTTCCAATTTTTTAAGTAACTGAAATTTCATCTATTACTGTGGGAATTGGGCATGTTTGCACACAGACTAAACTAGATTCTAATTCAAAAGTTCAGTTAGTTTTGGTTCAAGTCTGTGAATGCTTATATGATTTTAACATACATTGATAAGACTATCACCTTTGTCCTATTTTGATTTATCCTAATTTTTAAATAATTTAATCAAAATGACATAGTTAATCCAGAATAACTGTCCACATATAGACTTGCTCCAAAATCACCAAGGCTCCGAATTAAAACCTGTGTAGTTATTTTGGTTCTAGTTTGAATATATATGAGCGCTGTAAAGGTCCTCTAGATCTATCCTAAATGTGACTGTCAAATGTGGTTCTTTTCTCATTTTCTCCTCTTCATGCCAGAGAAAAGCTACTTGTGGTTTTTAATTTATTGTATGTACACAGGTAAAATACAATGCAATAATGGACATTTGGGGATCTCTGGGCTATTCCTGGTTCTGCTAAAGAGTTTGTGTGATGGGAGTGTTTCTGCCCCTATTTCCCTAGCTTAAGAATGGGTCTAATATTAACCTCTCAGAGCTGCGAGCTTTCCTCAGTTGTTTGTAAAAACAATTTTGAAAACTCAGATGGCAAGATGCTGTAGAAGTGCAAAATATTATTGTTATTGATTTGTATGGAGCTTTTGACATGCCACTTTGGTATGACATGGGGGAAAAAGGGGAATCGGGCAAGTGAAGGTCACTCTTTTAAATACCTTCTCATGAAGCAAATTTTTATCGTTTCCATTTTCTTTAGAAAATCAGTGGTTGAGATTTCTCCAGCAGGCTTGGTTTGCAGACACAGGGTTAATACAAAACTCAAGGGAAGGTTATTAATGTAATTTCAATTTAGTATTTCAATGAAGAAGTGCTATTTTGAATATTAAAAGCTTTTCGTGTGTGCCCTCCCCTGCAAGAAAATGTTAATGGCCCTACAAGCCTGCAAACACTTACACACATGAATAGCTTTACTCAAATAAATAGTTTGTTTGACTTCAATGAGGCTACTCATGTGCATAAAGTTAATCCCATTTCTAAATGTTTGCCAGATCCCAAATAGACCTATGCTTTTCTTCAGAATTTGATTTGTAAATACCTCATACAAATGGTAATTGTTAAAGCTAGTCATGACTACTATGAGTATATATTAGCTGTATGGTTCATTCACCTTGAGCTTCGCAAAGATATATCATTTGAGGATATGGTTTGAAAAAATATTGGCTAAATTTTACTCTTCTTTTCCTTTTTTAAAACGGGATGTGAACATTTGGAATTTGCAAACTTGAGGGGCCCAGTAGATCAATCTTGATTAGTTTATTTTCCTTTGCAAAGGTTTTGATAGCTTGGTAAAGCTTTTTGTTTGAAAGAGTATTCCCTACTTCCTCTGGTGAAGGATGAAATATTGTTACACCTAGCTCTCTTCTAAAGTAGTGAAAAACAATTTAGGTAACTGAATCTTTGAAGAGGGGACCTCAGATTGAAAAGTCTGCCATGTAATTGCCCTTTTTCTCATAATTCTTCTAAATTTAACCTCCAAGGTGATTTAAAAAGTTATGTCTTAATTGCATAGCCTCATTCAACCATTAGTACTTTGCCTTGGAGCAATTTATTACAGCTTGATTTCCCTGAACCAGCAAAGTTGATGATACTGAATTTTATATTAGTTAAATATCTTTTCAAGATTAATGGGTGCTATAGATTTTTATGCACAGTTTTTCAGCTTTAATATTTGTATTACAGATTAGGGTTATAAGTACTGCAGAGTTGCAGTAGTAATATATGGAATTCTCTAAGTATTGCCTCAAGAACTAATCCCCTCTTGATCTGTGATCTAACATTGTGCTAGAAAATATAAATAAGCAGAAAATTTATATTTGCAAAGGAAATAATAGAAATGCCTTTCTCTGCACCTCTTTTGCACTATTTTTACAACTTTCAAGAGGTTTTCTCCTTTGAAGATGATGGTAAAACACTGACAGGAAAGGATTCTCCATTAGCCCCAGGGCTTAAGAGACGTGTACAAGACTCAACTTTGTCACAGACTTCTTTTGTGACACCAGGTGAATTACTTAGCCTCTGTAAAATATGCTCTGTCACACTCTTTTCATAACGCAGAGGGGGGTGTGCTTTGACATTACTAAATCATTAAATTTGTGAGTCATTCTTATATAACAGCATTGGAGGCCCTTTATATCCCAAGATAGACTTGCATGGTTGCAGGATTGGATTTATGCATGTAATGGGGAACTTGTTGTTCATGAACTGTTAAGTATTTTAAATGCAAGTTCTATACAACACTGTTTGACCATTACCTTTTAAAATTGTTTCCTAAAATGATTCTACTTGCAGACTGATTCGACTGAAAATATCATTAGATATTTAGGTACTGCCTAACCCAGCAGACTTTCCATAGGATTCTAAACTATATGTGCTGTTGTGGGTTGAGTGAAGTTGTAAACACTGGAAGAAAAAGTTAAATTCCCTTATGGAGAAATATGGGCTAGAAACAACTGCTCCCAGATGGATAGACAGCTGGCTTAATACCCTAACCCAGGGGTGCCAAGCTCGTCTGGCCCTATAGTGCGGATGAAGGGTGTGGGTTGGCTCACAAACTGGCACCATGTGCCAAAGCCAGCACTCAGGTGTGGGTAGCATACAATACATGCCCCAGACTGGCCATGTTTACTGTACACATCCCAGCTCCAGCCATGTGCACTGTATTTAGCACATGACAGCCCTGGCCCTATGTGCAACACCTGGTGCATAGGTCCCACTGGGAGCATGCTACATACAGCATGCAGAACCAGTCTGGAACTTGGGCTGCATGTGGTGCCTGTGCCACACCAGCCCTCTGGGCTGGCTCCAGCATGTGGGGCTGGTCCCTGAGCCTGATGTCCTCACAAAAAAATTGGAGGATTGTGGGCTTAACTCCGAGACAGTCTGGTGAGTGAGATACCGGCTGCAGGATAGGACCCAGGGAGTCACAGTAAACAGATCTATGTCATCCTGGTGAGAAGTGGGCAGTGATGTTCCGCAGGGGTTGGTGCTTGGTCCAGTACTTTTCAACTTCTTTATTAACGATTTGGATGTGAGTGAGAAGAGCACACTGGCCAAGTTCACGGATGACACCAAGTTATGGGGAAGCGTGGTCATGCTTGAAGATAGGCTACAGTTGCAGGTGGACCTAGACAGGTTAGCAAGCTGGGCGAGTCGTAATCTGATGAAGTTCAGTATCAAGAATGTAAAGTGCTCCACTTTGGGACAAGCAGCCCCCACCACACCTACAGGCTTGGCAGCACCAAACTGACTAGCACCACGAATGAAAGGGACCTGGGGTAATAATAGACTACAGTATGAGTATGAGCCAGCAGTGCGATGCTGTAGCCAGTAGGGCGAATAATACTCTGGCATGCATCAATTGATGCATCTCCAGCAAAACCAAGGAGGTGATTTTCCGCTCTACTTAGCACTGGTCAAACTGCAGCTCGAGCACTGCGTCCAGTTCTGGGCACTGCACTTTAACAAGGACGTGGACAAGCTTGAGAGAATCCAAAGAAGAGCCACCCATATGATCAGAGTCTTAAAAGGCAAGCCATATGAGGAAAGGCTGAGGGATCTGGGACTCTTCAGCCTGAGGAAAAAGAAGGCTGAGAGGGGACCTGGTAGCAACTTACCACTGCACTAGAGGAGTACATCAAGGGCTCAGTGAGCAACTGTTCACCAGGGCACCTGAGGGGAAAACCAGGAGTAATAGCCACAAACTCCTGGAAGATCAATTCAGGCTGAACATTAGGAAAAAATTTTTTCACAGTCAGGGTGTCCAGACTGGAATAAGCTCCCTCCAGAGGTGGTGCAATCACCTACCTTCAAAATCTTCAAGAGGAGACTAGACAGTCACCTTGCTGGGGTCACCTGATCCCAAGTTACCTTTTCTGCTTGGTACAGGAGGCTGGACCCAATGGTCTTCTAAGGTCCCTTCTGGCCTTAAAATCTATGAATCTATGATTTGGAGCAGCCCCAGATCCAGCCTGGTCTAGTACAGATGGTGTATGCAGTATGCTTCCCAGACTGATCCCATGCACTATGTGCAATGCGAACTGGCTCTAGTCCTTGTGCTGTATGCACCCTGTGCTAGATGGGCAGCAGGTCTGGGGGTAGGGCTGGGGCCAGAAAATGCTGCATGCAGTGCACCAGTCCAAGACCCACAGATGGCACTGTGGGCTAGATGATAGGACTCCATGGGCGAGATCTTTGATACCCCTGCTGTAAGCATAGTGTTCTTATTAATAAATCCATGTTGAAATGGGAGGACGTTTCAAGTGGAGTCCCACAATGGTCTGTCCTGAGCCTGGTGCTGTTCAACATATTTATTAGTGATCTGGATGCTGGAATAGGGAGCTTCCTGAGCAGATTAGCAGAAAATATGTTTGCAGAAGCTGGGAAAGATTGCAAATGCATTGTAGAATTCAAAAGGAGCTTAATAGATCAGAAAACTGGGCTAGAGACAACAAAATGTAGTTCAGCATTGACAAATACAAGGTATTACACCTCTGGGAGAATAATCAGAAGCACAAACAGAGAATGGGCATAACTGGCTGTGTGGCAGTACTACAGAGAAAAATCTGAGGGTCTTGGTGGTTTACAGACTCAAGATGAGTCAGCAATATGCAAACTGCAAAAAAAGCAAATGCAATTTTGGGCTGTATCAGCAGAAGTATTAGGTGCAAGACATAGGAAGCAGTAGTACCACTCTAGTTTGCACTGGTTAGGCCCTATCGTAGTATTGTATGCAATTCTAGGCTCCTCATTTTAAAAAGGACATGAAGAAGTTAGAGAGGATTCAAAGGTTAGTGACAAAAATGATAAAGGGCTTGGAAGGCAAGCCATACACAGGGAGCTTGAGAGAAATGTTTAGCTTACAGACAAGGTTATTAAGAGGGAACAAGATCTGAGTCTTCTGAAGGTCTGTTGTAAAGAAAAGAAAGAACATCTTTTCTCCCTTGCTGCGGAGCACTGCATGTGTAGGAGTGCCTGGAAATGCAGCAGAGTGGCTTTAGATTGGATATTAAGAAAAACTTACTCAGTGGAGTAGACTGCCCAGGGAAATTGTGGAATCTCCTTCACTGGCAGTTTTAAAGAAGAGGTTGGGTAAGCATTGGTCAGGGATGATTTAGGAGTTGCAGTGTCTAGAGTGCACTGTGAAGAGCAATGGTTGGTAGTCCAGGAGATTCCAAACATGCATTACTTGAAGATAACAAGAGCTCCAGGAATTACTATGTTCACCAGTAAGAAAATAAAGCAGAGTTCCAGAAGTGACTTAGTTATGAAACAAGATTAAAGAGTTGGGGCACTGCTCCCAATAGGAGCCTGCCCCGTGTGAGCAAGCAGAGGTGCAGCTGTTCCCACAGGCCAGGCCTGGTCTGAAGAGACAGAAAACGGACTGGGTCCCTGAGAATGAGCAAGACCCATTCCCCAAGAATCTGGTGCAGGATTGGAGGGGTTGTGGCAGGAGAGTGCCAGCAGTCTTCAAATGCTTTTACTCTGGGATTGCTGCATGCTGCATGACTGGCTCTAATGAACCCTGTACTGGTATCTCAGGTGGATCATCAGTCTCAAAGAATAGTGATCAATGGGCAGGGGGAGCCACAGGAGAAGCCTCCATGGCTGCCCTGCCCAGCCCCAGCCTAGTCCCAGCCCTTAAAAAAAAAAAAAAAACAAAACAAAAACCCTGGACCCCCCCACCCCCCGGGGGGCCCCCGGGGGCCCCCCGGGGGGTGGGGGGGTCCAGGGTTTTTGTTTTGTTTTTTTTTTTTTTTTAAAGGGGGGGGAATGGGGGGGGGGGGGGGGGCCCAGGGAAAAGCCCCCATGCCCGCCCCCCCCAGCCCCAGCCTAGTCCCAGCCCTTAAAAAAAAAAAAAAAAGCAAACGAAAAGCCCTGTACTCACCAGCTGCAGGAGTGACAACTGGGGCCTCTGGGCACTTGTGGCAGAGCCCCCTCATGCAGCATGGGGCAATGGGGATCTCTGCCCCCGCTTGGCACCTGCGTGGCGGCTGCCTCATGACGTGGCTGCAATGTAGCTCGGCAGGTTGCCACGCACTGTCTGGGAGCTGGGGCTGCTGGTGCTGAGCACTGCCAGGTTCCGGGTGACTGCTGAAGCCACCCGAGCTCCCAGACAGTACATGGTGCCCTGCTGAGCTGCGTTGCACCCGGGCAGGGGATGGGGCTGGGCAGGGCAGCCATGCGGGCTTCTCCCGCAGCTCCTCCAGCCGTGCCTGCCTCTGCCCTGGTGGGGTTGTTGCAGGGGCTGTGCCCTTCTGCCACTTGCCCAGCTGGCACGTGGGGGGGCACTATGCAGGTGCAACTTGCTCCAGGAGATAGCAGGGCATAGTGCCCGCTGCCAACAGTACCATGGCTGCATCAGTGCTCGGAGCGGGGGCTCTGCCCTGCTGCTGTTTGCCAGCTGGCATGGCAGGCTTGGGATGTGGATGTGGCAACACTGGGAGCGAGGCCTGTGTTCTGCTGCCGCTTGTCCCCTTCTACCCGAAGCAAGCCGCACCCGCATCCCATGCCTCCCCATCCCCTCCCCAAGTAATTCACCCCTCCCCCTTCCCCCCTGGCTGGGCAGCTTGTGCCAGCCCCAGTTCCTCCCTCCCCCACTCCCCCACTCCCCTTC
>NW_017728992.1:135225781-135229673 GCF_001723915.1 Gavialis gangeticus | reverse complement strand
GCCTGTGTAGTCTATGGCCGAATCTCTGAAGCGGCCAAATCTTTTCCAAAGCTTTTCTGAATTGATTCGGATGCTTTGAACCAATTTGAAGCTTTTACTTGGTTTTCCAATTCAATTTGGATTCAGAGATTCGGTCCCCAAATCAGGCTGAATCTCCTCTGAATTGAATCAGCTACCGAAGCTTTGAACAGCTCTACTGATCACTATATTTGGGATCAGGAAGGAATTTTACCCCATGGTCAGACAGTATAGGTTTTGCCATCGTCTAAAGCAAGGAGGTGTGGTCCTCTCCCTTGGATCTCCCAAGCCTATTTTAACAAACTATTTCTTGTCCTGCAGTGGCAGTTCATTTGACAGTGACCTTGTCTCTCTGCTTTACCTATGGCACATTAAGGTGTTTCGATGTTATCAGGTTGTTTTGTGAGAGGCTTGTTACATGAAGTTTTAAGAACAGTTTAGACAAACGCTTGTATAGGTATACATAGGAATGAACCTGCCTTGAATTGGTGGGGCACAGAGCTTTACAGATGGGGAAACAGGCACAAAGAAATAAGGTGTCTTGCAGAGAATAGAACTCAGCTATTCTGAACCCCTGTCCAGTGCTCTACCCACTAAGCAATACTGACCCCCTTAGCACTAGTGCTTTCTTGTAGGCTGCTTCTTTTCTCCCCAGAATTTGTTTTTTGGAAAAAGAATAATTTTGTAAATGTATCCCCATGCACCGAATAATGTATGAGTCCTGTAGGAAACTGGATTGATTATGTAAAGTCTGTATCATGTGGTATGTGTACAAAGACCAAATTAAGTTTGCATTGGCAGCCTTAAAACCAATGTATTCAAACTTTTGACTGCTTGACTCTAAAGCCTGATCCCCCTTAGTTTTTGTATCCACATAACTGTTGCTTAGGTGTGTAATTTTCCCAACTTTCTGAATGTTGTTATATTGCTATATAGTTTATTCCCATTCCCAAAATAACTGCATCCATATCAAGGGTTGCACTACTTTACAAGTACAGTTAAGATACCATTTGTAGGCAAGACCTAACTTCCTGTTAATGGACATTTTTAATAGGAAAACAATCTATTGGATAGAGAAAGAGAGAGCCCTACTATTAAGGGCCAAGTTTATGTTTGCACTAATACTTTTGCATCAAGTAATTTTAATCTAGACTGGGACTTTGTAACTAGGCAGTTCTGTTTCTGTCATGAAGGAAAGATGACGATATTGTCATCAAGCTTATATCTCCTGTTCGTAGAAAATACCTGGCATTAATGTCTTCCTTTTAAAGCAAGGGCCAGCTATATGCTTTGGGTGCATGTGTGTTGAGAATCCTCCATATGTGAGCTTCCTTCCCACTGCAGAAAGACAAGGAGGAAATTCATAACCTTCACCCCAGAGTTCAACCACACCTCCCTGATCAATGAGTCCAGAGATCTGTGAATGAAAAGAGATAGAACTGGAAAAGAGAGGTTGGGAAAGCTCCTTTTTTATCCACTCCCAATGCCTTTACTCCCAGCACAGAGGGGAGAAAACTAATAGAGTGGAACTCTGTGCTGGGCAACCCTCTTAAAAGGTAGGAGAAGGTATCTACAATGGAACCGGTTAGAATCCCTGAGGATGCTCGCTCTCTGGAGCTGCCACAGAGCCAGAACAGACTTGCAGAGGGCTCTGAGCCCAGTGAAAAGACACCAGCACCTATGTCCCTACTAGTTCACTGACTCTCATGAGTAATCCACAGAGTTTGAGAGTGTGACCCCAATTTTCTTCCAGGTGAAGAGTTGTTCACAACCAAAGAATGTAGATGACATTCCATAAAGAGAAGCTCTTGGAATGGTCTGGCCCTTACAAAGGCATCTCTTTACAGGCTTTATTCTGAGAACTTCCATGTAACAAATGGTGACAACTCTGATGACTTGTAGTCTTTTGCAAAGTTCTTGAGATTTTAATGACATTTTATTTCCCATTTGTGTTAGGATTTACTAGCTTTATTTACATAAAATATCTAATCATTTTGCATGTGATTGGGAACAATACCAAGAAAACTGAGTATTTTATGATTTAATTGCTATTTGTGCTCTTAGGAAAAGTAATTAAAGCATCATGCCAAAATCTTAGCAAAGCATGAAGATTGAGCATGTTAGGACCAAAGCTGTTTAAGTGAGATACCAGAGAATGTATTTGCTGATAAGATGTGTTTTCAGAAACTAGCCATTGACTGTTTCAGTAACATTTGTTAAGAGTATAGGAATGTGGTTCTCCAAATTTTTTTTAAAAAGACAAGAAAGAAAGGAACAAAGATATTTGGCCAAGATTTTCAAGAGTCTTTAGTAATTAGGGGGTGCCACAATTTTTGATGGTCTAACTTGAGAAACGGTAAAGGAAATTTAGTTTCCCAAATACTCTGTGAAAAATCAATTCACTTTTTCAAGTTAGGTGTTCTCAAACACTGGTCGCTTTAAATGTTTTGAGACAAATTTTTCAAGACATTATTCTGCCACCCCTACTCATTTGAGAAATACTTTAATGTGCAACTACTGGCATTGACTTCAGAGGGAGTACTGCCTAAAGAATGTGCTGCTCAGCATGAGTGTTAGTGGCTGAATTGAGCCACTAATCACTTAAAAAATGCATATAAAACACCATCCCCCTCCATCACCTGTAGCTTCTGGTGTGAATGCACTGCAGAATATTTAGTATTTAATCTTGAACATTGTTTAAATATAGATGTCTATCTGTGAGACATTTTTCACGTTGAATGTGTGATTTTTCTGTCCAGAATAAACAAACAATAACATCATCTCAATTTTTCCTTTGAAAAGGCGATCTTGGCATGAATACAGGTCACATTTGTAGTAGATATCAGCATGATCAGTAATTACAGCTTTCACAGTAGAATTAACATTATATTATATACTATATAATAATAAAATGACATGATTTGGGGTTATTAGTAAAGGCACACAATAGAATTATACTTCTAATTTAAACAAAAGTAAAATCAAGCATAATATGATGATACATACAAATAAATAAAATAAAGCAATATAAAGTAGTAGAATAAAAAGCCAGGGAATACTATTTGATTTTGGCCTTTATTCTTTGTGGAAGTAGCACAGATACATCTAGGTAAGAGACAGACATTCAAAAAGGCCTGAGCTTGAATTGATTCAATCTTGGCAAGTTAGTCTAACCTGGCTAGGTGAAATCACTTTGTAACTGCACAGATATCTCAGACATGCAGGCATATGCCTGCAGTGGCTCAGGCTAGAAGCTGGGGGGTGCTAGAGCAGCCCTCCGTTCTCTTGCACAGAACTGAGCTGAGGGGAGGCATGGCCAGGCCTCGATAAGATGCTCTGGTTAGCCCAGCAGGGAATTGATAATAGTGTTTATTACCCTATTAAGAAAACAACAGATGGAGACATTACCAGCTACCTGTTGATTCTACCTGTTGATTTAGCATGTACCATAGCCAGCATGTGATCTGCTAGCTGATACACAGACACCTCTCCACAAGGGAGACGGGAGGGGGGAATTCCTGCTTAGCAGAGAGTGATGAGGGGGTGGGAAGGAGAAAACAGATCTTCTTAAACAGCTTTTCCAAGGAGGAATATTAAACTGTTGATTAGCTCCAAAAAGCCTGTCTGCCTTGGTCATCTCCCACAGCACAGACTGTAGCCAGCATGTGTTCTGCTACCTAATGCTGAGGTGTCTGCGTAAGGCAGAAGAGAGAGGGGAATAATCCCTGCTTAGCAGGGAGAAGCCAGGCAGATGCTGCTGGGCCTGCAAGTCTCTTCCGAGTTGTATCCAGGGAGCAGAGGGGAGGGGCCAGCCCTGCCGTGGAGCAGAGAGCCTCACCCAGCCCAAGAGCATGTCAGGATGCTGGGGGTGTCT
>NW_017728992.1:135218873-135220781 GCF_001723915.1 Gavialis gangeticus | reverse complement strand
TGGGCCTGCAAGTCTCTTCCGAGCTGTATCCAGGGAGCAGAGGGGAGGGGCCAGCCCTGCCGTGGAGCAGAGAGCCTCACCCAGCCCAAGAGCATGTCAGGATGCTGGGGGTGTCTGGTTTATCATAAATCAGCAAGGGGTCTGGTACAGATGTTGCATAAACTGGTTTGAGCCAAATCAGTTAAGTCTGAAATTACATTCAACCAGTTTATCTCAAAACGGGTTTCAGCCATTTTCAAACTGGTTTATGTGCATTGAACACCTGTTCTGTTACAGGTTTAAACCAGATTCTGATCAGTTAAACTGGTTTATGTGTAATGTCTGTCCCTAGCCCTACAGAGTATAGGATATGTTCTTTAGTTGTTAGAAAGAAACCAAATTGTTTTTTCTTCATTAGGCCAGAACTTAAAATTTTTCACTAATGGAAAGATCTATTTCCCTCTTATTTCTTCAAAGAACAACCAAACTACAAATAGTGATGTAGGTCATCTATCTCATTCTTCCTGCAAGCACATATTCTGTCCAAATAAGGGCTCCAACACCACCTTGCCATGAAAACTTCAGATCTCTTTAGAGTGAATTGCAGCCTCTTACTGGCCTCTTGTTGTTTGTAGTTTTGTATTTCAAATAAGTTTGTAAGCTAAAAGAATGCTTTATTAATTTCAAAATGGGGAAGTTCGAGAAAATCTCACTGCCTGCATATGTCTGTCTGCTGGCGTATGCAGTGCTTAAATTTATATCTTGTTTCAAATATGGAGGAAACACAGGATCAGTAACTGTCAGCACATCTTCCAAGCCATTTGTCTGGAGGAAAGTATAAATGTTATGTAACCATCCAAGGGTTTATTTGGAAGAAAAGAGGCTTTTAAAAAGCAATTCTTAAGGTATCTGGGTACAAGTTTTAATTTTTATACAATAATTTTGAGTTCTTAATTGAACTAAAGTGCTCACATTAGCATGATCTGTTAAAGGCCCTCTTTTTGAAGCATCCTGGTCTAAACAGGTTTGTCCAGTTTCACATACAACTTGTTTTCATTTCACATTTGAAGTGATACTTATCTAATAAAATATGAGGAGAGAGAGGTAGTTAGACATGTTAGTCTGAAGTCAGGCAGCAGGAAGGGCAGAGTGGCACCTTATAGGCTAACTCATTCAGAGGGTCATGAGTTTTTGTAAGTAATGGCTTACTTCATCAAATACTCTTCATATGGGAATAGCATCTGATGAAATAGCTTTTGCTGTTGTTTTGAAAGCTTATGTCTCTCTGAATGAGTTAGTCTATAAGGTACCACTCTGCCCTGCCCTCTATGTAGTAAAATATGTTTTGCTATCTTTGCAGATGGTTAATAGGACTTCATTATTGGTGCTCATAAGAACAGCTAGTCTGGATACTGGAAGAAGGATAGTTGCAGCAGACAGTTTTAATTTATCAAAGAAACAGGGTAAAGTAGTTCACACAGAGCTCTGTGCAGCTGAGGCTAGACTGCTGCCTTTAAACAAGTAAGCTATTTGGGGTTATTTCTGCACTTTATTGCATTCAGCAGCATAGGTATTGCCTTAGAAAGTGATCTTGTGAAATACTGCAGGCCTTCTGGGAGGTGCTGATCTCAGCATGCTTCACATCTTATGGAATTGAATCATCGCTTCCAAGGCAATTTCCCATATCAAAAAATACTGCAGAACACTATATTACAGAAAGCTTCTGCTTAGGAGTGATCTGAAAATAGAATCAATGCTAATATATTGAGAGAGTCTGGAAATGCAATATGAATGAGTTAGTCCCCTGAAATTGCTCCTAATTATCATTGTGTTTGTTAAGACTCAGGTTTTTCCATGCAAATATGTATCCAGTACTTGTTTAAAAAATAAATAAGAGTTAAAAATTGCCAAGTAAGCAGTGTATCCCCC
>NW_017728992.1:135216155-135218862 GCF_001723915.1 Gavialis gangeticus | reverse complement strand
TGTATCCCCCCCCCCCCCGCTCTCCCCCCCCCAAGAGCTACATTAGTCAGGTTTTATCTCCATAAAGAAAGTCTTAAGAGATTTTTATGTCCAGAAGTTTATGTGAAACAAAAGTCAAAGAATCATGTAAAACAGGAGTGTCAAGCTCAGCTTGCTCCTTGGGCCAGGTGAAGGCTGCTGGGCCAGGTTGCAGGCTGGATCAGGACCACTCACTGGAGCCAGTGTGCAGGGTTGGTCCACTAGGGTGCTGCATGAAGCATGCGACCCAGATCAATCCCCTGTGCTGTGTGCAGTGCCCATGGCTCTGGGTCCAGTCTGTGCACCAGACTGACTCCACCCACCAGGTCAGTCCAAGAACCACAGGCCAGATCATAGGGCTCCCTGGGTTGGATCCAACCCACAGGCCATATGCTTGACATCCCTGATATAAAATAAGCAACTCCAAGCTCCATATTTAATGCACTAACACTTCCCAGCCAGAAGTCATACCACTATGTAGATTTTCATCCTTTTATTAGCAAAGGGAGCAGTTACATAATTTGGCAGATCAGCTGGACTATGAATAACAAAATACAAATAGAATTTCAAACAAAGTCCTGTATTTTTTTTGCTTCCCTTCTCAAAACTAAATTTAGGGCTGGTATGAAATGCCAGATTGATAGCACCAGAGCTTGAAGTTACCATTCATAGCCCATAGACAGATTGCCCCTATATCTGACTCCAACCCTGGTATCAGCCTCTGAAGCATAAGGATAAAAGTATACGTCAATCTACTTAGCATGGTCTTTTAGTCCTTGACTCTTCTTTTGCTCTTTGCTTACAGTTATGTTGTGGTGAACAGAGTGAGGCTAGAATCGCTGGACCCTTTGTTTCCTATCATTAAAAGGCTTTTTGTTGTCAGAGGGCCCACTCTTTTAAAGTATGAATCAAAAGTAGAAATCCCCTATGGACATTATCCTGTTGCTGGTGGAAACCCAACTCATCTGTCTTACTCTTATGGATTATCAGGAGGAAAAGCAAAAGTTGGTTTACATTTCAGAACCAGAAATTGCTATCACTTGTGTGATAGAATTACTAATATTAACATTCTGCGTGGTTAAAGAAAGGCTCATGGGAATTGGTAATAGAAAGTAATTCATGTCAAGGTCACCTGCATAAATCTGACCTGGGGCAGTAGTGATTGAAAGCTGTTCAAATTTGATGGCTGTAGGAGGTCTTTGTGACATAAGCTGTAAGTCACAATCTAGTTCCTGGTGGACAGGTGTCAACATTACAAAAAATACACTATCATAATTAGTAATCTTTGTTGGCAATCTTAGCAGCAGGGTCATTGAATGAATGTGCGTAGAAATTGAGCTTCAAGGTCAGAGGCAAGCGCACTGTGAGGAGTTTGTAATGGTACTACTGACACTGTACTTGTAGGGATAAATAACTGGATTCAATACTGCAAGTCTCCAGTCCTGCGAAATCAACTCTCTTTGTAAATTAGCCAAGAAAAAAACTGTAAAAAGAAATGAGCTGGCGACCTACAACACCATTCAGAGACAATTCCCACTCCCTCCACAGTATGCTCTTTCATCCTGAGCATTTCTCTGCTCTTGCAGCCATGGAGAAAGTGAATGATGGTGAAAAGGAATTAAAGTCCCCTTGTTATTCCTGCTACTTACTCCTTCTTGTAAATTTCCAGTCCCTTTTCTTACCCTTTTAGCATGTAGGTAAACTGTCCCATGCAAGATTTTTTTCATCCTTGTAAACTATGTGAAGCAAATATCAAGTGTTATCTTTGGTGCTGACGCACGGAAATTAAGAGAGGAATTAGAGTTCTTCTATTCAGTGTTCTTTCATCAAAAACTGCTGGTTAGGTCAATTTACTTGGCTCAGTACCCTGCTTTAATCTTAACCTGAAGCTTGCAATAGATATAGAGCAGCTGGCTCTAATGTCTTCATGCATGATTGCAAGTAAACCAGTTAATTTATGTTCATTGAGAGGTAGGAATGAAGCAATTTTTTTTTGTTGTTGGATGGAAACCTTGTAGATGTGATAGTAGATGGATAAGCAACACTAATTATTTCAATGGAGTTACAGCAGGGATAAATTCGGCTCAATAAGTTTGTAAGAACCTACAGAAAGGCAAAAGCTGCACATTCTATTGCATTCCTTTTTCACTTATAAGAACTCTATTCAGAATATGTGGATAACTTTCCACTGAAGAAACATCTTAGAAGGCTGAGCGTGACAGCTGTGTAGCAGGCTAACCTATCCAGAATAATGGTATACCTGGACACAAGCCTACAAGGAAAACACAAAAATGCTGCCTGTTCAGGCACTGTTTAGTCTCCTGCATCTTTATTATTATATTGAACAAGCAGGTTTCTATACATGTTTATCGAAAACAGAGACATAGATTATGTCATCCACTGCGGCAGACGGTTCCCACCATGTTCTGTACAGAGACTGTGCACTGGTGGGCCTGATTCTCTACAGCCTTGGACCCTGTATAAAGTAAGGCTAGATCCTCTTCCTTAGCCACCTAACATAGGACTTGGGTGCTTAATTCCATCTAAATCTAAACTGTGGTACAAAATAAACTCTCAGCCACTGTTTAAACCTGGAGCACATAAGATACTGGTTTTTTATCTTAAAATTCTCTAAGCATATAAGACTACATCAGATATGATGCTCAGGGGCAATCAGCATGGATTTATT
>NW_017728992.1:135206804-135216144 GCF_001723915.1 Gavialis gangeticus | reverse complement strand
CCTTCCGACCCTAAATCTATGAAACTATCTATGAAACTATACATATGCACTTCATGTTAACAGTCATTGATTACAGTACAAGCTATCCTAAGAGCAAGATTTGAAGCCCAGATCTCTCACTCATCCTGGCGTCCTAACCATATGGCTAGAGAATCAATCTCCTGCTTGCTCATATGCTCTCATATTCTCACTCGTTCATTCTCTCTCTCTCTCCCTCTCTCTCTTAATGACTCCTGACTTCTTGTTTCCAAAGTGACATAGACTCAACAGGAGGGTTAGAGAGTACCCTCACTAGAGAGCACCTTCTAGCCCAAGGGTTATAGCTCCTTTGTGGAAGGGAGATATGGGTTTGAACCCAGGTCATCATTTCCTGCATGACAGCTCTAACAACTAGACTAGGCTGGTATATAACCATGGACCCTCTCCCACTTTCAGAGACAATAATGAACCTTGCTCAGTCTTTTGAAAGAAAAGTCATAAGTACCTACCTTCAGTAAAGGATTCCATAGTCTGGTCCCAAAAGATAGAGGCACCTCCCTCCAGCTTTGAGAGGGGCCTAAGCCCTAGCAGTTGCCAATTTCAGACACATCTCTGTTCTGGGAATTTCCTCTTGGGAGGTTCAGGCAGTTCCGTGCTCAGCTGGCAGTTTGGGATTCCAGCCCAAGACATGTAACTCTCCCAACACATTGTATAAGCAGCCTAGAAACCTTATGTAAGGTTCTGGATTCTACTGTGTCATCCTAACCTAAGACTTAGGCCACTAAGACCAAGGTATCCAAAAGGACATAAGCACCTAAGTCGAAAAGTGTGATTCTCAAAAGCCCTTCTGAACCTCTTAGGCACCTGGTAGGCCATAGATACTTACATTTTCACACCAAATTTCCTTAGGCACTTAGAGTTCTTCTGCTGTGCATGTCCAGAACCATTTCCTTGGCAAGGTTGAACAACTCAGCATCTACCTCATGCTTAAGGCCATGAGGGTTTCATAGAGCAGCCAGCCCTACATCTGAGTCCTCTGAGGAGCTGATCTGGTAGGCAGAATGAAAACATGCCTATCGCACACCAGTATAAGTGAGTGCCACTCAAAACACAGAAACCCCACCCAGAGAAAGTAGTGACTTAGTTCATTGTGCATGAAAATACAGGTATTAGTTTGAAATTTCATTTATATTTAGTTATTCATAGTCCAGGTGATCTGCCAGACTGTATAATTGCTCCCTTTGCTAATAAAATGATGATCTTACACCTGTGGAAAGTGGGTACAAAATACTGTCAAACCAGATACACGGGTGTAAATTACTACACCAGGTGCAAGTAGTGCAGAGAACAAGACCCAGTGAATTTAATCTAACGTATCTTTTTTTCTGGAGCTTGTCTCTAATGGTTACTACAATAACTACAGCTTAAGTCTTAGTCTACTATTTCTCCTCGAGCTTGACTGCTCTTAACAGAAAGACCACTCCTCCCCTCCTTTACTATCCAGTGGTTAATGCACCACACCTGCAACTCTGACATCCACTAAAATGTCAGTAGGAATAAATCAGCTTTCCCTGCCTGCTTCCAACACCCCACAACTGATTGGATCAAAAGAAAGAAACTTAGTAGCCTTTGACACTCAGGGAAGGGTTAGACAAGTAAAGCTTCTTATTTGTGTTTCCTTCATTGACCATATTTTCTTATTTTCTGGGAAATATCATAATTTTGCTATTCTGCAATAAACCTGTATCTCCTGTTCTGAATATATATGTTTCCTAATAAAGCGCACTTATAGTTTCCTTTCGGATGCTGCTAATATTAGTCAGGGAAGGTTTCCCTTTATCTGAAGTGATAGGGACATTTATTTTTTGAAGCAAGAGAATCAGCATTCAAACTCTGCTGTCAATTGTAGTGACAACCTTAAAACTTCCTTTAACAAATCCACTACACCAGTGTTAATCAAGTTGGATGTAATCTCTGACTGTGGCTTAAAATAGAGTAAGAGAGTGGCTGCCTGATGCTAAGATTGGTATTTTGTGATTCTTAGAAGTGCCCTCTCAGAATAGATGACAGATTCCAAGCTCTCCAACAGGAGACATGAGAGAAACTCCATCCTGGCCCTTAGGCCGGATTTTCTTATGGAGAGAAATGTAGAAAAAAATACACTTAAACTAGAAATGTCTGATTACAAAAATGTACAGATTGTAAGGGAAACCTTTTCAAATACAGGCACCAGCAGTGATTTGGTATGGTACATCATGTTCTCGTGCCATTGTTGTAAAACTGCAGACCGAATCCTACAGTCTCTCCTCAGACTGAATGCCAGCTGGGGTTTCTTCAAAGCTGAAGGGCAAGGACAGCAGGATCAGTCCCAACTTGTGATAGTTGTATTTTAAACACTTCTTGGAAGCAGTTGGCCATGTAATGTTTTTCAGTTGGCTAAGTGAATCCGGTTAATAGTTGTCTGATGTCTTTAGACTCAATTAAAATTCTTGCCATATGCTATGGTCTTTCTCCCCTTCATGTGGCTGTGTGTTGCCAGCCCCACTTTGTAAATCTTGGAGATGAATTGCAGACATGCTAAATGCCTACATGGGACTTGCTTGGGAGGTGCTGAGCTTTCTCCACTCTAGCTGAAGTCTGTTGAATTTGAAAGCTCTCAACACCTCACAGAATCAGGTTCTTAATGAGCAGCCTTCATGATGTTAGCCTTCTCAGAAATCAAGGATTGCTGGTTTTAAATCATTCGTGCCCTTCTTTTTGTCTAAATTTATTAGGGTAGACAAACTTTCTTCTGAGTAATTCATTATCATTACTTTCCCTCTGAAATATACAAAGAAGCAAGTTTGTCATTCAGAGAGGTTTGTGAATCAGAACTGTAGGACATGTCACTGTCACGTTGGTTTCTTATGCTGTGGCTAAAAACAGTTTGTGTCAGTGCTCCCTATTAACCGTCCTTATTTTCAGATGGAAACTTGACTGTCACTTCTACTTAATTGCATCATTTCCTAACATATAATGATGTGCACATTTTGTTTTGCTAAGTGTACTGTGTGTAAAAGCATTTTAACAAGATCTAAAATGTTGATTTGTTTATTACGGCATTTTCACTTCACTCTTTCAAAACAAATACAATTACCCATATATTGTTTTACTATGCTTTTACCCTGTCATTGTTTTATTTTAATAGTGAGTAGTAATAGTAGTTTATAATCTTCATGGGATCCTTTGAGACTAAATTTAGATTTGAGCTAAAGTATAACTGCATCTCCTAAACATCTGAGAAAACTGGAGTATTTCACATCTGGAAATACGCATTATATCTAAGACTGGGTTTAGCACAATAATTCCTGCTCTTTCTTTGTTTTACTTACCGTCAATACTTTTGTGGATGGAGGTGCACGGCAACACTTTGCAACTTAGCTGCCTAACTTCGAAAAAGATGTTACTCTTGTTTCCACTGAAAAATTCTGAATTTCTAATTAGGAAAGGAAACTGTTTATGGTTGTCTGAGGTGTCTGTTTGACAAGCAGTCATGCAGAAGTAGGTTCCCTGTGTAAATAAAAGCAATCATGATCCAAACTGTGGGATAAGTAATTAAAATAATAATTAGAAATAAAGAAGCTTTGTCAGTTTGCATTCCTTTTTCCAAGGCAGCCAAGGGCAAGTGTAGAAACTGATACATATCTATAGTAAATTCTCCAAAAATAAAGACTAAAATCAGATTGTAAAAATAAGTCTTTAATATATCTGAGTTTAGGTTTATGAGGGATCTGAGCTGAATTGTCAGAAATCCTATGCTTCATGCTGATTTGTTTCTAAAGACAAGACTGCAGTAAAGCAGCAGGTTGTATTTAAATGCAGCTATGCTATACTGTGGAATGTTTGGGTTCAGTAATATGAGCAGTGCTACATTCAGATTTTCAACCATGGAGGTTTTCATTTTTTGTTTTGTTTTGTTAAAAAAAATTGAAATGACAAGGATGGGTGAATTTAGAATCACTTATTTTGGGTTTCTTTTTCCACCCTCAGCCTGTAGGGTAGCAGTTTATATATTTTTTTCCTTTTAAATTAGTTAAATTTTGAGCAGCAGATGTTACAATGTAATTTAAAAATAGTGATTTAGATAATGACAATAAAAATCTCCCCTGTGAAGAGGAGCCACCTGAGAGCTTAATTCTGGAGAAGACTTTGTATGGGTCTTTACTGGGGTTTGTGTACTCTGAACCAGGTCCTTGGACCTGGCTAAACTGCAGTTGGCTTAGGGCCCAAGCCAGTTGGGGTTGTACAGCATTCAAGGTCTCCTCAATTCCAAGGACAGATTCAGGCAGCCGCAAAGCTGCTCTAACTTGCTCTGACTAGGCATGGCTAGTGACTAGTCAGAGCAAGTTATAGTGAAGGTTGTAGCTGACTCTTCATAGGTTATATGGGAAACAAGAAGGAATTACTATTTTTGACTCTCCGTTCTATAGTTTACTAACCATGACAGCCTCCCCAAAGCAAATTAGCTGTTATTCCCAAATGATCTGAAGTAGAGACCTACCCAAATCAAGTAGGCAGGCAGCCAATGTCACAGGCAGATCATGGGGCTGGCCACCATTTCCACGGGCTCAACATAGTGCGTGCCCCCCCCCCATGCCTGTGATTGGCCAAGGAGCCCCAGTGGTCTCCCACCCCTTACCACTGATTGGCCAAGAAGGCTGTAAGGGCTAGGGGGACAGCTGCCATCTTGGTTGCTCCTCTTCATGCTGGCAAGTAAATTTTGTTTTTTATTTTTCATGTAGCAGATTGCATGGACATTGCCTAATTTCACAGACAGTGCCCTATTTCGCAATGTCCGTGAAATTAGTGAAAGCGCAAATTGAATAGGTCCTTAGCTATAAAGTATGTAGATGGCACCCAGTCTTCCTGGTGGTGGCAGTCTTCTTAGCAGGGTCGTTATATAAATAATTCCAGGGCATCGTCATCTTTTTCCTATAAAATGCATTAGCATTAGTTGGCCTGACCTTGGTTCCACCTCCTCAGCCTTACTAATGGTTCTTTTTCCTTTTCTGTGGGAGTTGTGTATGTGTGTGCGCTTTTTTAAAAAATCGTTTTGGAATTTGAAAGTTTATTCATATCTCCTTAAGCATATACTAACCAAAAGAACACATAATCCTTTTTGGGCAGCAACTTTTACAATGTGTGGTAGGTGCCTCTGAATCAACATTGAGTGCTGCCATCTCAGCTTCCCCCTTGAGCAATGCTAGAGAGGATTCATTTTTATGGAAAAACTTTAAAATGATTTCAAGAAGTAGTAGTGCTTGGTACTTTTCAGGAGAGTTTGAAAACAGCATGTAATATTAATAGGAGAGACAGTACCAGCTTTTAAGAACAGCTTTCCGCACTAAAGGAAAAAAGAAAAGTGTCTAGTTTTATATGACAGATACTACTGAGAACAAACATTGTGACTGGAGGACTGGGGTTTGCCTTGAGACAGATGCTAGCTATATGTAACACTTGATGGTTCTTGTGGAATATGGAAACAAGATCATTGTATTTTAACCAAATCTAGGAAAGACCCAAAGTCTGAACAGAAATTAATGCAGTTTCAAGTCCTGCAGTCATACCCAAGAGATTGCCCTGTCTTCAGCTTACCCAGAATTTCTGATCCATTTATGTTGAAATCTGAAACACTGAATCCTAGAAATGTTACAGCTAAATATTTCAGAGTTGGAAATCTGAAAGTTTCTGTGCCTGGAATAAAAAAATCAGGTTTGTCTGAAAAATACAACAACCAAGCAGCCCAATTGGGACCTCCTTGCAGTTACTCACACAAGGAGTCAAAGTTACAAGCTCAGTGAGCAACTGCTTATCACTGAATAACAACAGACTGGTCCTAAAAGAGCAGTAAAGCCCCTGTAAGCAGATTCTGGCCATTCTTCTCCCATCTACCCTGTATCTATCAAGTAATCCTGCCACCGCTGTCCTCAGCTAACTCAAGGGTAGGGGAATCCCCAGGACTGCTCCTGTTCCAGCCGGAGACTGTGAAGAACAACTGTGCAGGGTGCCAGACTCAGCAGGAGTGGCAGTGGGTTGGTCCCTGCTCCCTTCCCCTCTGGTGCATTTCCCCCACTGGCTCAGGGGCTTCAGCTGTGCGGAGGGCTATGTGGGGTGCTAGGTTTAGCTGGGCCCGGCAGTAGCAGCAGGCAGTCCCCAGTCCCAACACCTTCTCTTGGCCAGCATGGGACATGCAAGGCAACTGGGAAGGAAACTTAGAAATGGAGACCTGTGTACTGACACTGTCCCCAGCCAATCCCAGCATCTCATACTGCCTCTCATGGAAGCCCCCAGCTGACATGAGGCAAGAGCAGGCCTGGGGCTTCTTTCTTCCCCAGGTTAGCTATGGACAGCAACAGCAGCAAGAACACCCACTCTGTGTGCCAAGAGGCAAACCCTGCTGGAGTCAGGGAGGAGAGGTGCCTGCACTGGAAGAAATGGGGTGCCAAAGGGTGGAGGGAAAGGAGTCTTACCATTTTTAGGAACTCCAAAAATTCCACAGCAGCTGTTGCCATGGCACCACCCTACAGTGTGGGTTGCATGTCCCACACCCCCCACCTTTGAAGTCCTAGATCTGCCCATGCAAATGTCCAGATGTTTCACAGTGTAGGACTTCCTCAGAATTGATACATTTTCTGGATAACCTGTTTCCTCTGGTTCTTACACTGGGTGTTAAAATAAGCAAATTAATTGCAGAGTTCTTACAGTAGTTCAGTATAATGAGACTTATAACAACATCATAGGCATGTATAATTCTCATCTCTTTCCAGCTTCCCAGACTGGGATAACAATCTGAGATCAGGTCCCTTTACTTAAAATAATAATTTGAAAGACTTAGAAGTTTTGCTTTTCCCAAATTTTAAGTCTAGCCACAAACATCTGACAAAAGCAATGGCCCTTTAGAAAACCTTTCCAGAGGAAGGGGTGGATGTCTAAGCTGCTTTCCTATCCTAACTCGGAGAATGATTTTATGGGATCATATGTCAACAAATAAACTTCTAGCTAAGCTATGGGAACAAAACCAAGATGTGGCCTTGGCCAGTAATAACACCACAGCTAAGTGAGGATGATGCAGAAACCTGAATTTTCAGAACAGACTAAGCTGTTTACATATTTGATTTGTAACACTCTATTTGAAATTAATAGATGACATTCCCTCTTATATTTAGTTTAGTTTTTCTTTTGCAGCTAAATTGTTTGTCATCAAATACCATGAAATTTCTCAATTTGAAACTGATTTTTCTCTGATAACTTAATTCCACACAAGGAATGTTGTTATAGGACAGATCCTGCTCCACATTAAACAGACATGCGGTACAGAGGATTTAATATCCTGTTGTTGAGACAGAGCATCAGCTGATGTTACAAAGTTAGGTACAAAATGACTTTTGAGGGAAACTGGATTCTTAGTTTGCAAACAGTAATGGCAGTCTTTATTTACATCTAAAAAAAGATATCCAACTACCAGCAAATAGTTGTAGAATAGGATTAAGAGCAAGGATCCCACTTGTAGTTATGTACTTTTCAGCACTGTGGAGGTTGGAAATACAAAATGTTGTAAAACTTAAAATACAAGGAAGGTCCTCCACATTTGTGTTTAGACCTGATTTTCCAATAGCTGTAAGCTAGATTTTGAGTAGTTACTTGATTGTGCCCACAAACGATGACAGGCATGAACATATTATCCGCAAATATGGAATATTTTGACATGGAGCACCTCTTTTGCATATACAGCTAACTGTTTGCACTGGCACTCAGTCCGGACACAATCAGTAACTTGCACAAAATTGGAGAGCAAGACAGACATTTCTGCTCTTTATTTGTAGTAATATTCAGTCTTCCCTGAATTAGCCCATTCAAGGAGCTATAGTTCCTCATCAACAGGTACGTAAAAAAAGAATTTCAGAATTAGATTCAGAAACTTCTTGATGCCAATGATCTGGAAATAAGCATGACAACACTCTGAATGGTACACAGATTAACAGTGGCAAATAATGATAAGAGCAAGGCAGTCATGCAGAATACACTGAACAGAGTGCACTGAGCTTACCAAACAGTGCATCTCTGTAAAGATGGATACAAAAGTATACATCCAGGAACAAGAGATGCAGGCCATACACACAAAACTGGGGATTCTGTTATGGAAAGCAGTGATTGAACAGGATTTAAAGATCCTAGACAACAAGCAAGTGAATATAAGCTTCCAGTGCAATGTGGGGTATAATGCAATATCTAGAGAGGATTTGTGGCATAAGATGTGAATTGTATATTTATATACAACCTTGGTGAGACCCACACTGCAATATTTTGTCTAGTTCTGAGGTCAGAATTTTAAAAAAACAAAGTTGAAAAATTGGGGACCATGCAGAAAAGAACCAAAAAATTACTTAGGGAGTGGGGTGGAGGAAATGCTCTAAAGTGAGAGATTTAAAGAGCTCCATCTGTTTATCTTATCAAAAAGAAAATTGAGAGGTGTCAGGAGGTCATAGTAAATGACCTTATGGTCCCGTTTGGCCTTAAACTCTATCAAAGTGTGAGATTTACAGCTACAAAAGAAAAGTTTCACCGTCCCTAATTCCAAATATTCAGAATCAACCAAAAACAAACCAGTGAAGGCATTTAAAAAGCTCAAGATTTTCAGAATGTTAAAGAAGCAAAATTAAACAAACTGTGTGCTTTGAGAGCTGAGGTACTTTTTATTTTCTTGGTTCCATTAGTTAGAGCCCATAAGCAACTGATGCAATGATACATGGAGTGGTCCAAGAACCTGTTCAGAAATTAAAGTCTCTCCTAATCATACCTAAAGGTCTTCAGTAATTAATTCACTTTCTAGGTGTGGCTTGAGGTCTGTCTTGCCCTTTCCCCAAATGAAGGAAGTTATTGCTATAAATGTCTCTCTAAGTCTTCTATTCAGCTATTGATTTATGATTAATGTAAGTATGACTCAAGCACAATCCTGTAAATGACTTGTGTGTGTTCAATAGGGCTTATTCTTGCAAATCCTTTGCTGCTAGAGTTTTGTTTGTGTGTTTTTCCTGTGTATAACTTACTTTCTCTTGCTAAGTTGTTCAGTGGTGTCACTGAAGAACTGAATGCTGGTGGTTTGGGTCACTGGATTTCATCATCCCCTTTAGGGCTAAATATAGACATTCAAAAAGCCCGAGCCTGAATTGATTCAATCTTTGCAGTTTAGTCTAACCTATGGAGATTGAACCAGCAAGCAAGTAAATAGACATTCACTTTTGATTCCAGAAATGCAGCCACATGCCTGCAGTGGCTCAGGTTAGAAGCTAGGGGGCACTAGAGCATCCCTCCCTTCCTTTCT
>NW_017728992.1:135189177-135201804 GCF_001723915.1 Gavialis gangeticus | reverse complement strand
CTTGCTGATTCTGAGAGGGGCAAGCACTGGAACAGGCTACCTAGGGAAATTGTGGTAGTTTTGGGCTAAGTACAGACATTCAAAAAGCCTGAGCCTGAATTGATTCAATCCTTGCAGTTTAACCTGCAAAGATTGAACTAAGAAGCAAGTGAATACACATTCACGTTTGATTCCAGAAATGCAGCCACATACCTGCAATGGCCCAAGCTAGAAGCTGGTTGGGAGGCACTAGAGTGAGCCCTCCCTTCCCTTCGGCAGTGGGCAGAAGGCTAGAGGGAAAGCTGGTGTGGGGGGCAGGCCCCAGCAGGCCTGACTATGATTGGAGAGGGGTTTAAGCCCCCACCCTGGCCTGCAGGGACCCTAGCCAGGGTGTGCCTGGAGGGGGAGAGGGGAAGCATCCCTACCAGGCTTTTCAGGGGGAAGGAGGAGGGACCCCGGCCAGACCCTGGTTCCTGGTTGGCACCAAAGGGTCAAGCAGCGAGAGAGGGGGGATGGCCAGACCGTTGTCCTGGGCCTGAGGTGAAAGGGGGAAGGGAGGGCGAGATCACAAAGAAGCAGAGCTGGCAGGGACCCCCAGAAGTCCTCTAGTGTCTAGTCCAGCCCCTGCCTGAGTCCTGGCCAAACCTTTCTGTACAAGGTTTGCTCACAGAGCCCACATCCAAGAACACCCACTGGGGTGCTCTGTACTGCTGGGCAAAAAAACCACCATGGGCTTCCTGCAGCTAGTTCAGCCCCCCACTGCCCCACAGTGGGATCCAGCACTGTGCAAAATCCTCCCCCCACCAGCCCTGCAGTGGGGGAAGAGGAGAGGGAGAACCCTGCCTGCTACAGTGACTGTCACAGCCAACCTGGCTTGGGCGCGGGAAGCTGGGAGAAACCTGGGTGCACAGCTTCTGCGGCCCCAGCCCAAGCCACAGCCAGCTGGGAAGGGCCCTGCCCCTGCAGCTCAGCCTGGCCTGGCCCCTCTGTGCCTGCCCTCATCAGTGCCCACGGGCCGGCCTGTCCCAGCCCTGTAGTCCCTGGCCCATCCCTAAGCAAGGTGGTTGGATGGTGGGGCTGAGCCAGGCTGGGCCATGGGGGCAGGGCCCTTCCTGGCTGGATCTGGCCTGGATGTGGGAAGCCAGGAGCAAACCAGGCAGACAGCTCCTGCAGCCCCAGCCTGAGCCACAGCTGGCCAGAAAAGATCACCATCTGCCCTCCTCCCCACCATCTGCCCTCCTCACCTGGGGCTATAGGGCCAGCCTGCAGGTATTGCTGAGGGCAGGCACAGAAGGGCTGGGCTGGGCAGCGGGAGCAGGGTCCTTCCCAGCCAGCTGCGGCTCAGGCTGAGGCTGCGGAAGCTGTACACTCAGATTGCTCCAGACTCCCTGTGCCCAGGCTGGGTTGGGCTGCTACAGAACTGTTGCAGTGGGCAGGGCTCTCTCTATCCTCCTCCTCTTCCCCCACCATGGGACTGGGGGGGAAGGGGGAGGCTCTGTGCAACACTGCCTCAGGACTCATGACTGGAGGGGTGCAGCACTGGGCCCTGCTGTAGGACAGAGGGGAAACCAACTGCAGGATGCCCTTTATGGCTTTTTTCCCCGGCAGTACACAGCCCTTCTGGTGGGTGTTTTCAGTTGTGGGTGCTGTGAGCAAACCTTGTACAGGAGGGCTCAGGCAGGGGCTGGACTAGACACTAGAGGACTTCTAGAGCTTCCTGCCACCCCATTTCTCTGTGATTTCCTGCTCCCTCCCCACCTTTGCCTCAGGTCTGGGGTCTGGCCATGCCCCTGCTCTTGTTCAAGCAGTGAGTGGGTATAGGGGAAAGCCAGGTAGACGCCAGCTGGGGTTTTGCGCCAGTGGGAGATGGAAGGGAGGGAGGGGGGATTAAACCCCCTCTTTCCCTTGGGCTACTGGTGTCTGGCCATGCCCCCTGCTCCTGCCACTTGAGCAGCGAGGGGGACACTCTGGAGCAGGGTTTTCCACCCCCACCCCCTTCTCAGCCAGCCAGAGCAGTGTTAGTGCTCTGGCTAGGGAGGAGAGGGGTGGGACCAACCCTGCTCTGCTGGAACAGACACCCCAGTCCAGGGCTGCAAAGCATCCTGGGATGCTGGGGGACTGTAAATTAACTTAAGCTGGGAAGGAGTCTGGGACAGAAGTTCCGTTAGGTTTGAACTAAATCAGTTAAGTCTAATGCTACATTCAGCCAGGTTTATCTTAAACCAGTTTTGGCCATTTTGAAGGCAGTTTATTTGCACTGAATTTCTGGTCTGTTACAGGTTTAAACCAGTTCCTGATTACTTCACTGGTTTATGTATAACTTCCGTCCCTGGCCCAAGAGTTTACTTGTGCCCTGTTACTGCTTATTTTATCATCAAAGCATTTTCCTTTCTTTGAAAATAATTAATGACTACTTCCCTGTAGATATTCTGCCTTACCATAGTGTGTTTTTTCTTCTGCAATATTTTTGAGTTGGTAGAGTGAGCAAGTATTCATCCATGTGTTTTATGACTATATCATCATTTGGAAGCTCCAAATGTAAGAAGAAAAATAAAAATTAATTAAAATACAAAAATAAAGGACCATAGTATCAGTGGATGTGGATGACCAGGTCCCCCCCTCAGCCTTCTCTGAACCTATTCAGCCTCCACAAGAGAAGGCTGAGGGGGGACCTGGTGACCGTCTATAAACTCACTAGGGGGGACCAGAAGGGTTTGGGGGAGACGCTGTTTCCCCTAGCGCCCGCTGGCATAACAAGGAGTAATGGGCACAAGTTGATGGAGAGGAGGTATAGATTGGACATCCGCAAAAACTACTTCACAGTTAGGGCGGCTAGGAGCTGGAACCAACTTCCAAGGGAAGTGGTGCTGGCCCCTACCCTGGGGGTCTTTAAGAAGAGGCTGGATGCCTACCTGGCTGGACTCATTTGAGTCCTGTTTCTTGTTTTGGGGTTTTGTTGTTCTCCCACCCTGGCGGGGGGTCAGGCTAGAAGATCTACTAGGTCCCTTCCGACCCTAAATCTATGAAACTATGACTGGGATGACTGGGGGAGGGGAACGGGGGATGGGGGATGGGCACTGGGTTGGGACTGGCCATAGATGTTTACAAATGGGTCGTGGTACAAAAATGGTTGAGAAACACTGTCCTAGAGCACAGGGAGAAAGGACTTCTTTCTCCAATCACAAAGCAGTAGCAGTGGTGCTCAGTGGCCACTAATGCATCTTGGAAGTCACAATAGCTTCTGCTGTTTGCTTTCTCACTTTCAAATATTTGGGGCTTAGCGACCAGCAAGCATGTATAATGGCAGATTCATTGGTCTTGCTTTTTTTCCATTGAGACCTGTGCCCTAGATACTGTTCCTAGAGCTAGTTATACAGGAATAAAACAAAATCCCTAAAGATGGAGATCCACAGTACACCATATTCCAATACAGCAATACACAATATTTTTCTTCCTTTCTGGCCTAGTCTCCCAGAATTAAACTCTTCTCCAACCCATGCACAAAAGAGTCGCACTGGTTCTGCTGCATCACGGGCTTTATATGACTTGTGAAGTTGGGGAAGAAGAATGTCACAAAAAGGAAGGGATCTAATCCTGGGATTTAATATCATAAACAAGGTTCTAATACCCAAACTCTATATAAGCCACATAGTTACTGAACTTCTAGCATACAGTTTCTTCATCCTTTGTAAAGTAATTTTATATCTATAGCTTTACATATCTTTTAAAATGAAGGATACCACTAGTTCAGATGTTTAGTTTTATAAGTAGAAAAGTTTAGAATATTTTGCAAAAGGAAGGCTCATGAAATCATAAGGAAAATGTCAACATAGACATTTTGCTAAAACTGTATGAGATGACAGTTTTGCAGATCAGATATAGCTGAATATATATATTAATTTCTAAATTTCTGTATGAAATCCAAAGTGAGATTCTAAATACCCTCCTGTGCAGTTCTCATCATCTTGGCTATCTTGGAGGAAATTCAGAGTTTTCTTAGCCATGTGGCTTGGTGCTGAAATCTAGCTGTGCTCTACTAAAGCCACTGTGATATGCTTTATACATTATACCAAGTCAGGGAACAGAGTTAAGATAAAAATTAATTTCTACCAAAATGAAGAGACAAGTTTAAATTCCTTAACCTCCACTTGGTTTAACTGAGTCTTGGCTTCTGGAATGTGAGAGCTTCTTGGCATATGCCCTGGCTGGGGTCGAGCAGGACGTGGGAGAGATTGTACTTGGATGTCTAGAATACTACCACTTGGGGAAAAAATATGCAGCATTCCAACAGATATAATTAATGACAAGTGGTGTTGTCTTTTTACTGTGCCATCCACCCACTGGCTGCCTGGTGCTGACCCCTTGCAGTCCTGCTGACCTCTCCAAAGTTTACTTTAAAAAGGCACCATTTTTTTCCCAAAGTTTCTCAGTTAGGCTTCCCTCTGACTTCTCATTAAGAATGTGCCCAATAGGAAAATCTGTGGTTGTGTCCCATCCTAAGTGATCAGCCACAAGTGTTCCCAGGAATGATTAAAGGAATCTTTTTTGGGAACAAAAGAATGGGAAACTGGTAACAGAAAACAATAAAACTATTAAATCTGACAGGGATTCTTAGTTTCAAAACATTCATTCAGCAAATTGGCTTTACTCTGTGTCACTAGTTTTTGAGTCTTACCCAGGTCAGTAAAATCTTACAGTTGTTCCCCCAATAATGAACAGGCATTGGCAGGTTTGGGAAGAATTTGTGGTATCAGGCCAATTTCTTGTAAGTGACTTTCAAATAAATCTGCCAGTTGAAATGGCTCTGTTGTTGGCAAGCTTTCCAGATTTGTCTGGAGATTAGTGTGGAGAAATAGGATGCTGCATCATGGGGCCACAAGGAAGCACAGGGGCTAGGGACAGACATTATGCATAAACAGGTTTAAGTGATCAGAAACTGGTTTAAACCTGTAACAGAACAGACATTCTGTGTGCATAAGCCAGTTTCAAAATGGCCAAAACTTGTTTGAGATGAACCTGATTGATGTAATATCAGACTTAACTGATCTGGCTCAAACTAGTTTATGCAATGTCTGTCCCAGACCCCTTCATGATTTAACTTAAAACAGAGTCCCCCAGCATCCCAGCATGCTCTCTGGGCTGAGCTTTCTGCTCCAGTCCAGCAGGGCTGGCCCCGCCCCTCTGCTCTCCAGCCAGAGTGGGGACAGGCAGGGAGAAGCAGGGGTGAGGGTCTGGCCAGAGAGGAATTTAATTTGCCACTTTCTGTCCCACCAGCAGGGACCTGATTCAGTTCTGTTGGGCACTCCCCGCTCGCCACTGCAGCGGCAGGCCACCATGGCCCCTGCAGCAGAGGGGGCAGGGAGGGGGGCTATTCTCCCCTCTATCCCCACTGTCCCAGGGGAGCACAGCCAGGTCTGCTTGCCCCGACCGCTGCCACTGCTGCTCGCTCCCTGCTTCGGCAAGTGGCAGAATAAGCCTCCTCTGCCAGACCCCTGTTCTTGGGCTGGCATCTGGCTGTGCCCCCACCCAGTCACTGTAGCAGCAAGGGGGCATGGCCCTTGATGGGAGCAGCAGCCCCTGTCATAGTATTGGGGAGTGTGAGCCCCTTCCCGGCAGGGGGCCCACTGCAGGTCATGCACAGTTGCAGCAGACTGTGCACGGCATCACTGGAGTCCAGGAGGGGTCAGAGCCCTCCAAGCCTCCCCTTCCCCCCGCAGTGCCACAGTCCATAGCAGCTTTCCCCACCCTGCAGTGCAGCTCACCACCAGGAAGAGGCTCACATTCAGAGAAACCATGACAGGGGCTGTTGCCCCATCACAGTCACTCCCCCTTGCTACTCCAGTGGCTAGGCAGGGGTGGGGCCAGATGCTGGCCAGTAGGGCCCCTTGGCTGGGCCAGGGAGCGGGGTTATTCCCCGCTCTGTCCCCAGGGCACCACAGCTGGGTGTGCCTGGGCACCACAGCTGGGTGTGCCTGCTCCAGCTGCAGCCGCTCACTCTGTGCCTGGGGCAAGTGGTGAAATAAGCTCCCCTCCTGCACCCCTCCCTCCGGCATCTGGCAGAGGGGGCTTATTACATCACTTGCCCTGGACCCAGAGTGAGCAGTGGCAGTGGGTGGGGGTGTGGCCACACGCCGACCATCAGGGCCCCTCCCCAAAGGGGGTGGCAGGGACAGGAGTTTTTCCCCCTCCCACCAGCGTCTGGCAGGGGGGCTTATTCTGCTGCTTGTCCCAAGCATGGAGTGAGCAGCAGGGACAGAAGTTAGGGTGGGCAGATATGGCTGCGGTCCTCCTGGGGGCAGTGGGGATTGAGAGGAGAATAACCCCCCTCCCTGCCTGCTCTGTCTCAGGGGTCATGGTAGCCCACTGTTGCAGCAGCAAGCGGGGAGCATCTGACAGACCCGGCTTGGGTCCCTCCTGGTGGGATAGTCGGGGGGGGAATTAAATCCTTCTCTGGCTAGTTCAGCCAAGGCTGGCCATGCCCCTCTCAGCACAGCTTTCCTGCAGCTGAGGGCATGCTGTAGCACCCCCCGGTGCCTGGTCTGAGTAACTGCAGGCATGTGCCCGCATTTCCTCAGTCCAGAGGGAATGTCTGTGCTGTTACAAATCAGTTCAACCTAGGCAGGGTAGACTAACCTGCAAAGGTTAAATCAGTTTAGGCTCTGGCTTTTTGAATGTCTGTCCCTTGGGAGACTGAAGAGTGTAACTAGAGTTGCTCTGCAGTTATTATAGCAGATATGACACTACTGTAACCCAGCCCACTCAGGCACCCAGCCCATGATAAATCTGCTTTACTCTAGGCACCCCTAGTTAGACTTGAGGCCCCCCCTCAGAAATGCCAGCTCTCAGCTTTCACTCATTTTTTGACTATGAAAATATAATAGATTAGGTCTTCTGTTGCAAAGAACTCAGAAAGACCACAACAGGTTCCAGAATGTTTTTTGCACTATAGATTCCTATTTGAAATCTCTGGGTTTATCTTGTGAATCATGGGCGTGTCTATACATGCTGATTTAAGGCGCTTTAGTCCAATTTAAAGTGCATTAAGGGTATGTCTCTACACGTGTGCCCTTAATACACCTTTAAAATGGTGATTTTAGGCTATTCGTCCCTAAATTTAATACCTGCTTTTGCAGGTATCAGATTTAGGCGTGAATAGCTAAAGCACATTAACGCACATGTAGACACATTAGGGCGCATTAACACTGTGTATGGACTGACTTAGGGCTCACTTTAGTCCCACGTCAGTCCGCACACATGATGTTAATTTGCTTTAACGTGTACATGTGTAGACACAAGCCTAAATCACCTTAATGCACATAAAGTTTAGGAGCATTTAAATGCATATGTAGACATGCCCCATGTGTAGGTGTTTACACACTTAACTGTTAATACTGAGCAGCCCCTAACAGCATCCTTGAAAAGTTCCCAAGGCATCCTGGCTGAGAATCACTGCACCAGAGTCATCATGTGAACCCTCCTGCTCTGCCCCAGCTTCTGGGACCCCATTGTATACAAAGCACTTGCATGAAGCCTCTTACAGAAATTTCCTAAGTCCTTGCACATACCAAAGTCCTGCTCTTCCTTCAGAGTAACAGCAGTTCTGACTTTGTTTCATCTGGGCTGCTCTGCAGCTATCATGGGGAGGAACTTGTCCCTTTCAAATCTTATGTTTATTTTTTTGGTTATTCTTATTAAAGTGTAATATACAATTATCCAAGTATGAAAACAGGATCACAGTTCTATTTAATAATGCAATCTTACCTACAAAATATTGGCCTCAAATAACCGTATATGCTGTCTTTGGAAGACTGTTCATTGTCTAGTTCGTTCTCCCTCCCATAAATCAAGTGTATGATGTGAGTATTGTATACACAAAAGCTGCTTTCTTTACAATGGTAATTTTTCTAATAAAAAACTATTTTAGTCAGTTTCTTTTCAGTTAGTGAAAGTGGTGTAACCCATGGATTTGTTAGGTTTTTCTCTCCAAGCCTATCTAATCTTTATTAGCTGCTACTCTTTCTTTCTTTCTTTTTACTAGAATATGGATCTTTTACTGCAGTTGAACAACTGATATTCATTTGCTGCATTGTTAATTGTTGAAATGTCGCTGGAGAAAACTAACGAGTTTTGTCAGTTTGTAATTGCTGCTCTAATTTCCTTGCAGTTGATGAATAGCTATTATTGATACCTACAATCCCTTCTGCAGTTTAAAAAATGGCATTCATGCCAAGGGAATGATAACAGTCAGGTTTTAGGGGGTCTTGTGTTTAATAAAATAAGTTTTGTCAACAAGTAAAACTATAACATAGCTTTAATTATCAGTTGTCCAATGCTACACTTAGGAACAAATTGAACTTTTTTGCCTTCCCCATCACTTACAGGTCACATAATCTAATGTCTCAGCAAAATATTTTTTCAGGCTTGTAAGCTCCTAAATTCAGAGAAATAGGCTGAATAATGGAGATATTGGACAACTTAGTCCAAGGATGGTAACCGTATGCAGTGTGCACTTTTAGGGAGTGATGGGATTATCATGGATTACTGGCTTTAAATAACACTTATCTAGTGCCCATAAACATGGCATTTAACCTGGGAGCAGGAAAAACCTAAAAATCTTGTTGCCTAATGCCATGCCATCTGGTTTAGTTATCTTGTGAAATTTTCTTTTTATTTTGCTATAGAATATAATTTCCCAATCAGAATAAAACTGATGCATGCAGTTCTGCATAAGATCTCAGAAGGTGTAAAGTAAACCTGGTTCTGTTATTTAAGTGCAAATATGTCTAGGACAGCCCTTTATAATAGACTCTGTGCTCTCAGCCTTCCCTGCACAAAGGTTGCTTGTTTAGGGTTTGTGGTTGGCTGTGAATTTTCCTTTTGTGTGACTTAATGGGTCCAACTTGCCAATATTCAAAATTTAGGACGTAAAAGGTGATGGTGGCCTTATTGGACTACTGTGACAGACATAAAATTATAGAAAACTCAGGATTTTTGATTTTAAGGGAAGGGGGTGTTCTTCAGAAAAAAAATAAAATTGGAGGCCATAAGACTCCATAGGACTAGTAGCATAACTAAGGTGGAGACCACCACAGCAGCAGCCTCAGGTGCCACATCTGTGTGTGTGTGCATGAGGGGTAGGGAGAGAGGAGGTGCAAAAATAGCTGTGTCTGATTGCACTGCTGCAGTCAGCACCATGACAGTCAGTGCTGCCCCAGGTGATGCACGGCTGCCTAGGGCACAGAGCTGCCCAGCTGTGCCTCTGCTCAGGACCTAACATCTGTATGACTTTAAAGATCTGGAACAATTTGCTTTACGCAGTTTGAACAAGAGAAAAACTGTAGTTGCAGGATAGAAGGCAAAAGATCCATTGCTTTCCTAAGAAAGAACTGAAAGAGTTCAGGACATGGGCCTCTTTTACATGGCTTTTGTATGTAGCCTGCATGGGGATGAGTTATATTGTACAGAATATGTTTAAAATTACAAGGAACAAGGAATCTCCCAGAACAGATAAACATGAGGACAAAATAGTGCTTAGTGAAGCAGGTTGAAATGCAATAGGCAAGAGGGAGTCTTTCTTATTGCTGGTCTCAGTCTCATTTTCTGTTTAGATAATTGTCTATTGCTGTTTACCTAAACACACACAGGAAGGCTATTATACTCAGTATGGGAGAGTTAAAGCTGTACTCTTGCCTCAAGTTTTCAGAAGAAGAATTCTCATTTATGGTGAGAATGGTTAGACAAGTGTAGAAAAGTTCCTATTCATTGTTATTTCAGTGACTCACTCTCATTTAAATTAGAGCCTTTGGAGTACTGTTGCATAAAGTTTGCCATTGTTTTTTATTGTAGTTTGTATGGGATGATTTTCTTGGATTGTATAATCACAGCCCTGTGTGTAAAATTGGTTTATATTTTTAAAGATTTTTATAAGCTTTTCAGTTTCAGGAATTGGATGTACAGGCACAGTGCATAGGTTAAGTCCAGTATAAAGGAAAGAATGAATTTGGTTGCTTTTTCTCCTTATATACTTTAATAATATGGGGCTCGCATAGATGTCTTCAGTATGGCGCCACATTAGATTTGGCTTAAGCCTGAAATATACTTCTTCTTTAAAATGTATGAATAAATATTTATTTTTATCTCTCCTTTTGCTGGAAGCAAGTGAATTCCATAAAGTGAGCAGTCAGTTTTTATACAGTTATGTTGTTTATGTGGCATACACTGTGCCACGTAAATTTATTACATTTCTGGACCGAACTTAAAGTGGGAATAATAATCTTCTGTCATATAACTCACATCAGCCTTTTCTGTATCGTTGTATATATGTTTTGTTTTGAATAACTTCATTTTACTTTATTGTGGTAAGGTAAATATATTTGCATCCTAATCCCGGAAATCCTTTCTTATGAATAATTCTTGCACATGTGAACCATACCATTGGAATCCTTTGCAAAAGGACTACTTGCATAATTAAAAGTTTCCCTGAGTAGGCCCACAAAACTACTTTTTTAAAAGCTTTCAGTCTGTCTATGATTTTATAAATTGTTTTTTATAAATCCATGTGTTCGTGTAAACCAGTAGAAATCCTGAGAACAGAATAAGGACTACATCCAGCAAAAGGACTTCTGATGCCTAAAAATCCACAGTTGTGATCCAAAATATTCCAGCTCAGCTGCTGGATAACCCTGGAAGCATTTAAAGTCAGTGGGCTTTTAGTCTTGACTGTTGTCTGAAGGGGAGTTTACATCCATCCTGTGCTCAGCATTTCTTATTGGCTAGTTCTAAGTAGCTGCCCTCTAATGTGGGTTTGATGGCTCATGCTTGAAGCACTTGCTTTACCCCAGCCACTGCAAAAAGAGCCTAGAGAGTAGACACATCTGACTTTTTGGATTGTAGTCTGGGGACAAGCACCTAAATGTTAGGTGTTGCAGAGCATAACTTAGGGCTGGATCCAATTCATGACTTAAGTTGCTCTAAATGATTGACAGGCTGTTCAGTAATAAGGACCTTAAAAAAGCTTTTGGCAACTATAATTAATGAGTTTTAATAATAGTTATTAAGGAAGAATGAGAAAATAGCCATTAGCAGACCTTGCAAACTAAAATCCAGCTGTTCTGGATAGTTGGTAAAAATGATTCAACTCTTTGGCTCTCATTGTAAATGGAGAAAAAGCAACTCTGCAGTTGTGAATGGTTGAGTTAATCAGACTCAAGCACTGCCTAATCTGCATGGTTGAATTGCCAGTTGGAGAGGTTCCTGGCTTCGAAGGATCAAAATTCTCCAGGAAATCTGGTACCTGCTTGTTGATGTCTCGGGATAAGAGCCTTATCCACAGTAAGAGCATTTAACTGTTGAACAGAAATAGCTATATAGAATTTTTGGAGCTAGCATGGGACAGCCTTCACTGAAATAAATAAGAGGCAGATCCTGCCTTCACTATTTTTACACTGCCAGTATATGACATATATGGTTCAGTAAAGCTAGAAGTGGTAGAAGATTTTTAAACAAGTTCAGGAAAATACAGCAAGTTCCTATTGAAAAGCATGTGCATATTTAAATAAAGAGGAGCTGTATCTGAGTGAGATTTGACCTTTGGAAGTTATCTTTCCACCATCAAAAACAGGCATGTTTCATAGATTTCATAGACATTAGGGCTGGAAGGGACCTTGGAAGATCATCGAGTCCAGCCCACCACCCAAAGGGCAGGAAGTCAGCTGGGGTCATAGAATCCCAGCAAGATAAGCATCCAATTTAAGGTGTTCAATGTAGGTGCTTGAACCACCTCCGATGGCAGGCTGTTCCAGACCTTGGGGGCTTGGACAGTAAAGAGATTCTTCCTTATGTCCAGCATGAAACGGTCTTGCAGTAGTTTATAACTGTTCGACCTCGTCATGTCTTGGGGCGCTCTGGTGAACAAACCTTCCCCCAGATACTGGTGGTCACCCCTGATAAATTTATAGGTGGCCATCAGATCACCCCTGAGCCTGCGCTTTTCCAGGCTAAAGAGCCCCATGCCTCTCAGCCTGTCATTGTAAAGTCTGTTTTCCTGACCTCTGATCATGTGCATGGCTCTTCTCTGGACTCTCTCAAGCTTCTCCACATCCTTTTTGAATTGTGGAGTCCAAAACTAGACACAGTACTCCAGCTGTGGCCTCACCAAGGCCAAGTACAAGGGGAGAATGAAGTCCTGGGATTTGCTTGAGAAGCATCTATGGATGCAAGCCAGTGTTTTGGTTGCTTTACTAGCTGCAGCATCGTATTGCAGGCTCATGTTCATCTTGTGGTCAATGATGACCCCCAAGTCTCTTTCTTCTGTAGTGCTAGCCAGCGTAGCACTGCTGAGCCTATAAGGATGCTGCAGGTTTTTCCTCCAAAGGTGAAGAACCTTGCATTTTTCAGTGTCAAACACCATCAGGTTCTCATCTGCCCATTTGCTGAGCCTGTCCAGGTCAGTCTGGATCACCTGCCTGTCTTCTGGTGTGGATGCTTTGCCCCAAAGTTTGGTGTCATCGGCGAACTCTGCCAGTCCGCTTCTAACTCCAATGTCCACATCATTAATGAAGATGTTGAACAATATGGGTTCAAGGACAGAGGCTTGGGGGACCCCACTGGTCACAGGACACCATGACAAGTGACTTCCATCAATTACTA
>NW_017728992.1:135183545-135184177 GCF_001723915.1 Gavialis gangeticus | reverse complement strand
CATTGAGGATTGCTTCCTTGAGGAGCAACCACTCTTCCTGGACTCCTCTCCCCCTGGGGTCAGGGTCCCTTAGGGCCTCTCTGACAAGCCGCCTGAGCTTGTCAAAGTCAGCTTTTCTGAAGTCATGGACTTTGGTGTTACTGACTGAGTTGCCAGCTTTACAGCAGATGGTGAAGGTGTTAATAAGTGGAAAGTAAAAATAAATGAATTCCAAATGAATACCCAATCGTCTTCTTCCTAAAATGCATTTGCTGCAGAAATATAGTTGAACATATGTTCAAAATAGCAATATTCAGGAAAGCTAAAATATTTTAAGGTTTTAGAGAAACTAAAATTCTTAAAAGTTTCTGAAACTTTCCTGCAACTTTGTCATTGATAATGTCATATAATATAACATGAAATAAGTTAAATTTAGTCATTTTGATGACAAACGTACCTATTGCTTTTTTCCCCCTTCTTCTTAAGATTGTTTTTCAAGGTATTGCAATGTCCATTAAAAGCAAATTTGAATTCAAAAGAAAGGCCAGTGTTTATGGCTCTTTACAGCTCCTTTATGATGTATAAGGTCAGGCTAAAATGCATTTGTGTTGTGTGTGTGTGTGTGTGTGTGTGTGTGTATGGGATAGGGCCGG
>NW_017728992.1:135175569-135178545 GCF_001723915.1 Gavialis gangeticus | reverse complement strand
ATTTGTGTTGTGTGTGTGTGTGTGTGTGTGTGTATGCTTGAGTTTCAATTTTAAAATACAATGCAAAAGTACCATTAAACAAAATGAATGCAGTTGTGCAAGAAGCAGGGACAAGAAAAGCACTTTCTGTTGGCATTAGAAGTCTCAGATTTGTTTTCCTTATCTTTTTTTTTTTTGAGTGAGCTATTTTTGGAGGACTGGGAACATATTCTCACCTTAGCTACAGTTCTCCAAGCCTAAAACTCAGTGTCTTGTCTCCACTAAAAAGCTGGGAGAACTGTAGCTCAGGTGTCAACTAGATTTGTTCCAGGTCCTCCAAAGATTGTTGGAGTCCTAGAAAGAGAATGAGAGTCACAATCTGGTACATCTCATACAAAAAAGAAAAAGAACCTACCTTAAAATAGAATTTTGCAGCTGTCTTCCTCATTGGTAGTCCCTCTCAGTTGAGGATGATGGTCCTCTGTGATTGGGGTCCAAATGGCTGCCAACATGGCTGTCTGGGATCAACAGACTCTGTTGTGGCATGGGCACATTTCCGTGCAGAGTGGATGGCTCTGGGTTCTTGATTTGGTCTGCAACATGCTGTGTCTGCCGCTCCCACTTTTTTCTCTCCTGTTATCATAATAAGGTTTCAAAGTACTGAAATCCTTGCAGCAGATTCTTCTTCCATTTGGGACAGTCCTGGGCAATAGCCTCCCATGAGTTGATGTTTATGTTGCATTTTTTCAAGTTAGTCTTCAGGATGTCCTTGAAGTGCTTTCTCTGTCCTCCTCTTGAGCACATTGATTGAGCTGGGAGAATAATACTTGGTTTGTGAATCTGGAGCCAGACATCTGGATGATGTTCAGCCCAGCAAATTTGATGTCAGTTGGACTTTCTTGTATGCCTTGGTGAAGATGTTGATGATTGCCTGAATATCTGCTTCCAAGTGAGCACACACTACAGCATCATCAGTGTACTGGCGCTCAATGATTTTGGTCAGAATGGTCTTGGTTTGGGCTCAGAGTCAGCTGAGATGAAACAGCTTACCATCCATTCAATTGTATGAGCAGGGGGCAGCAGGGTAGGCCCTACAAGGAGAGGCTATGGGACCTGAACCTGTTCAGCCTCCACAAGAGAAGGCTGAGAGGGGATCTGGTGGCTGTCTATAAACTTGCTAAGGGGGACAAGCAGGCAGTGGGAGAGTTCCAGTTCCCCTGAGCACTACTGGGAGTAACAAGGAATAACAGCTATAAGTTGACTGAGAGTAGATTCAGGCTAGACATCAGGAGGTGCTGCTTCACAGTCAGGACAGCTAGGAGCTGAAACCAACTTCCAAGGGAACTGGTGCTCACTCCTACCCTGGGGGGGTCTTCAAAAGGAGGCTAGACAATCACCTAGCTGGGGTTGTTTGACCCCAGCATTCTTTCCTGCCCAGGGCAGGGGGTCAGACTTGATGATCTGCTTAGGTCCCTTCTGACCCTACCAGCTATGAAACAGTAATTTAGCTCCACTCTGACTGGAAGCTTATTGGTGGTCAGATGGAGCATCATGGTAAGCAATTTCAAGAAGAGTGTTGGAGTCATGACACAGCCTTGATTAACTCCCATCTTAACCTTAAGGTGATCTGTAATAGATCTATTACTGAGAACCACTGCTCAAATACCATCATGGAGCAGGCCATGAATTTCACGAATGGTCATGAATTTCAGTGGGCAACTGTACTTCAGAAGGTTCCTCCACAGTGCTTCTTGGTTGACAGAGTAGAAGCCCTTCTTGAGGTCAAAGAAGGACATGTAGAGAGGTTTATGTTGTTCAAAACATTTTTTGTGTAGCTGGTGAGCAGTGAAGATCATTTCAGTTGTGCCTCTTGATGCCCTAAACCCACACTGAGATTCTGGGAGCAGCTCTTCAGCAAGTGGAAGGATATAGTTCAGGAGGGTCCTTGCTGTGATCTTTCCCATGGTGGACAGTGGGTGTGTCTACATGTGCATTAGATCCAGGAGCAGCCTACTTGTGAGTAAACTATTTACAAGTAAACACTTCTGGGCAGGTGTCCACATGTGCAGGGAAGCAGGAGCAGATTTACTGCAAATGGCAGCAAATTGCTCCCTCTTACTGGGGCCTTGCAATGGGCCTTTGCTGCCACCAGGGGGAGCAGCTGGCAGGGAGCACCAGGCCAGGACACAGCTCTCTCCTGGCCAGGGCAGGGACATTGCACCCTGACCCTGGGGGGCTGCCTTCTGCTGGGGTGGGGACAATGTCTCCCTGCCCTGGCAGCAGGGAGCTCTTGCCCCGACTCCTCGATCAGGGGCAAGAGGACTTGGAAACAGTGGCAGAGATGGGCAGGTCCCAGCCCCCTGCCCTGACCTGCCAGTGGGGCAGCTAACAGTCCCCTGCTGCACCCATGCCACTCTTTCCAAATCCTGCACCTTGATCAACTGACCAGGGCATGGGGCTGGGACTTGCCCCTGACCAGGACAGTTCCCAGCCCTCGCTTCACAATTGCGGGGTGGGGGCTGAGGATCATGTTCCCTGCTCAGCTCTGTGATCATGGAGCAGAGTGGGGAACAGGGTCCCCAGCCCCCACCAGCAGGGAGCTCCCAATGCTAGCTCCACCACTGTGGGGCTGGCACTAGGAGATCTTTATCTCAGCAGCAGTCACAGGGCTCAGGTTGAGAGATAAGGATCTTCCGGAGCCAGCCCCATGGTCACAGAGCTGCCACTGGGAGATAAGGATCTCCCAACCCCCCACTTCCCGATTGTGATTTTGGAGGACTGGGAACATATTCTCACCTTAGCTACAGTTCTCCAAGCCTAAAACTCAATGTCTTGTCTCCACTAAAAAGCTGGGAGAATTGTAGCTCAGGTTTCAACTAGATTTGTTGAATCTATTTTCCAGCCCCTGCTCAATCATGATCTTGGAGTGGGGGGGCTTGGAGCTCCCTGCTGCTTGGGCAGGGAGACATAGTCTCTACCCAGGCTTCAGTGGTGTAG
>NW_017728992.1:135168470-135170569 GCF_001723915.1 Gavialis gangeticus | reverse complement strand
TCAATGTCTTGTCTCCACTAAAAAGCTGGGAGAATTGTAGCTCAGGTTTCAACTAGATTTGTTGAATCTATTTTCCAGCCCCTGCTCAATCATGATCTTGGAGTGGGGGGGCTTGGAGCTCCCTGCTGCTTGGGCAGGGAGACATAGTCTCTACCCAGGCTTCAGTGGTGTAGCCTACCCCAGAAGCAGACAGCTCCTGGAGGGCAGGCAGGAATCTCCCACTCCCTGGCGGCCAGCTGACCAGGAGCAGATTTGCTTCCAGTCAGGCATCTTCATGAGCACTACTGCACAGTAACTAATTGCAAGTAAATTTGCTACTTGCATTTGCAGGTAGCAAATTTACTCACAGTTAGCAAGGTTTACTGTGCAGTAAGCATGGGCATGTGTAGATGCATACGCTTACTGTGTAAACTGCACTACTGCACAGTAAAGCGCCTTGTGTAGATGTACCCAGTGAAGTAGAAAAGGGCACAAACAGCAATAGCAGTAGTTATTGCACAGTGCAACTTTAACAATACACTTTTAACTCCCAGACACTGAGAGTTAGGATTACTAGATTCTATCTGCTAGTGGAGAATGTATTAACTCTTAACAGCAGGAGTAGCAGACATCCAGGTTAAACATTCAGTGACCAGGAACAAATACACCCTTTATTTCATCTCCCAGCCAAAATCCTGAATACAGTGTATTTGCTTTAAACCTTTTTCATTTGGTGGAAAAAAAAGTCTAGCCATATTGTTTCTTTTTAATGACAGTCACTTTAAATGGGACATATATAGCACCATAAATTAGCATAGAACAGAGGTGCTCTTTTTATAAAACACTTTAACATTGTTTAACAGTTAACCAAAAAAGGGGTGTTGAAAGTATATGAAATTCTCTCCAAAGAGATCATATGCCTCTCCTAAAAGGACAAAATAGAATTTACCAAAAAATGTTGAAGTATGAAGAAAGCAAACATACCAGTATTAGTGTTTTGTAAGTAGATATCAAAGTAGAATATGCAGGAGCTAAATGTTATGCCCATTTTACAGACGCGGGAGGGGGCGGGAAGAAAATGAAGCAAAGTGACTTCTATAAAGACACAAAGAAAATTAATGGGAGAATGAGTATCTCTTGCATAAAATAGGTTTTCCTTTCCCCCCAAAAAACTTGCAAGACATCAATTTTTTCCCTATTCCATCTCAAGATCAGGGACCTTTTGAAATGTCTTATGAGCAAGTAAGCAAGCAAATAAGCACCCTACACCATAAGAATGACTCACCTGAGATTCAGAGCAGGGATGGGAACATGGATCCTGTATGGATGTCTTAACCCCCAGGCTATAGGCTGTTAGTGATGAAGGCTGTATTCTCTCCTTCATTAGACCAGAGATTCTGTTCTGGACCTGAGAAAACTTCTCAACAAAAACTTACTCAGAACCAGTCCATTCCTTTGAAAAATTTGTGTCAATGAATTGATATTTTCTGACAGATGTGTAGAAATGCATTTCTACTGGCCATACACCTAAGTACTAATGTTGCACTATCTCCTGGGCCACATGCCCTCCTTAGGAAAATAAACTTTCCTCTCTACCCAGAATAGCAAGATCCATGGCATCTTTGTAATACTTTGATGTAATTTTTTTCAGACTTTGGATCTTGGCCTAAAGAAACTGGAATGAGGAATATGGCATTGTGCATACCCCAAGTGAAGGCAGAGAGTCAACATAAGGCTGTTATAATTACAAGTGAACATTCTTGTATCATAAAAATGTAAGAAAATCTATAAATCAGAGCTGGCTTGGTGGTCCTTAGCAGCAGAGTGCAGGAGCTCAAAACTGACCAGGGCAGGGGCCATTACAGAGAGAAAGGGGTACACCCCTCATCCCAACTGGAAGGGGTGCTTACCGTCTTCTGATCAATGCTCATAAAAACATTAACTGTCTTAAATAGGAGCCACATTCAGCTCCCTGCTTGAAAGGAGGAGCTGTCCTAAAGGTGATGACAACAGGGGAAAATAAAGGAAAGACTGGGACCTAATTGTTTATGTATGTATGTGTGAGATGTGGGCATTGTGACGGGTGCAGAGATCCCACCTCAGGAAAACAGCTGGGTATT
>NW_017728992.1:135161669-135168459 GCF_001723915.1 Gavialis gangeticus | reverse complement strand
TTTGGGGAGAAACCAAGGTGGCTTTCTGCCACAGGCATAATGTTGAAAATGTCTGTTTCTAAACAAATTTTCCAAATTCCATGTTTGGATGTTCATAGAGGCACTTGATCATGTGAAGTGACCATTTAATCTGGAGAGTAAAACTCCTGTTCTGAAGAAATGGGCAGCATGCCTTTCTATATAGTCTCAATTATGCCAATAAGCTAGCCTAAAAATATTCCATCAATACTAAAAGTATTAAACTAATACAGGTTGAAATGTCTACAACTATTACCATGCATTACTATACCTGCTACTGTGACTTCAACAAAAAAGTGGGACTATGACTTTTTCTCCTAAAAATTGCTTCCTCATATATTCTTCCATTTTCCTCCAAGCTCAGTTAGAATGCAGTGCTGACAAAACCAAGGTCACAGTTTTGATCCCCAGTTGGACTACATGATCTCTTCGGCTAGGAACAGACATTACACATAAACTGGTTTAAGTGATCAGAAACTGGTTTAAATCTGTAATGGAACAGATGTTTAGTGCACATAAACCAGTTTGAAAATGGCTGAAACCAGTTTAAGATAAACCTGGTTGAATGTAGTATCAGACTTAACTGATTTGGGTCAGCCAGGTCTATGTAATGTTTGTCCCAGACCCCTTGCTGGTTTAAGTCAAACCAGACTCCCCCAGCATCCCAAGATGCTCTCTAGTCTAGGCAGAGCTCTGCTCCACAGCAGAACTGGGCTCTCCCCTCTGCTCCCTGGATAGAGCTCAGCAGAGACTGCAGACATCTACCTGCCTTCCCCATGCTCCCCCTCCCTTCCCAACTCCCTGCTAAGCATTGATTCCCTGCCCCCTCTGCTTTACACAGATACCTCTCAGAATTAGCTAGCAGACCACATGTTGGCTACGGTCCATGCTGTGGCAGATGGAACAAAGGCAGAATCAACAGGTAGTTGATATTGTCCCTCTTGTTTTCTTAACGGGGCGATAAACATTGAGTTAGGGATGATAAACACTGTGTTATCAATTCCCTGCTGGGCTGGTCAGAAGGGGCGGGGGGTGGGGAACCCCTCCCTAATCAGAGCATCCTGCCGGGGCCTAGCCATGTCCCCCTCAGCTCAGCACTATGGAAAGGAAGGGAGGGCTGCCCTACTGCCCCCTGGCTTCTAGCCTGAACCACTGCAGGCATGTGCCTGCATTTCTGGTATGTCAGTACAGTTGCAAACTGATTCAGCCTAGCCAGGTTAGACTAACCTGCAAAGATTGAATCAATTCAGGCTCAGGCTTTTTGAATGTCTGTCCCTAGCCCTGAGTTCCCTTCCAGCCTTACTTCTCTATGAAACTCTGTCACAAACAGATATCTGCAGAAACCATCCATTTGAAGACATTGCCAGGTTTGTGGGGGCTTAAAAAAAAAGGGAGGGGAAGAACACATTAAAGCCTGTGGTAGTTGGGCGGCTTCTTTCCAGCCATTTTCTTTAACCGGAGCTGTGGGGTGTTTTTTTTTCCCTGTTCTTTTGAAATAGAAACTTCTTGGGCTGAACCTGCACTTCCTAGCACCTGGAAATGAGTAAAAGAACTATATGCTATTGTGCAAAAAATGAACATTTTTGACAGTATACAACCATAATAATTAAAACAAAATATAAACAGAAATTGCCAGCTGCACAAACAGCAATCACCCAGCAGCCGTAGTCAGTCATTAGGAGTGCCCAGTTTCCCATCACATTACTGAGAATTTGTAATCGAATAGCACATGTTGTGTGTGTTTTGTAACAACACCAATGCAGTCTGCTAACCTGCTTTATGGGGGAAGAAGGAAGCAGAGCAGAAATTCTGAATTTTGTGTGACTGAGTCTGCCCCCCCCAACACCCATTGATCTCAATGTGGGATGAGAAACTTCAGCCTCTTGCAGGATCAAGCCCTCTGGTTATTTAAGACCCAATCCTGGAACATGAGGGGCTCTTCCCTGGAAATATTCTGCTGCCTCAGTTCCAGTTAACCTCAGTATGAGTTGAGGGAGATCTGTACCTCATTGGAAATGCTCAGCACTTAGCAGAATTGAGCTTGCACTGACACTGGTAATATCTGTAGGTATTTTATAGCAGGGATCATTTCTTTAGTTAAATATTTTAATAGGAGTGTACACATCTGTCTTTATACCCAGCAGCTTTTCTGGCCCACAACAAGTCCTCTGTGAGTTTCCCCAACAGAGCTCAGTGGGATCTCTGTCAGCTGCAAGATTTATGTCATCTTTTTCAGTCCTGAGAACTGTTCCTTAAGCTTTTCACATCTGGATTTAATTGGAAAGACATTAAAAGACATTAAGTGTGCTGGAAAAGCATATTTTAGGGAAGATCTTTATAGATACTTCCATTAAAGGAGCTGATGGTTATAGGTTAAAATGGGATGAGGACAAGTCATCAACAGTTAGCAAGGACAAAATTACATTACTAACTGCTTGACATAAGAAGTCGAGCTTCAGTATTTGAGCCTGATTAAAATCTCAGTTAGGCCAACATAAATGAGGAGAAAAATACCATTTGAGTGAGTTGAGTTAATGAGCAGAATACAGTAGAAAAAGTCTGTACATGAGATTGGAATCAGGCCTTTTTGTCTCTAGTATAGACACTGAACAGTCTTTATATAACTCTTCTGTGGGAAGCCATTTGCAGTGAATGCAATCATGTGTCGCTATTTCAAACTGAAGTTTTTAGTTGTTCACAGCGTGATGGGAAGTTACCACAGAAGGGCACTTATTTTAAAACTAAAATTTCATTTAAAAATTATTACATGTAAGGCATCTGATTCTGAAGGAGTCATTTCTATTACTAAGCATTAGAAACACAGAGAATAGGACTTTTAAAATAATCACCTGCCAATTTTCAGAATGGAAATAGTTGTTTTTTTAAAGCCTCCTCTGTAGAGCTAAACAAATGATTTTTCTTTTAAGGAGTTCCCACACATACAATCCTCCTACCTCTCCTCTGGTTTAAAATGAAAATAGATTTTTTTTTCTGTGTTCCTGAAGGTTGTTTAAAATTCATGAGAAAAATAGGCCATGGTGGGTGGTAGTGACAAGAGTTAGACACATGCATTTGAATTAAAAATAAGGGATATAGTGAATAGAATGCTTTTATTTTCTACCCTCCTCTCCTTTAAAAAATTCTCACCATCTTTAACTTAGCCTAACAAGAATTAAAAGTGTATTCATTTATGTTTCTTACTATCCCTTAGTTCTGCCACTGCCTGAGCACATTTACACATGATATTGGTGTGACACAATAAATTCCCACAGTTTGCACTCTACAAACCCAGCTCAATGTGCTGCAGAGGGGCTGGCTAGAGTACAAGGGTGTTCAGTGCCGGCGGGCAGCCCCCACACTGAAGCACCCTTGTGCCCCATCCAGCTCTGTCAGTGTCTACACGTGCATTGCAGCTTACTAAATAACGTCACCATAGGATAGTGCTTGTGATGACAAGTGTTAACTTATGGCAGCGTTTATTAGTTTACTGCAGCGTAATAGGGCCACATGTGTAGATGCTGAGACTTTACTGCAGAGCATGGTATTTCTTCACTTTTGCTTCCTTATGTTTAGAAACAGGGAGATAATGCTTCCGATTTCTGCAAATCATTCTGATGCCAATGGATGTATTATGTGCAATTCAAAGTATTGTAACCATTTAGTGAGTGTCTTACTGGTTCCACTGATGTAGCTATCACATCATGAAAACATATGATTTACCTTCTGTGTGCACTAAAATGTTGTGCATCCATTCTGTGGGGTTTTTAGTCTTGTAATATAGGAGCACATCTAACTTTTAAGCTATTCCTTATACCTGCCATTACTTAGGAAGAGAAGCTTAAGTATGAGTAGATTCAAATTTCCTGTTGTATTGCAGCTCATTTTGGAGGTAGGTATTTAATTAAATATCTAATAGAGTCTATGATGTTAAAAAGCTGAAAATTTACTTCTAGACCTGACCACCTTATGTGTAAAAATGCAAAATTTCCTATTCTTACTTATTTTCCTTCTATATGTTGTGGGCTGGCAGGTACTGTTCTTATAGCTGCAGATGTTTTGGTACAGTATTATACCATATTCACGTATTGTTCATGTAAGGCATTGGTGTTCAACATTTTTTCATTTGTAGACCCCTAAAAAAGTTTGAATGGAGGTATAGACCCCTTTGAATTGTGGGTATTCACATACTTTTGACTTATCATAGTCATCTTTCACAGACTCCTTAGACATAGTCTTTGGATCTCCATGGGTCCATGGACTACAGGTTGAAAACCACTAGTGTGAAGCATCTAATACTACTTCCATTTATATCAGTGAGAATAGGATTGAGCCAAAGTTCTCTTGTGCCAGTTTGGTTGATTTATCTATTAACTGCCATTTAGTGAAAGCTATGTTAACATTGTAAAAGAGCTTGGTATGACAATCTGAGTCATGGCATACAGAATGGATTAAGAGACTATGTTTAATCCACAGTCCAGGAGAAAAAAAAGTCCTCATTCCTAATGCAAAATAAATAGGGTTAAGTTCAGAAGTACAACCATATAACTGAGAGCAGAATTTGATGTTTAACTGCCATAGAAACACCAGTAACTAAATCCATCATATTAATTAAATGATGTGTGTCTCTTATTCCCACCTTCAAGTAGGAATGAGACCTAAGCACGGCAGCCATGCTGCTGGCTTTCTCTGTGTTCTGTTTTGCCTGTTTTTTTAATAGTTATTGTTATAAACTAAACAGTGCTGTGCATTTGTCTGATATATGATCAGTTAGAGTAATTCCTACTTACTTTATCAGTAAAGTTGGCCCTATGTATTTTAATTCTCACTATTCCTCAGGGGAAAGCAAACAAAAAGTACATGGCCAGCATATTACAAATAAGCAATTTTTCAATATTAGTTTACTTCTATACATTTTTGTAACCTGGCCATATAGTAGTAGAACTGCCTTACCACAGTTTAATCATACAACAGCTTGTGAAGATGAAGTATCACCATACACTTCTGTTGTAGTTTCTGGACAGTCACAGAAGTGAAGTTCAGGGTCATACTCTGACTGATGACATGTTAAAGTATGATATTCATTATATCACATTCACCCAAAGAACCTTGTCTGCCTATGTCCTTAGACCAGCACGGCTACAACCTACACCAAAGTAATCATGAGATACTTTGGTTGTTTAAGTTACTAGTGTAGGAAGTCAAACAACAAGTTGCTTAATTACTATTGGTTGTGGAAGGGGAAAGTCCATGCAAAAGAACTCCATGTTGAAACCAATCGTGTCTTCCATGCATCCCCTGGACATTCAGACACTGTCTTTCACTTTAGTTTATTTTTACTGTTCATATATTGTCAATGACATTCATATTGGATGTTAATAGAAACCCCATTTCTGCCTAATACATTGGGAAAAAGAAGTTCAAGAACAGTTAATCCTTACTTAAAGATTACCCCCAGAAATCTGGCACAGTCAGTCTCATGGATTATTTTCCATGTAACTGCTGGCTACATCAGCTAAAGTAGCCCAGGGCAGCTATAACCAGCACAGCCAACTTATTCAGAAAAGTTCTAAGTTCTGCAGTTGTGATCCACCATTCTTTGTTTGGAGACACTGGATTCACTTTTCTTTCTCCCTCCCTCCATCTCCTCCTTGACAGGTGCAACCATTAGGTCTTAACTGTAGTGCATTCCAGGTGAATATTGCTTATGTAGTAATTAATCTGTTTTGGAAAATACTGTTTCCATGTGTTAATCAGATTATGCTATGCCCTGAGCATCTCATGCATAAACTGTGTATGGAAACAGCTTGAAGTCATGTAATTAAGGTTTACATTGTGTAGTGTGAAAAGCCTTTCTGAAATTTAATTTTTAAACAGATGTTAACTTGTGTCATTTGAAATCTAATCAGTTGGAGATCATGGCACGGTGTGAGGAAGGTGGCAAAAAACTCCTCACAGACAGCACTGCTTGTCATTCAGTAAGTTCCCTTACAACAGAAACTGTGAGGAAGAAGTATGTAGTCTGACTGCTCATTGCTTGGTTTGTTTAGTTTATCACCGGCTTGATACATCAAAGAGCATTTTAATACCTTTTAAGTAAATTCTCAGACACCTGTGGGTGTATTTTTGCACAGACCAGTTGCATTTCTGTGCACATACAACTTTTGATGTGAACAAGTGAAGGCTGAAAAATTGATCCCAGAGAATAAGAAAGCTGACTGATGATTTTAAACACAGCAAAATTAGAACAATTTGTTATCCTTGGAACAGCAAGTCCTCAAACTCTGAGCCCGATTGATTTTTCAGCAGCCTCAACATTTCAAGTTTAAATTCACATATTAAATGGTTATGCAACTGAACTCATTACTAATGTAAACATCTTTTGGCTTCAGTAGGCTTAGAGAGACTGTGTCAGCAATTAACTTTGCTTGTTAAGGCTGTAATGGGGTGGGGGGAACCTTCATGTTGTGGTGGTGGTAGTTGGTATTCTGTTTTCTTTTAAACAAAAAAATACAAAGTGGTGGATTTTTAGACCCTTAGCCCCATTTCATATTGGCAGAAATAAGTCTAGATTCGGTTCTGTTTCAGTAATAACCTGAGCTGTTCTTTAGATCTGACTTACAGATACAGTCAGGGACTTAGGAGCTCTTAGGGTATTTCTACACGTGCTCCAGGGGTGGGAGTACTCCCTGTCATGGCACGCATTTCCAGGGGGGCAAGGGGACCTGTGCCCCCCCACATCTGTGCATGGGGTGGAGGCTGCACACTGCAGGCT
>NW_017728992.1:135151795-135156669 GCF_001723915.1 Gavialis gangeticus | reverse complement strand
GGGATGCTTTAATTGGAGCGGCTCCAAGAGCCACTCTATTTAAAGTGCCATGGTGCCTTGTGTATCAGCATCCCCGTGCTTCAAAATGGCAGAGAGCACTTTAAAGCTTGTCGAACAAGCTTTGGTTAAAGTATCCCTGCCGCCGTTTTGAAGCATGGGATGCTGATACATGAGATGCAGAAACTGGCTGGAGCATAGTAATTACCACGGTCCAGCAGACTCAATTAATCGAGTCTGCTCTGACATGCTATAATTACAGCGCATCAGAGCAGCCGCCCACCCATGTACAGGCAGCCTTAATGACTTTATCTGTGGTTATAGTTGTGGTGCAAAATTACATTCAGTTTATGCCCATAATTTTAAACCTGCATAAAAGAACACAAAAAAATGGCCAAACTGAACATGTGGCCTTAAGAATTGGAAAGTAGCTTCTTGCACTGTTAGGAAATTGAAGCTAGAAGGCACCTCATCAACATTACTGGGTCTGTGGCAGACCTGTCCAAAAGTGATGAGGTCACTGCTTTGAAAAGCTAGCAATCAAGCCAGCTGGAAATGTCTACCAAAGATGAGAAAATGTAACCATTTCTTGGTTACTTGGAAGTATCAGAAATGAAAGGTATGTTTGAGAGGAGAAACACAAACCATACACTGCGCTACAGAGAACATACAAAGACTTTATCATGAGGACGTGAGCTAAAATACACATGCTTTAGTAAGCTGTTTTTGCTTAAGAATGACCTAATGTACCAGATTGTCATTACAAGACATTTAATCCCTAGAGGAGGAAGCAGGAAGAATATTCACAAGTTTGAATACTATTTACTAATTGCTAATTGACTTGAGAAAAACTAAAAATGACTGGAAACTTCCACCACTATCCTGATACACACATGCACATTTATAATGAAAATGGCAGCCAAGACAAACAGCTAGCAGTGCAGTGCATCCTGTTGGCATCATGCTTTTGGCACTGCTGTAACTACATGGAAAACAAGTGATACATGAAATGTGTAAAGACATCTGTTCTATAACCTATGGGGCTTTACTCACAAAACAGTTGTAAAATCTTCTGGGGGAGAAAAATATTTCTGTATCTCTGCAGATGCTCTATTGTAAGAAAAATATCAATGAAAGGACGAGCAGGGCCAGATTAACACATAGGAAAACTAGGCACATGCCTAGGGCTGTGTGTGAAGAAGAGGCCCAGTTGTGCTTATTTTGCTGCAGCAGTGCCACCCAGCTCCTTTTCCCTTCTAGAGCTGCATGCTGCAGTTCCAAGTCCTGGTGGCAGCTGGTGCTGCTCCTGCTGCTGCTGCCGTATGCAAAGCAACTAGGTGCATAGTATGTTTGCCTACGGCCCCGTAAAGGGTACTGGCCCTGAGGACAAGCTGAGCTTTCAAGAGTAAACTGTTTACCAAATTCACTGTAAACCATTCCATTTTGTCTTTCATTTTAATATAACCTATCTGCCATTCACAAGTTACATTTACTGGGCCAGATTCACTTCTGGTGTAATTTCAGAAGGCCAATACAATTAAAATGTGAAATACATTAGCCTCAGTGTTTGTTTGTGACCTTTTTTGTTTGTAAAATACTTAAAGCTGTATTATGCTAAGCTGATCCCTCTATTTGCTACACTTAATCTTTCCAAATTTATCAAGAAGTGGAGAGCTGGGTAGCAGTGAAGAGTGTATTTAGAAGGACCTCACTGTAGGAGGTGTTGATTTGTTCACAACCCCTCCGATACCAGCCCCCTTATCCTGGCCAATCCAAACTTATCGTATAGGAAGATGGTGATGGGAGTTTCTCACAGTCTTAGTTATGCACACAGCCAGGAATTCTCCAAACTATCCCCTTCTCTATACCAGCACCCCCTTTCCTGATCACCACAAATCTAAGACCCTCAAAAGATCTTTTTGAAAGCACAAGTGATGCCCATATTCCTTTTGCCCTCTCAGAATATGTAGAATGTAGGTGATACTTTCTTCCATTTGAATTTGGGGAATTAAGTTCCTTTATTCCCAAAGTCCACAAGAAGTTTAACACCACATCAGTAAATCTGTGGAGTTACTATTATGTGAAAAGTTGTGCTTGAACCTACTTGTGCATATTTGAACTTACTTCACTAATTTGCATTACTGTCGCTTGTAGGTATTGTAGGGCTTTGGCCCCTTCTTGGTCGGTGCCTTGCCCCCTAGCGATGTCAGGGTGAGATTGGGTTTTGGTGCCACCGAGATGGTTCTTGCGCTGCTCCTCATCATCTGCCACGTCTTTGAAGTTTGTTGGGGGGGAAGGCAGTTCCCTGTAGGTGGCCCCAAAACAAAGGGATCTCAACCCTCATCTTTCTTTGTGGGGCTCCAACCTCCCCTTTACCCTACCCTTACCACATCCGTGGACTGGGAAAATTCTGCTCATCGCAGGTCTTCCCATGGATGATCGCTCCTCATCCACGCTGCCTGCCTCTGTATGGGTCAGGTCTTCCTGGCCGGCAATCTTTCCTGTGTCAGTCCCTTGTCTTTGAGCCGACTCTTTGGCAACTAAACCTGCCCCAGCTGGGGCTAATTGTAACTAAGGAGAACTTAACTGAAAGTGTCTGGCATCAGGCCCCTGGGATTCCATCTCCCTGAACCCACTTGGTCACTCAGGGCGAAGGAGAAACTTGTCCTTCCCTTCCCTCCTAGAATAAGTGGGGACAGGCAGCTGTCCCATGCCCAGCCTCTGTCAGCTCTCCCAGCATGACCTCCCTGGGGCCCAGCTAACCTGTAGTTAAACTTTCCTGGTCCCACCAGCTGGTGGTGCTTGTCACTCCCACGCAGGGCTTTGTAGCTTCCTGCACCTCCCTACTTGCCATGCTGTCCGGCAGTCCCTTGCTGCCACTCCCTGCCGCAGTACCTTCGCTCCCTGATGTGGCTGCAGCTCTGTTTCCTGGTGTCCCGGGGAACTGCTTTCCCCCGACAGAGCTCCCTGGCATTCCTCCATTCCTGAGGCTCGTGCCCCTTGTTCCATCTGTCGGAGATGCTTGGCTTCTTTTCCCCACACTTGGACCTGGTGCTCCCTGGCCCTGCAGCCAGCATCTTCCGGCCAGCGTTCTGCTCTCCTCTGCCTGGCCACTCAGCCGTATCTCTAGCTGCTTTTTGAGTAGCCTGTGCCTCTCCAGAGCCACACCCTTGGAGCTCACCGATTCACAGGCTCAAGCAGCTCCAGAACTTCCGAGCCTGCATCGGCATCTCTTCCCAGCTACTGTTCATCTTCACCCCTGTGGTAAGTATTGGGACCCATCGGGCGGGGTTTTGGGATGTGTTGTGGGGGCTTTTGCCTCCCCTCCCACAATTATCCTTCCCTATAGTTCCCAATTCTCCTTTTTCCTACACGACATCTGAAATAATTGGATCATGAAACAATTATAGACACTGTGTGCACGCTAATGATTTGTCTTTTAGGCTACAGACAGACATTACACATAAACCAGTTTGAAAATGTTTGAAACCAAGTTGAGATAAACCTGGTTGAATGTAGTATCAGACTTACCTGATTTGGGTCAAACTGGTTTATGCAGTGTTTGTTCCAGACCCCTTCCTGGTTTAACTTAAACCAGACTCCTCCAGCATCCCAGGATGCTCTTTGGGCTGGGCTCTCTGCACCCTAGCCAGAGCTCTGGCAGAGACTGCAGGTACAGCAGGGTCTGCCTGGCTTTCTCCTGCCCTACCCCCTCATTGCTGCTTGATGCTCAAGAAGCAATCCCCCCCTCCCTCCCATCTCCCACAGCATGGAGCCCAGCCCCACAGACCCTAGGCATGCGGTATACTAGCTAATGCTGAGAGTTGTCTGTGTGTGTGTGTCTCCACTTTCACTGGGACAGGCAGACAGAACAGTGACTGCTTAGGGCTTTTTGGAGCTAATCAACAGGTCAGCTGGTAACCATTCCTTCCTTGGAAAAAGCCGTTTAAAAAGAGCTTGAACTAATAGAGGGAGGCTATTGTTTTGCTGATGGGGTAATAAACACTGTTATCAGTCCCCAGCTAGCTTTCTCGCCTGTCAGTTTCCTGCAGATAGTATGAAGAATCAGGGAGGGAGATTGAAAAGCTCCATATCATCAGCAGATGCATGCAGTGCACATCCCCCCACTTTGCCTCAGAGTGCTAGTCCAGGGCTAGGGTCTGGCAACACTCCCACCCCTTGAGCAGCCAGCGGGAAAAAGCTGGGGGTGGTGCAGGCATACCTCCCTAATCAGAACATCCTGCCTGGGCCTGGCCATGCCCCCCCCCCTCAGGTCAGCACTATAGAAGGGAAGAGAGGGCTGCTCTAGTGCTCCCCAGCTTCTAGCCTGACCCACTGCAAGCATGTGCCTGAATTTTCTCAGTCCAGAGAAAAGGTCTGTGTGGTTACAAACTGGTTCAGCTTAGCCAGGTTAAACCAACGTGCAAAGGTTGAATCAGTTCAGGCTCAGGCTTTTTGAATGTCTGTCTCTAGCCTTAAAGCTTTCTGGGCTTGTATCACCTGTCTTTGGGCTGGTGAGAATCATAGGGGGGGGTTTTCAGTGTAACAGGAAAAGTGGGTTGTTTTATAGTTCTTGTGACACATACTAGACACAGTATTTACCATTCAAGGCTTTTAATATTACCTTTATCGCATGTTTAGAGCTGATTTCTACAGACCAAAAGTCTGCAGTCTGCACTGCTAAAAATAGTACTTATTTTTGCAGTACTATACTACTTCCACTGATAAAGAAACAGCATAGTGTGTATTCTAATTTGCAATTACTATTGTATGATACTGGCTAATAGTTCCCTAAAACCTTGCAAAGAAATATTTCACCAAAGTTATGGAAGTACCATAGTGCACACATGCATGCATGCACGCACACACACACACAC
>NW_017728992.1:135150618-135151749 GCF_001723915.1 Gavialis gangeticus | reverse complement strand
CACACACACACACACACACACACACACACACACACAGTATTTCTTGCATACAAAATACAGGTTTTTTCCCAAAAACCAGCTTCTAGACATTGGTGTGTACATTATATGGAAGAAATATGAAAAAAACAGGCTATGACACATACCAGGTAAAACCAAAAGTAAAAGTGATCCACAAGGAACAGGACAGTGAGCAAGCTCAGCTCCCTAGCTGCTGGACTCAGTTACTACAAGAAAATAAGTTTTTCCTCCTTATTCTTCCTTGGAGAAACAAATTGCATATTATAGTATTCTGGGGCATGTTGTATGTGAGAAACTATGGCATATCATTAACTTGGGAATTAACTAAATAACATTAAGGCCAGACGTGACTGACTGATGTGTTTTATACTATCACTTAAATTCCAGTAAGGCTCAGAGACCCATTGTGCTAGGCACTGTACAGACAAGCTTAATAAATAGGTCCTGCCCCAGGAAGTTTACGTTGAACAAGGAAGTAATATGTGGAGAAAACAAAGAGTTTAATAGAAAAGCAGAAATCTGAGTTTGTGATTGTCTTAACCCAGGCCTACAGAAATTATTTGTAGGCCCCACTGCAAAGGTCAATGTTAATGAGGAAGCAGTGGCTTTACTAATTTTAACAGAGAGTTTTTTGAGGGGGAGGGAGGAGGATGGGGATTCCCATGCAATGAAGGCATTATGACCAGGAAGAAGCAAAAAAGTAGGCAGTCAAGTTGGCCTCTTTGGCAGAGGGAAGATAAAGGCTGAGAGTGCAGTCAACTAGATTTTATTAGACCATCAACAGCAAGCATGGAGAAAGAGAGCAAATTTATTGCATGAGCAGCATGGGCAAGAAAATGCCCAAAGAAACACTAGTTCTGGAATTTAGGAAGCAGATAATGGCAGTAAGTAGGGGCTGAGCATTGGCAGAACAGAATACTGTGAATGGAAAGAGTACCAAAGGGTTGTGTACATGGAAGGAATTGCTGAGGGTTGTGTACATGTAAGGAATCAACAGCCATGTCAATGGAGTAGAGAAGATGAGGAGTGGGCAGGGCATCTGGGCTTCCAGTGGTAGGCAGGGTCCCTGACCCATGTTGTGGAGGAACTGGGTCACCTGTAACGTCTGGCTGA
>NW_017728992.1:135136179-135145618 GCF_001723915.1 Gavialis gangeticus | reverse complement strand
GTTCTGGAATTTAGGAAGCAGATAATGGCAGTAAGTAGGGGCTGAGCATTGGCAGAACAGAATACTGTGAATGGAAAGAGTACCAAAGGGTTGTGTACATGGAAGGAATTGCTGAGGGTTGTGTACATGTAAGGAATCAACAGCCATGTCAATGGAGTAGAGAAGATGAGGAGTGGGCAGAGAGCAGAAAAATTAACAGCATTGATGGATTGGAATTCATAGGAAGTGAATAGCAGGGCAGGTAGAGTAGGGTAAGTGCTGATAATCTGATTTAACAACATATTTTTCCCTTTAAAATTCAGCTATTTACGTGTATGTAGGATAAAAATGCATAGCTCCTTATGCTTTAGGGTATGATCCCACCAGGATTAGGAAGAATCTCAGTCTCAGGGAAGATAATCCCACCATGGGCAAGCATAGAGTTACTCGCACTGTCCCCTGCTCTTTTGGTTCTGTTCATTGTCAAAAACAGAATAGTAGAGTACATGGAGTACTAACATAAAGTAGCATGACAGTACTTGTGCTGTTATTCAGCAGGTATCTATTCTCTAGTAACATTTAAATTATGTAAAATGTATCGTCCAAAGAAGGGACTTTTGGATTGGATAAATTTATGGATCAGATCTATTAATGACTATTGAACAGAATGGTTGGAAATGTTTCCTCTGGCTTCTGTAAATGTATAATTGTGGATGTCAGGGAGGGTACTGAACAGGGGATAAAATCACTCTCAGTTTAGTGCTCTCCCTCTCTAGCATCCACTTCTGTGGATGTCAGAGACCAGATACTGGGCTAATGGACCATTGGTCTGACCCAGTATGGTGCTTTTTATATTCTTAAATAGTATGGGAAAAATACTTGTCACTTCCATTACAAAAGTAGATGTAGCATTCCCTTACAATGTCAATGCAGGCACGTTTTTTGGAGCAATGACTTTATCTATTGCTTCAACAGAAACTTGAAATAGAGACAAAGAACACAAGTCTGTTTAGGCTGACAAGTAGGAATAAAGAATCTTTACTGAACTACCAAATTTTTGAACATTTAGTTTGACCCTTACCCTTGAAGGCTAATGATGAAATATGGATCATGATCATTTCCATTATTTATTGAGTCATATTCTTTGATAACTTTAGGGAAGTTCTAAGAAGATCTCAGAGAAAGGAAGAAACAGGATTTTACAGATCTTAGAACTTTTTTTCCTCCTGTCATAAGCCCTTGGTGCAGCTTAGTTCATGGGGACAGTCAGAGAAATCTGTTATTCAGTTTTGTTTTCCATTTCACTTTTAAGGGAGAACATGTATCAGTATGTAGCATCTTTGAGTTTCATTAATCACCCTCTGCTAATTAACTATGTAGAAGTGTTTGTTGTCAACATAGTCAGTGGAAAAGGAGTAGTTTACCTAATAAAACCAAAACGGAGTCATGGGGTGAGGAAGAAGGGGGAAAGAGAGAGAGAAATAAGCAAAGGATTTAATTGATCAAATGTATTACCCTAATGCAGTGATTCCCAGTCAGGGTGCCAGGGTTCTTGGTTGCCTTGTGATCCCTTCAAGGGTGCTGTGGGGTGCCACACACTGGGCACATCTACACGAGACATTTACTGCACAGTTGACTACTTAGCTGCACAATAAATGTCTCAGCACCTACATATGCACCCCTATTAGGCTGGAGTAGATTAATTAATACTGCAGCAGGATAGTACTTGTATTCACAAATACTTGTGAATACAAGTACTATCCTGCTGTGGAGTAAAAAAACTCCACACATGTAGACACTGGAGGGGCTGGCTGGGGCACAAGAGTGTTTCAGTGCAGGGGCTGCCTATGGCTAGCGCGGCACTGAAGCTCCCTCATGCACCAGCTAGCCCCTCCACAGCACATTTAACCAGGGGAGAGAAACCCTGGGCTGGCAAGCTGACCCCCGGGCTCTCTGCCAGCCAGGGTTGCTCTGCCCTGGCTCCACATGTTGCTCCTGAATAAATTGTGGAGACCTGCTGTGATCTCTCTAAAAATTGGTCTATTATTTTTCTGACACCAAAAAAATGAGTGCAAACTAAGAGCTGGCATTAACAGGTGCATTAACTCTAATGAGGGGTGCCATGAGTCTAAAAAGTTTGAGAGTCACTGCCCTAATGTAATGTTGTTTCATTGTTAGTGCTCCTCTGACACGAAGCATGGCTCGGAAACCTTTAATTAGAACCCTTCTCTGACCCATATATTAGAAGTTAGCAGTTCACTATTGCACTCTTCTGGATTTAGTCAGTGGTGGAGGAGCATGCCTACCAAACCTGCGCATTGCCTTTTCTTTTCATTTATTACATTATCCACATCTTCTTGAATCCCTGACCTAAGGATTTCTCAGGACCAGATAGAAGCAAGAACTCCATGAATACACTAAGGACCAGGCAGACATATTAGGTCAAAGAAGTGACATTTCTATGGGGTGTATTCTTTCCTTAATGCAAGCAATGCAATTTTCATTGACATTCATAGCAGTTACTTGCTTACACAAAGAGGTGAATATATCCTTATGTTCAGTCACTAACACAGCTGTTTATCGTGTTATTACGATCTTTACTAGTACCCTAAGAGTTTTCCGGAATATACAAGAGACACATTACAATTTTTTCATCAGTTACGTATTGTGTTAATTCTGCTCATATTACTGTCCTGTTATGTTCTCCATTTCTTCTCCAGGCAGCTTTAAGTGCCTTGAAACAGTTTTCAGAACAAGGACTGAATCCAGTAGAAGGGGCTATGAAGGTTGAAAATGGTTCACTTGAAAAGTAAGTATCATTTAAATTCTGCATTTTAAGGCCCATATGGTATTGTAGATAAGGAGTATTAATTAAAAACATAGTTACCCCTTTAAATCATTACAAAAAACCTGTGGTTCATTTCCTCCAGAATTTACATGTGATTTTTGATAATCTAAGAGGATTTCAGGATTTCAGTCATAGTGTGACTTTTAATGCTTACAAACTGGCAATGATGCAGTTGCTTGCTTATGCAATATTTTTCTTCTTATTCTAGTGATCCTGGGTAATTAGCATAACATGCTTTTAGTCAAACAGGTCATTGTACATGATGCTGCATGAAAATAGGATAGCTTTCTGCCAGTACTTACGTATGCAATAAAAACGTGAGAGTAAATCAGTTTCTTTCAAGCCTCCTTCAAGTCTTTTATTTGTAAAAGCCAGGATTTTTCTGAATTTGTAATGTAGTTTAAAAATCTAGTTCTGTGTTACTAAGTTAGAAAGCAGTGTAGTAAGAAAGAAATAGACTATAAATATAAGTGGCATTTGGAATTTTCAATAGATACATTGTACCTATTTATAAACTAATTTAATCAGAAACATTTTTCCACATGATCTCATCAGCATAGTATCTGAACATAAATATTGTTGTTTCATTTTTAAATGTTACCTTTCACACTGACCTTTGAATTTCATATGCCATCTGCTAATAAACATGTCTTAAAGATGTGCAACCCCAGCCCTTACCACTCTTGTTAATGTATTAATCTTTCAGACAAGTCAAGCATCTGGGAGAAAAAGCAGACAATAAACAGACTAACTCAGGCACCATTGCTCAGGACTGCAAGGATTCAAAGGCTGTCGTCTAGGAGCTTCCCAGCACCCACGGCTGCCACTGCATCCTTATAAACCTGTCAACACGCAATAGGGTGTATGTGTACAAGGAAATGAATGACTAATACCATTATTTGAGTCTTATGTGAAGACAACACTATTCTAACACAAGAGATAATATACATGGTACTGTTTATTCAACCAGGGAAAAAATAAAATTGAACATTTCCCTCAGAACTTAAGATCAGACTAGAACTGAATTACCCAGAGGCAGAAGAAATCTGATCTTGTTACTGATGCTTAAAATAACAATCAATTAACAAAAAGTGTTAGGGGAAAAAGGGAAAGTTTAAAATTGACTAATAATGAAGAAAAATAAGAGTCAGCATTGGTCCAGTTACACAATTTTTTCATAGTGTAGTTTAAGTTCAGCTTACTGTTTTTTAAATAATGCTTGAATATTTTAAAATTAACCAATGACAGTGCTGTGAGAATTGTAGTTGTTGTCTTCATATATAGTCATACAGCTTATCTTTTTATGCAGAATAATGCATTCTTCATTCTATATGAATATGTATGACTTTAAGATGCACTACTCAGAACTGTATGCAAACAGAAGTTTAAATCATGACAAGTATTTGCTTAAACATGAACTGATGTTAATGATGATCAGTCACAATATACTCCAGGAAAAGCAGATATGGTATTTGATTTCCCTTGCCATTATCAATTAAAGAGGCGCCTTGCCTCCAAGGATCATTTCCCCTTCAGTTCTGCTCTCTGTTGTGTGAAGCACATCTACACCCCATTCTGTGTGTTGTACCAACCCACCGTTTGCATCAACTGAGTGTTTTTAATAACTGCATTCTGACCAAGAACAGCAGATAGGTTTGAAATGTTATCTAGAAAAAGGGGGGAAACCCCCCCTGTTGAAACAGTTGTTGAGTTTCTTCTGCATAGAAGGAGTACCAGTAGAGATGAGGCTTGCAGCTGCACTCTGTACCAGCATATTTGAATTAACGGTTTGGCCAAATGCAGTAAAACCACGTCAGTTCATGTGTACAATGCTAGTGTTGTCTCTTTCTTTATCCTGCAAAAGTATTCAGCTAATAGAACAATTCTCAAGGAGACTCTTAGAGTATCAAATTAATGAATGTCTAGAACAAATAATAGGACTAGATAGTGCCTTTCAGGGGAGGATCCACAGGGGGTGCAATGGCGTGATTGCACCTCTTCTTTTGGATTGGAACTCACCACAGGAGCTTCCAGGGATTTTTTTTAAATCCCTAAAGCAGGTGAAAATCCTCTCTCCCTTCCCCTTCCTGCTCAAGGGCACACTCTTCCCAGTCCCTTCCCACTGCCTGGCTTTCCCCACTGTCCCAGGGGCTGGGAAGCACCAGAGATGTTCCTGCTGGGGCTGGGCTGAGCTGGGCTCAGCTGGAGACAGACAATGGCAGCAAGGATGGACAGGATGGATTCCCTTTCCCTGCACCTGCTCCAGGACCAGGCAAGGTGGGCGAAACTACTTTCTAGCCAGTTGTTGCCGCTGTTGTCTCCTCAGCTGAGCGCAGCCCCTGCTCAGCCCAGCTGACTGTGGAGCTTCCCTGTCCTCGAACAGTGGAGAAAACATCAGCAACAGGCAGTGGAGGGGTAGGGGAGGCAAAGGTAGGGATGGGGACATGTTTCTGAATGGGAAGGGGAAGAGAGTAGGGATTTTCATCTGCTTTAGAGACTTAAAAAAGTCTGCTGGCACTGGTGGAATCAGAAGAGGTGGCAAGCAGTGGGACATCCCGGATCTGCCCTGGTGTCTTTCACCACAGGGCTACCTCCAACAAAACTGTTATGACTTCCATCTAGCAAAGTAATTTTAGTTTTCAGGATATAAAATGTCTTTCCATGGCTTTCTCTTTGTTGTTTTTAAATATTATGCAACCAGAAAATGATGCAGCTGTCAACTACACAAGCATGACAATAGCCACACACATTACAAGATTTCACAAGCATGTAAACCACAAATCACAACCTGGCTAAACCTCATAGAAAAACAAACAACAATATAGGGAAATAATACAATGTACCTGGGCCCCATCTGAGAAAGTCCTTTGATGTTCTATTAAGGTTCCTCCACAACATAATATGGTCTGTACTAAAACCCACCAAGCTAGTGGCTGCTAAAAGAAAACAAAAAATTATATCCATGGAACAATAGCTTTATATCTGATAGTCCGGTGTAATGAGCACTCTCTCCTCCCTTCAGACTCCATAACTTTCTTAAGGCCTCATGCTGAGCATTACCTTAAAGAAACTGATCATTTAGCTCCTGTCAACTGGAAGGTTTCCAGAGGCATTTGCTAACTGGCTCTTAAAATGGTAGCTGCCTATAGAAATACTGAACCCTGTCCTGTTTTGCTCAAGGGGCACATTGTTTTGCTGGTTATGGGAGGTTCTGTTGTACCCATTAATCTAACAGTTTGCCAAGGGATACTTCAAGACTGGGCTTAGGCTGTACTGTTGGCAATGTCCAAATATGCAGTGCATAGAAAAGGTCCTATTATCCCCTTACATTGGAGAAAACCTATTAGAGAGAAAGCATGTTTAGGAAAACTTCACATGGTGAACTGATGAGTTTCCAGGCTAATATCCTGTGTGTTGGAGAGGGATTTAGATGGCTATCCATCAATTCTGTACCATTGTATAGTGTCAGTTTTGAGGCACATTAGTGGTTGTGGCTCAATATAGCCATTTTAGTCTAGATAGAACATCTGCTCCATGCAACACCACTGCAACAAGGATGAGTTTCTTAAAGAAAATATGCAGTTTATTATTCAACTGCATGACAGTGTCCTTTGGCCATAACTTGGTACCATTAATTTCCAGCTTCCCAAAGATCCTGATGCAAATTTAATTCCTGGTATGTGTCCCCAGTCTTCAAACTTTATCATTCCTGTTGGTGCACAACTGTTCCTAGTGGTTTTTCAGTTGGTGGGGTCAGAATGTTCTTTGAGAATGTTTTCCTGCTGCAGTCTTGTCCTTCAGCAGCCCTGATCATTTCTTCATTTTCAGATAAAAACAGGTAAATAAAAAAAAATCATCATCTTTAGTAAATATGTCAAAATTATGTCAAATATGGCGGGCATCTGAAATAGGTCAACATTTTTTAGATATGGAATAGTTCTGATTGGTGTCATTACAGCAAATTATTGTTGTATTTATTGTTTTTAGATTGTCTACTCTTTTGGGGCAGAAACTGTCATCTACTTTGCTTGCAAGGTGGGTAGAGTGCTGCAGATGTTACTGCAGTCCAAAGGAGTAATACCATTACTTATCCATACAGGGAACATCTTTCATCCAAGGACCTCAAAATCACTTTCCACAAAACTGATCAAGTGTCATATTCCTTATTGTACAGCTCATGAAATTGAGGTACGTATAGACTCAAGTGGTTATTTATTTTTGTTCCTGACTCCACACTCTACCAGGCTACCTAGCAGGCATGGTGTCAGAGTGGTTAAGGGCGCCAGAGGCTACCTCCAGTCAAGCCAGATGTCCCTGATCATTTGGGCTGATTACTCAAAGGTTAACCTGCTGTGCTGTTAAAGCACCTCATTCATTGTGTGCCTTAGCCACGCTAGCCCAACTGACTGTTATGTGGACTTCTGACTTTTTTTGCACCATGCTACCATCTCAAGCAGATACTGATAACTTCTGCTAACTAGAAGTTAACAACCCCTTTTTACAGGTTAACAAACCCAAATCAACATCACGTATGAGTTTTCAATGCCTTCTAACACAGCTGCTAGGTTTATATTAAGAAGTAACCCATACATTGTACACACAAAAAAATAACGTTCACAGATGATATGCAAAGGCCTTGATAACTCAAACAGGCCATGAATATATGGATTTTACTGAAGGTTCACTTCCAGTTTTTATTCATGTTTTGTCTAATGCAGTTAAAGAAGCAGGGAATACACCTGCCTAATTTCACACTTGAGTTTTTGCCCTGAGTCACAAATACAGCTTATCAATAAATGCTCACTGCAGTCTGGAAAATATTTGTATTCACAAGTGTAGAGTGATCCCTGGATTTCCAAGAAAGCAAATGCATTGCCTGCACTAATGCAAAATGCAGAAGCATGGTGACTATGGGAAGGGAGTAGATGAACAAGATATCTGTCTCACACCCATCTCCCTGTCTTGGTGTGCACAACATGGATGAATGTATCCTTACTGCAAACCTCTCTCAAGTCAACAGAGAATGACACCAGGACGTACATTCACCCTTATTCAGTTAATTGAAGCCACATACAGAGGACTTAAAACTAAAATGATAACCGATGATGCATTTATAGGCCCTTCATGGACTGAGTACAGGAGAACGTATTGAGTTTCTGGCTCCCTTTATCATCCCACCCTTCTGAGGCATGAGGAAATGGGGCTGAGCCAGATGAGGCTCTTAAAGGTCAACAGAGGAGAGATCTCTATTTGTGTATCTGTGGCTCTAGGATTACAGAATCTTCTCCTTTCTGTGGAATTAGAATAACTATGAAATTAGGTCCTCTTGAAAAAGGTGTAAAGCCCTTGATAACTCAGGCCACAAGTACATGGATTTTGCTGAAGGTTTGCTGCCAATTTTTATTCATCTTTTGTCACCTGGGGCTGTTCCATTTGCCCAGGAAACCCAATAGAAAGACTCCTATTCACTGAAGTGACAGTTGAAGTTAGTATTATTAAAGTGAATTGTCTCATAAATAGACTCAATTCTTTTTTATACCTAAATGTATGCAGTTAAAATGTATTACAGGCAATGCATCCAGGGCACCCTCCTTTTTTCATTTTTATTTGTATTCTTTTAGAAGCTTTTCAAAAACTCATTCCCCAGAAGAAAGACTTCCTGGACAACAGCTAAGCCTCTCCTTTGCACTCTCCAAAGGGAAAGAACCCCAAAGCCAACGGAGAAAGAAAATCGTGCATGCATAGCTTTCGTTTTGTTAGGTCATCTCTGTAGAATGATCTGAGCCTGAGCAAGTGCACATACAGGTGGATCGTGTGTATATGGTGTTTCTGTGGCATGATTTATATTATTCCACATGAACAACACTGGTTTTCATTTTCGTTCATAGTGCCTGTTATTTGCTCTGCAATTAGTCATGGTTGGCTGTGGGCTTTTGTACTTGATGTTTTAACTTTGTAACACTTCAGTGCAAAGAAATGTTCAAAAACAATGAAAACATGTTTCCAACCTGTTCCTAATTAAATAGCCCTTAATAATTGATTAGTAGGAAATAGAGAGTGAAACTCCTAGAAAGGAAGAGGATTCCAATCTCCAACATGGTTTCTAACCTGAAAATGCCACTTATATTTAAGGGCACATTCTTCTCTCAGCTATAACCACTGAGCTATATTCAAACCTGCCACAAGCAACACAGTTCCAGTAAAGTTATGTCCACTTACTCAAGGGCTGAGCTTAGCCCACTGAACTGAATAGGGTTGCACTGGAAGAAATAAGATGACACTAAGCCCAGAGAAGACAATTCATGTTGCTCACAACTTATGCACTGAAACAGACAGACAGAGCCTGCCTACTTATTTCTGTTTAGGTACCCAGTAAATTTCACCTGTTAAAACTGCTCAAGTGCAATCATAATTAAAATCAATATTAAAACATAATTGTCCTGATTCCTATTAATATAGAGGCCCATTTTCATCACACAGCCTGAAGACTCTACTGGGGAATTTTGTGCAGCTGAGAATTGGGCTCAGTCATCTCCCACAGTTGGACATAAATAATTTTCTCCCGTTCAACACAGTTACAACTTATATGAAACCTCCATCATAACCACATAC
>NW_017728992.1:135127703-135131179 GCF_001723915.1 Gavialis gangeticus | reverse complement strand
CCGTTCAACACAGTTACAACTTATATGAAACCTCCATCATAACCACATACCAGTAATAAGAAAAACTCATTGAGGGCAGCAACAACAAACAAATTGAAATCTTGCCTGTTGAACTTAGTAGGAGTTTTGCTGTTAACGTCAACAGAAATGGGGTTCAACCCAAAGACTAGGTTCCACACCAGATCTACAAAGCCAAAACAACCGCATCTAATTATTATAATGAAAAGGTATTTACATTGAAAATGTCTTACCTTATTACATCAGGTAATAGCATGGTTTGTTTTATATTTCAATCCATAAGTCTTCCTCTGAATAGGAACAGAATGTAAAATTAAAAAATATAGGAGATTTCTTATAAAGGGAGATTCATCAACCCAGAATGCAGCATAACATACTGGCTAACAATACTCAAATCAGATGGCTGGGTAGGTGGTTAGGAAAATATATAAATTCCCCATTCCTTCCCAGCCAAACTCACTGATAGTGCTGAAAATTATTATTGGTTCTAACCCCCCCCATCCTAAATTGCAGTGAAGGGAAGCAAGGGTTTACCAGGGCCAAGTCATGCCTGACCAACCTGATTGCCTTCTATGACAAGGTGACTGGCTCTGTGGATGGGGGGAGACCAGTGGATGTGGTGTACCTTGATTTAAGCAAGGCTTTTGATACGGACTACCACAACATTCACACAGGCAAGCTAAGGAAGTACGGGCTGGATGAATGGACTGCAAGGTGGATAGAAAACTGGCTGGAGCTTTGGACTCAGAGAATAGTAATCAATGGCTCAATGTCTAGTTGGCAGCCGGTATCAAGTGGAATGTCCCAGGGATCAGTCCCGGGGCTGGTTTTGTACAATATCTTCATCAACAACCTGGAAGATGGCACAGGGTGCACCCTCAGCAAGTTTGCAGATGACACCAAGCTGAGGGGAGTAGTAGATATGCTGGAGGGTAGGGCTAGGATTTAGAGTGACCTAGACAAATTGGAGGATTGGGCCAAAACAAATCTCTTGAGGTTCAACAAGGACAAATGCAAAGTTATGCACTTAAGATGCAACAATCCCATGCTGCAGTAAAGGTTGGGGACCAATTAGCTGGGCAGCAGCTCTGCAGAAAAGGACCTAGGGGGTAACAGTGGACAACAAGCTGAATATGAACCAGCAGTGTGCCCTTTTTGCCAAGAAAGCTAATGGCATACTGGGCTGCATTGTTAGGAGTGTTGCCAGCAGGTCAAGGGAAGTGATTATTGCTCTCTATTCAGCACTGGTGAGGCCACATCTGGAGTACCGTGTTCAGTTTAGGGGCCCCCACTACAGAAAGGATGTGGACAAATTGGAGAGAGTCCAGTGGAGGGCAACGAAAATGGTGAGGGGCCTGAGGGACATGACTTCTGATAAAAGACTCAGGGAACTGGTCTTATTTAGTCTAGAAGAGGAGACTGAGAGGGGACTTAATAGCCGCCTTCAACTACCTGAAGGGGCGTTTGAAAGAGGCTAGAGCTAGATTGTTCTCAGTGGTGACAAATGACAGAACAAGGAGCAATGGCCTCAAGTTGCAAGAAGAGAAGTTTTGGCTAGATATTAGGAAGACTTTTCTCACTAGGAGGGTTGTAAAACACTGGAACAGGTTACCCAGAGAGGTGGTGGAAGCTCCAACCTTGGAAGTTTTCAAAACCCGGCTAGATAAAGCTTTGCCTGCTTTGAGCAGGAGGTTGGACTAGATGACCTACTGAGGTCCCTTCCAAACCTAACTTTGTATAATTCTATCATTCTACTTGCTAGTAATGTTAGAAATACCCAAGGCATATCTGCTAAGAAGCAGATAACAAGCTCTCCAGATTCAGTAAACAGCAGAACTAAAGGATTGAAATGGATGTGGGTCCTTATAAAAGGAAATTACAAACCCTGAGGCTACATATTTAAGTGAACAATGATAATCAAGTTAGTTCTCCCCTTATTGTAAAATATTTGTGGAATGCTCTCAACATGCTCATCACAGAAAAAGACATTGTTCCTACTCTGGGACAGCTTGCTACAATCTAAGTTAGCAGGGAAAAAAAGAACTAGGCACTAGAGGCCAGATTTTCAATAGAATTTGGCTCCTATTTAGGTTCTATGAGTGGCAACATTTTCAAGAAATCTCTGGCCGTTAGTCATTAAGTTTGACTATTTGGGTTAAAGCTATTTTGACATTGGCCTTAGAAGACAGCAAGTCATGTCAGCTTAGGAACTTTGCAGTAGGCATGACACTGTTTGATATTACTGGAACATTTTGCCTAAGAAGCAAGTTTTAATCAAGGCAGCTGGATGTATTCAAACCACAACAATCCTCTAACCCTTGCCTTTCTTTCCTCAGTTAGATTCTTAACAAAGATTAGCTCTTCACTAAAGTTGGTTAAATATGTTTCCCTATAAAAATATTTTGAATGGGGAAAAATCTTTTAGAAAATAAAATGCTATGAGATCTTAACTTCGTATTTTCCACAATGCTTTTTATGTTAGCTTTCAAAATTTTTGGCTTACTTAAAAAAAAGTCATATTTTTTCTTACTGTAAACTAGGTTTTTGGAAATGAAACAAACACAATCATTAACATTTCAGTTAAAATCACAGAAGTTTTTGCAAAAAATGATAAATGGGTGCATTTTGATTCCTATGAACTGGACACAATGTTGAACTATGTTTTGACTCATCTTCCTGATTAAGATCAGGGTAAACTTTTTTAAAGCATTTATGTGACAGGTACCTAAGGGCTAGGTTCACAAAGGGTCTTGGTGCATAAGGTTCAGCCAAATTCCAAAGTTTTGATCATCAAAGCCCTTGCTTACCCGTCCAACAGGAGGGGCAAAGAGGGCTCTCAGCCCAGCCTACCCCATAGCTTGAGTGTCCGGGCACTTTTTTTTAGGGAAGTGGAAGATGAAGCTTTGAATCTCTTTAGGCTGAGGAGAGCCTATAACCCAAAATCCCTACTTTCTGTATGACTGCTATGGCCATTAGACTACTGTACAAAGGTGAGTATGAGTCCACCATATGAAAGTAGCTGTGGGCACTGTAGTGAATGCCATTAGTTGGCATTAAATATTTTCTGGGAAAGCCTACTGGATCTGGCTCATCAAAGGGACTTATGTGCCAAAATGCCTAGCTTGTGAATCCCAAACTGCCTTAGGCAGGGCATAAACATCAGGGATCCTGCCTACCCACTCCTGCCCTGGCTCATGCAGCCTAGCTGAACATTCATAGTAGGCAAATTCAAGCACCCAAGGCAGTTTTTTTTCAGACAATTTGGGCACTCCGTGGAGTCTTAGGTGCCTAGGTCGTTAGCCAGGGTTTTCACTTCCTTTGACTTAAATGTCCAAATTCCCCTTAAATCCCACTTTAAATACTAGCTTTTCTTTGAGGCTCACCCCTAAATTACAAAGAGCAGTGGTATCTTTAGGTGGTGTCCCACTCTGTACTAATTTTGATAAGTCACACTCTTA
>NW_017728992.1:135100195-135122703 GCF_001723915.1 Gavialis gangeticus | reverse complement strand
CAGACAATTTGGGCACTCCGTGGAGTCTTAGGTGCCTAGGTCGTTAGCCAGGGTTTTCACTTCCTTTGACTTAAATGTCCAAATTCCCCTTAAATCCCACTTTAAATACTAGCTTTTCTTTGAGGCTCACCCCTAAATTACAAAGAGCAGTGGTATCTTTAGGTGGTGTCCCACTCTGTACTAATTTTGATAAGTCACACTCTTACTTGCCTAACCCTCTCCCTGTATTATACAGGGAGGACACGTCTACGCATGCATTTGATGCAAGATCAGTTTACCTACAAGTAAAATACTCACAAGTAAACACTCCTGGGCAGGCATCTACACAAGCAGGGACTTGGCAGCAGATTTGCTGCTCTTGGCACCAAATTGGTGCCACTTCCTGCAGCCCTGCAATGGGCCCTTGCCACCAGTGGGGGGAGCTCCAGGCTCTGACTGCAGCAGCTAGCAGCTGGCAGCCCTCTTGAAACGGCAGCCACACTCTCTGCTCCCTGGCCAGCCACTTCCCTGGTGAGGAGCAGCATGCACAGTGCAGAGGCAGCATGCAACAACTGTCTCCTCACTGCTTCTGCCTCCCTGCACCATGGCTGCTCCAGCCCCTGTCCCTGGCAGCGAGGACCAGTGCCCCAGGCCACCACACTAGCCCTGCTGTCCCACCGTGCCAACTGCCAGCTGGCCCACAGCCATCTGTGCCCTCCTGGCTCCCCCACATGCAGCAACCACCAACAGGCCACAGCACACCATCCCAGGGCACCCCTGTCACACAGCTGCTACCTGAACCCTGTCTGGCTGGCTGGAACTTGGCAGGGACACTGATGACGTGCTGCTGGATGCCACCACAGGGCCCGCCCTCACCCTCCTGGGCCTCAAGTCTCACCGCCTCTGGACTCTCCAGGCCAGCCAGGACTGGTGGCTGCATGTTGTTCAGCAGACCTGGGACAACAAGCAGTGGCTGGAGGCATTCTGGATGACCCAGGACAGCTTCCCAGACCTTCTGAAGCAGCTCTGGCCACACCTGGAGTGGCAGGACACCACCACATGGCTGTCCCTCCTCACAGACACCTTGCTGGCCCTCGCCTTGCTCAAGCTGGCCATGCTGACCAGCCTCCACTATGTGGGCCATCTTTTTGGGATGGGCAAGGCCATTGCCAGGGAGGCCATCCTGGAGGCGTGCAGCGCCCTCCAGGACGTGCTGGGGCACATGGTGCTCTGTGTGTGACCCCCTGATGGTGGTGGCAGGGTTCCATGCCCTGGGATTCCCTCAGTGCATTGGGGCCCTGAATGGGACCCACATCCCCGTCACCTGCCCAACCCACAGCAACCACCCCTACTACACCCAGAGGGGCTTAGCCTCTGCGAAGCTCCAGGCTGTTGTGGACCACGGCCGGGCCTTCACACACGTGAGTGTCAGCTGGGCAGGCGGTGCCCACAATGCCCATGTGTTCCATAATGCTGTCCTGCCAGGCCTGGTGCAGAGTGGCTGCTTCATGCCAGGGGTCCCGGCCCTGCAACTGGGCCCCATGGTGGTCCCACCCCTGCTCATCAGGGACCCTGCCTACCCACTCCTGGCCTGGCTCATGCAACCCTACACTGACTAACTGAACCCCCAGCAGAACCACTTCAGTTGGTGCCTGTGCTGGACCCGCATCCTGGTGGAGCGTGCCTTCGGCCACCTGAAAGGATGCAGGCACACCCTCATTGCCTGCCTTGAGTTCACTGAGGACAACCTACCCTGGGTCATCATCTCATCATTACTTATGGCAATCAAACCTGGGTGCTCTCACAGGCAAATGCAACACTACTAGATCATTTTGCAAGAAAGACGTTACGGAAAATTGCTGGTGCATAGTATGATCCCATGACAGAAGAATGGTGCATAAGAACCAATAATGAGTTGTATCAACTGTAGAGACCCAACTCTGACAGGAAATTAGAGCACAGCAACTGAGCCACATTGAAAGAATGGAAGCAAATCTGGACACTAAAGAAAGTGCTCCTCTGGGTGCTGAAAGGAAAAAGGCCACCTGGACAACCAAGATGAAGATGGCTAGATGATGTACTATCAGACCTAAGAACAAGCTGTGGGTGATTAGAGGACAAAGGCACACAACACATGGGAATGGATGAAGATAATGGAGGTAGCCAAAAGCCTCTAGTGCTAAATTATTATTATCATCATTGTGGTGTTACCTTTAAGCCTTCATGAAATAATTATTTATGTAACACACGCTAATTCGGAGCTGAAAGCCAAGCAAATCTTAATGCAAAGAACAGGCAATAGTTTGATGAAACCCAGATCTCCCATGTTTTGCAAATAAAAGTTAGATGGGGGCAATATGAACTTTAATTTAGGGAGCCTTTTGGGTAAAATTCATCAAATTTTGGATGGAGTTAAAATGTACTGTCTGCACATTTCTTGCTAGGATAACGTTTCCTTCATCTTTCCTTTGGTGTCATAAAAGCCCCTTTCAGGAGTGGGGTTCAGGTTGTTCCCAAAAGCTATTAACCCAGATTGTGTACTTAGGAGGATTTCTCTGACTTCCATAATTCTGTGGTATTCCTTTTAGCAGCCAAAAAGCCAGTTACAGGAATGTCCATGTGCACTTATTTGATGCAAGTTCTGTTACTGTTAATGATTAATACAGCACCAAGAGTGTGTGTGATGCTTTATAGACAAAAAACCATATCCCCAAAGAGATTGCAAACAAAAATCTACAGGTCCCCAAGCACTTCCTATCTAGCATAGAGTGTACTACCCAAAATAGTCCCATTTAAATCAATGGGGCTACTGACACTAGTAAGTACTGGGTAGGAAGTACTTGCAGAATTAGATTGCAAGTTAAGACATGATGATGTGATTAGGGAAAGAAATACTGGTGGTAGGGGAGGGAGGGAGAGTAATAAGATTATACAGTTGCTTTGGTAGTAACAAAGGTGTCTATAGGGTTTGTGTATTTTTAATATTTTGTGTTATTTATGATATGGTTACTAAGAGAGGAAGCTAAGATTTATAGGCCACAGAGGAGGAAGTGCATTTCAATACTTGAATGAAATGAGAGTGAGGCACAGCTATCAAGGTTGGTGGTGAACAAAGAGGGAATGGCCAGGCATGTGCTGGGGCGCCTATGGGGTGCTGTGGAAGAGGCGTGTATCAGGAGACATAGCCACATAGTTCTTCAGGGTTTCATAGAGGGCATTTAAAGAAATTTCCCAGTCAATTTCCAGCTTTTGGCAAGACAAGAGCAAACACATCTGTGACATTTGTGCAATTGTTTATACTACAAACCAATGTGTACCATTGCCAGTTTCACTATTGCAACACAGACAGAATTTTTTCTTCCCTAATTGAAAGTGTGGAACACAACGGACCCTTTAAACACAGAGAAAACAACCAGCTGAAACTAGTAGTAAGAAAGATATCAAGCATGACAGACAATAGGCCCTCTGCCCAGTAAAACATGTAGTAGAAGCCAGGGCATGTTCTTTTTGAAAATGTTGAAAGCCTACATGCTGTAATATTACAGTACCTAGTGCTTTCATGCCAGGAGCTCAAAGCATCCCAATGAGGAGAGAAATCTGTTTCGCAAATAAGAGAAGTAAAGTGCACATTGGATGCAGAATCGACTCCAGATCTCAGAGGAGGTCGGTGGCATCTGTCTCAGGAATATAAGCTTTATTGTACAAATATTAGAAACAAATGGTGAGAGTGAAAAGGTATGCGGCCTTCCCAAGGGCCAAACATGAAACACTTGTCGGGACTATAACCTAAGAGTGCTGCCTCCCAAGTCCCAGCTCTAATCTTTTGGACACACATCGGTGGAATTTTGCAGTGATTCTGTTTCATTCAAAGGAGTCTAGAAAAATGCAGCACTAGGTCAATTGTTTGCTGTACCAAGATAACCAGAGAAAATGGATAACAAGCAAACTCTAGACCTGCTTGAATAATAACATCTCCTTACAGAAAAGTTCTGCAAGGCAGCAGCGAGCAAATGGGAAAAATAAAACCATCACTAGTGAAACCAATCTGGGGATTAGCAAAAGCAACAAACCAGCACCAGGTGAGTTTAGCAGGTGTTTGGGAGGTTGGTGACCAAGTGCTCCAAGTTTCTGACAAACCCCAGGGACATCCACAACCTGTGTTGAACACAGTGTTGTGACTTACTCTTGGTGCTCAACTCTCACTTCAGTGACATATCGACAGAACCCAACTAGCTTCCATGTTGATAATCCTTGCCGATATGCATTTCAAGGGCTTAAGACAGTGATTCTTAACTAGGGTACCCCAGCAACCTGGAATGCCTTGAGAGCCTTTCAAGAGTGATGCAAGATGCCACACAATTCATAGATTCATAGATGTTGGGGTCAGAAGGGACCTCAATCATCATGTCTGACCCCCTGCATAGACAGGAAAGTGTGCTGGGTTCAGATGACCCCAGCCAGATGCCCATTCAACCTCTTGAAGACCCCCAGGGTAGGGGAGAGCACCACCTCCCTTGGGAGCCCATTCCAGACCTTGGCCACTCTAACTGTGAAGAAGTTCCTCCTAATGTCCAGTCTAAATCTACTCTCTGCTAGTTTATGGCCATTATTTCTTGTGACCCCCAGAGGTGCCTTGGTGAGTAGAGCCTCACCAATTCCCTTCTGCGCCCCCCATGATGAATTTATAGGCAGCCACAAGGTCGCCTCTCAACCTCCTCTTGCATAGGCTGAAGAGGTCCAGGAGCCCTAATCTCCTTGTAGGGCATGGCCTGGAAGCCCTTAACCATATGAGTGGCCCTTGTCTGGACCCACTCCAGGTTATTCACATCCCTCTTGAAGTGCGGCGCCCAAAACTGCATGCAGTATTCCAATTGTGGTCTGACCAGCGCCCGATAGAGGGGAAGTATCACCTCCTTGGTTCTGTTTGTCATGCATCTGCTGATGCAATATTAGCTCTATTAGGCATGCAAACCTGATTCATAAAATAAACCCAGAGATTTCAAGTAGGAGTTCATATTGTTAAAAAATCTCTCTCACCCGTTGTGGTCTTTCTGAGTTCTTTGCAGCAGAAAATTGCTCTGTTGTTTTTCTGTAGTCAAAAAACTAGTGAAAACTAAGGGATGAAATTTCTTCACAGGTGCCTTGAGTCTGTTGAGGGGTGCCCTGAGTCTAAAAAATGTTGAGAGCCACTGGCTTAGACAGTGCTTTGGCCTGAAAACTCTCATCCCTTTTTCAGGATTATTATGCCTCCCCACCATCACTTTCCAACCAAAAAGATTAGGATCTGCTCTCCAACCACCAGTTCCTAGGAAGCAGATGCAAGAGGGGTACTGACAAGAAGAGTAGCTGAAAATGAATGTTGAGGGCACCGGGAAGGAGCTGGCAACTGAGAAAATGAAAAGACTATTTCCTTGCCATTACGTGAAGTCAGGCAGCAGGAAGGAGAGGAGCGGTCAAGTCACTTCTAGGGAGGAATGAAGAGTGAAGGAGAGGCCATTTAGAGACAAAGTGCTTCTCAAGGTGGAGGCAGGAAGGATAGGAAACAGAGGGAGTATTCTTATTTTCATTTCCCCATTGCAGCATCATTGTCTTTATCCAGGGCTTTAATTATGGGCAAAAAAACATCAAAATGAAAGATATCAGTAGGAAAATCAACTAAGGTTTTTTCATGGAGAGCAAAGTAAAGCCAATGGTGTAGGTTTGGTGTATTATTATTGGCAGACAAGGCTCTCTGGGTAAATCTGATATCTTTTATGAGACCAACTCAGTGAGTTGGTCTCATAAAAGATATCAGATTTACCCAGAGAGCCTTGTCTGCCTATGTCCTTAGACCAACCCGGCTACAACCTATACCTATGAATTATTATTGGCATTTTTCTGAATTTTCAACATTAGAAAAACCATTTGTGCCATGTGATTAACTGGATCAATGAATTTAAAAATATCTCTCTGAAGAGAGGGGTTTTCAGTTCTTAACAATCAACCCTGATCCCAGGCAAACATAATTTTAAAAATTCCCAAGTTTGTATTTCCCCTCTTCTGACACAATTATGACTTTTGCAGTCCAAGCCTGGCGCCCTGCGGCAGACATAGATGATAATAGCAAAATATTCAAACTTTTCAACAACTTTAGAGGGAGAAAAAGTTCCACCCATTTCCAGATACAAGCTGATTATGGGACTCAGGTACTGTAAACACCAAACAGAACAAAGAAAGTGCTCTTGGAAGCATTCTTGTTTTCTCTTACAAATTGCATATTGTTTAAACCTGAATTCTTGTACTTATTTAGGAATAGGCTTTGCATTCTGTATAAAGAGACTCACTGATGAAAAGAGCCTTTTTGTCCCTTTCAATGATTTTTATACATATGACAGTTTTAAAAGGAACAAAGCTATGACTGGTTTTGAACTTGTTTTCCCTACTGTATGTAGGACTGTTAATTTAGGAATCCTGTATGTGTCAACTCAGTGCATCTGACACTCTAGATTAACTTTCTGTTGACACAGGATACTTTTAAATGTCAGCTGCAACAGCGAACTAGACCATTGTCTTTTTAGATAATTACTATGCGTCTCCCTTCTTAAAGAGCTGGTTTTCAGAACCAGCTTCTGATCTCTAGCATGAATGACGTCACACATTCTTGAGTTGTAACGTATGTAAACTGAAATCAAAAGCAGCAGCAAAAAGATATTTTCACTCTTCTCATTGTTGGTAGCAAGGGGTGGGGAGGGATGGCAGGTTTTCAGACACAAATGACAGTCGGGGTACGATCTACCAATGACAGTCAGGTTTGGCGCCCATGTTTTGACCTTCACAAGTATTTAGGAGCTATCCCAATGATTTAAAGCTTGCTGGCTTTATGATAATACAATCTCATCTAAATAGGCACTTTCAGCCGCTTTCTTCCAATGATGGTATCCAAACACCACACTCCTTAATGTAGCAATGTCATGAGTTTGGCGATAGGACACCCTTGTGCAGTATAGTAGTACCCTACTGGCATGACCACTTACGTTTGCCTTGTGACTTTGCCTCTTTTATGACTGGCCTTGTGGAGGAATCTTGCTGCCATATGTGCCGTTGAAAGTCTCACTTTTTTGTGCCTCCACAGATGGCTAAAGTGAAGGCAGTAGCAAGCTGAAAAGCAAAGTGATGCAGCAAACCGAAGCAGGTGCAGAGATGGAACCCTACCATAGCACACAGTGGGCTGTTCTTCCCAACCCTACTAACAGTACCATTTCCATTAGCAGTTTATCTGAGTGCCTGTGCTTCATTGGCTAGTTGATGGATTTTCACAGTCTGGCCAGCTCTCCTTTGGGAGATTCATGTCTCTTATTTTTCCCCTCAAGCTGGATCCAGAAGTAATAAAACACAACCCCACCCTGTTCTTCCTCTGTTATCCCACTCCAGTGCTGGATTCTCTCTGGCTATGTGCTTCTCCCTGAGGAGGGCTGCTCTGTGACTCGGCTGATGGCGAGGAAAACATTATCAATGGGTACTTCTCACCCCTGGACCTAAACCCTAGTCACAACATGATATGACACCCTAGACCCACATAGATATCTTTTCCAAATCCATGTCTCCTTCTCTGAACATCACTGCCAGACTGTAAACCACAGACATTTTATGGTGGTTATTGTACCAAATGACCATAAAGATATGGGTCTGAAAAATATACTTAAGAAAAGGATGCAGTTAGGCTAGATGTAACCTAGCTGTCAATGTACAGCAATTCCATCAATACCCTTAACATATTGACATTAAACACATGGAGTGAGTTCAAGGACAGAGCAACATGCAGTGTAATTAGCTGTATTGTAATTTGCTAAGTAATTGAAACAAAAAGGCTTGCTTGCCATCTGTTCAAAAAAACTTTTGTCTGCTGAAATCCAGATAAAAGTCTCAAATGGGTATAGTTGCCTCATACACATCATGTGGATTATCCCCTTCAGGTTAAACAATGGCAAAAAGTGATTCATGTACTAGTAAAATCTTGTGCAAAATGTGCACATCATTTTTCGTGCTATTTCCTTTTTACTCACTAGAATACATTATGAATCATGCAACCTTCAAAAATATAGCTAAGCCAATTGTGTTTGGGGATATGGGGTTTTTTTCCCCTTTAACCTATGCAGTAAAGAATAATTAATGTGATGTAAGGCACTATAATAAAATAATCTCAGTTACACAGGACAACCAAGGGGTCATCTCCCTTCATTTCCTTGTGAAACCAAAATAAAGGTCAAATACACATGCACAGAACTCCCGTTAACTCCCAATCAAAGTTGTGCTTGAGTTCACGAAGGAAGAAAACTAGGGGTCCAGTAATGAAGAGTTTCATGTTAATGAGACTTGAGTTTGTAGGTATTACTCATTTGTCTAGTGTAGCTATGCATGATCTGCCTCAACAACTGTAAAGAGCCTATGGTCTAGAAGTCAGATTCTGAACTGCTTACTCACTTTGAATGGAGTAACTTCCCCGCATATGTGGTCCCATTGAACCCAACTGGACAGCTTGCAGAGTAACCCAACTGGACAGCTTGCAGAGTAAACCCCATGCACCAGAAGGGGAATAGAAACTGCTCGTAAATGACTACATATAATAAAAACAATCAGACAGCCATGAGCTGTGTTGCCTGAACAGTGAAGGTCAGCTCATCTCCTGTTAACTCCATGTTTTGTATGTAGTTATTTATCTTTTAAGGTCAGACTTTTTTAAAAAAGGCACCAAGCAAGAAGTTACGAATTTCAATTAACTATTTCTTAACAGCATTCCTGCAGTGTGAGGAGCTTGTATAAAGAGGTCTTTTTTGGGAACGGGGCTTCTTATAGTAGATTCAGGGAAAGTAAGATTGGAAGTCAAAGGCCCAAATCAGAGATGGGGCTTTTGCAAAGTGGGCTGTGTGAGAGAATGTCCAGTCCAGAAAGAGGAAAGCAGAGAACAATTCTAGTACAGAGTACAGAGTTTGGGATTCATCATCCCGCCCACAAGGATTAGGCCACAAAAAGTAACAACTAGGCCAGGTCCCAATGACAGTCAATTGCACCAGACAGCACAATAGGAGGAACATCAGATGTCATAAAACTTCACCTGTGTCATGTGCAGGATCAGACACCCGGCTTCAAGTTAAAGTTGGCTCAGAACTGCTCTAATGTAGGTCAGCTGCAAACAACGTTATTCTTAGCATAGGCTATATCCCTGGATTTACTCCCTTTACTTGTAATGGCTGGTGTGGCAAGGAAGGAACTATGCTAGCTGTAAATCCCCAAAGGGCCTTTCCCCAGGGCTGGATATGCTGTAAATGAGAGCACACTCATAGTGCAGCATGAAGTGGTCACGCCACCCACGAGAATCTGGCTGGGTGTTCTTGGAGTTTTAAAAAAGAAGAAAACAAACTAATAAAGACCTTTTCCTCCCCCATCCATCTGTTTTTCGTTAGGGATGCTTTAACACTGCCCAAACATCACTTCTTTACACCTGAAGAAGTTAAATGATCTGGTTCCCATGGACTCTCCTACAAATGCTGTCCTGGACTGTGATTTATATAAAAGTAGCTGTTCCCTTAATTTTACCCACAATAGCTTCATTCTTACCGTATGAACCTGCTTTGTCAGTATGTGCTTTGATTTATGAAAGATTTCAAACTACCAAAATAACTATCCCTTTTCTTTTCATTAAAGCTAATCCCCACAAAGACACTTTCATCTGTTGATTAGTCATGCTTCGGCGAGCCTTGCTAACCAGAGGCTAAGTTATTGATGTGTTAAAGATGTAATCGTAGAGGCTCAAGACCACTGAAGTAACCTCAACGTGTTGTTTGACAACATCAGAATTTAACAATGTCTTGCCTTATTTAGCCAGCCAGGGTAGCACAGGCTCTGCAGCATGTTCAAATCACCTCACTAGACCTAGACACAAAAAAACTGATTGTTGTTAGATTGATTATCCAATATACATGAACATTGTATTACAGGGGAACTAGGAATAGTGGATAGAATTATCAAAAGCTCTTCAGGAGGTTAAATTCATTGGAATTGAGGGTTTAAGTCCCATAGGTATTTTTGAACAGTTTTCCTGACTGTCATAATTCAGAAATCAACATGATTTCCACTGTAACCTACACATTTAATAACTGAAAATATCCTTTTTAGGGATGTAGGGTCAGTAATCCCATGGCTTTGGCCCGCTATCCGTACCACAGTTAGGGTCCAGGGATAGGCTAATGGAGTTCTACAGTGTGCCCTTTGGCCACAACAGAGATGACCATTAGTTAGTCCAGAGATGTAATCTCCAGTATATATAAAAACAGAACATTACAGCTCCAAACATTGAGTTTTTACAGGCAACACCACTGTGTTAAATATGAGGTCAGCCCAGCTGCAGAGTGATAAGGGCCATATAAATATTTCAAATATTGTCAGAAGTGTCAGTAAACCTGTGAGCAAAAGAAGGGTCTGGCCCAAATATTTTCCCAGCGCATGGACTCTCCCTGTTATACTTGTAGTGGTGTATTTTCTGCCCTCCCCTACTCTCTTTGTGCTCTGCATGAGAGATAAAGTGAGTGGAAAAGGACCTAAACTCTAACTAGTGCTACCCTCAGCTTGGGGAAGTCTAGCCAACCCCTTACACATCCTTCACTGCAACATTCAGCATACGGGAAGGTATCAATGCCCTCAGGAACCATAGTGTTACCTCCCCTTTTAAGCCAAGCACCTACCTAAAATGAATAGGCCAATAGAGGTATTCCAGTTACTAGTGAAAAGGGGCGATGCAGTTAGGAACCTTTGTACATGCTTACAAATAAACCAGAATTGCATCAAAGCCCTGCTTTCCTGAGCACAAGTTAAACCCCCAAGACAGCTTTATAGCCCCAGCTTCTTTCAGCTAAAGCACCAGCCCCTGACCCTGCTTTCCAAGCTGCTTTTAGGTTATGCTCCACTGTTGTTCAGGCTGTATTGAGCTTTTCTTTTCTTTTCAGTTTACTGTGTCCTCCTTCATCTCTAAATTGTGTCTCACCCCCTCTACCCACACTCACCCAACTGAATTCCTGAGCAGCCTTTGCCTTTAATTTGGGCAGAAATATATACTACCATCCTTTATAGCAGTGGTGCCCAATCTTTTTGTTCTGCAGGCCATATGGGCAGTGCCAGGTCCCTCTGCAGGCTGGATCCAGCCAATAGACCTGATCTGGCTACAGGGGTTATGCTGCCTGACTTTGGTTCATCTGTCCAGGGTGGGGGCAGGGCAGAGTGGCCCCAATCTGGAAGCACGGGGGTGGGAGAGAGAAGCAGCCCAGTCCCGACTCAGATGGATGGGGGGTAAGGTGACCCCAATCTGGGGAAACAGCCCTTCCCAACTTGGACTGGTGAGGACCTGCCTGGCCCTGATCCCACTGCATGCACTATGGCCCAGGTGAGGCTGGATCTGGCCACATGGGACTTCCACAGCTCCCCACTGCCAAGTTTCTGACTCATGGGGGAGCCGTGTGAGCTGCATGTTATGGCTCCGTGGGCTGGAGGTTGAGCACCCCTGCATTTTAGCCATCTTAAAACGACAGTGGTTTCTAAAACATTTAACCCACCCAGTAACCACAGTAAACTGGTGCAGATTAGAGGATAGATTTAAGGGCTTCTAGGCAGTAGATTTGGAGGGCTGAGGGCATAGGGAGTGTCATTAACTCTCTAAATACTGATAGATTGGGGTGGGCAAAATGCGGCCCTTGGGCCAGATGTGGCCCTCCAGGCCATTCTATCCGAGCTGCGGGGACCCTAAAAAATTTAGAAAATTAATATTTATCTACCCCTGGCTGCCTGACACGCGGCCCTCGATGGCTTGCCAAAACTCAGTAAGCAGCCCTCTGCCTGAAATAATTGCCCGCCCCTGTGATAGAAGCTAAGAAATTCAGTTATACCAGTATGACCAGCCTACAGGATGTTGCTTTCTGTAATATAGGGCCATTCTCTAGAAAAGAAGTAATTACCAAGTTGCTGCAGAAGCTTATAGAGGCAATAATCTTCCAAAATGAGGGGCACTAATCCAGCTCTGAGTGAAATCCACGAGACTTACAACGTGACTACCAAACATAGCAGTAGCACAGGTCTAGAGCTATGGAGCATTACATAAAAGTACATTAAGTTAAAAAATAGAGAAAAAGCTTTATCATACACCCACTGAAGATAAATTGACTGCAATGGACAGAGCATATTGTAAGCTAGGGGTGTGTGAAGCAGGCCCTATTCAGTTGGGATTTGGATTTGGATTTGGGAAAGTGATTCAATTTGTTGATTCGGATCACTGTCTCTGATTCGATTTGGCCAAATCCAAATCTGAAGATTTGATGCCAATTTGGAGAGTCAGAGATTCGGATATAGACATAGCTTTAAAAGTTTTTTCTACATACCTTGAGGTATCAGGCGCAGCTCATGAACACTGTGATGCTGGAGCGCATGTAGCATCCCGCAGGAGCGAGGGGGGTCCCTCTGTGTGCTTGGCTGTGAACCTGGAAGTGGACCAGAAGTACTTCCAGGTCTACTTCCGGGTCCGCCAGGGAGCATGCTGGGGAACCCCCCTGTGCCCACTGGCTCAGTAATCAGCTGTAGGGGGACCCTGGGTACCCCCTCAGACCCAGGAGGCACCAGTCACCAAGCCAGGGGAGCATGGGAGGCCCTCCCTACACGCTCCCTGGCAGACCTGGCAGTGCTTCTGGTCCACTTCTGGGTCTGCTGCCAAGCAGGCTGGGGACCCCCCCACGCTTCTGTGGGACACTCCATGCACCCCACCATCGCAGCATTCAAAAGCCCCTGCTACCTAGAGGTACGTAGAAAAAACATTTAAAGCTGTCTCTATGTCCAAACCTCCGAATCTTTCCGATTCAATTTGGAGAAATTAAAGAGTCCCCTGATTCGATTCGGATTCAGAGATTCAGCCACCAAGTCAGGCCAAATTTCTGTCTAATCTAATCAGGGACTGAAGTTTCCCACAGCTCTATAAGCTACCCTTCCACAAAGAGAAACCATCAAGGGACAAAGAGGCAGTTTCAAAGATTACTTGAAAGGAGTAAATGCCATTAAAGGACATTAAGAAGCAATGTCCTGTTGGGACCTGTGAAATCCTCTCAAGGAGCTTGGATCTTTAAAGAAGTATGCATATTCAAATCAAAGCTCCAGAACCACAAAGCACCTGCAGGTCAGCCAGGCTCCTGTTTGCGCCACTGTAAGATCCAGTTGTTGGCGCCTGTTCTTGTATACGTCAGCACATCCGTCTAGGTTGGTTGAAATATCCCCAATTGCCTCAGATCTGATATGGATATGCTCTTTTTGTGAGTCAGATAACTGACAGGGCACAGTAAAAACATGTTTTTCATCCGCTCTCTCTCTTTCTTCACTGGCAGCAGACTAATTGCTTTGGAATTTGATGCAGGCGGGTTGAGTGATTTTGTACGTTTTAATCTGATAAATTACTGAGAGCAATTCATCATTTTGCAGAAGTGAAGAAAGGAAGGTATCTCATAAATGTGGCTCCAGTCCTGGAAACCTTCATGGAAACTAAGACAAGCACAAAGCGTAGAAACTGGACCCTTGACTTAATTTTGTGATTTCCAACCTGGCATCTCCTCCACAAAGCCACTCTCTTTTGAATAGAAAGTGGTTTTAAAGTCACTCATTGATGTGGGTTTTTCCCTCTTCTTGGAATGTTGTCCCTGCCCCAGCGTCAGGATTCCTTTGTTTCTTCTATAAAATCCCTCCTGAAAACCCACCAGCTCAGCATGATGATCATAAACTAATGCATGTTTTTACACCACCATCACAACTCCCAGCTTTAAATAACAGCCCAAATTGCCCTCTTGGCTTACCAAGCTGTTCGTGTCTGACCTTTGTTTTACATATTTTTAGCCTAGTAGTGTATCTCGGGGTGGGTGAGAAGGGTTCCAGCCCCATGTGGTGATTTAGAGGGACATTGCAGAATGGAAGCCTCAGAGGAGCCTGCACCATGGCAGCTGCATCCAGACAAGGTACAAGGAGCCGTCCCCATGCCAGCTGCCAGGCAGCAGTAAGTCAGGAACAAGTAAAAGCCCTTTCACCCCCTCCATCCAGCACTTCACACAACACCCCTCCCTCCCCTCTACCTCTCTACCCAAAATGCAAAAAATCACAGGTTACATCAAAGACTGTCTAGAAAAGAAACTATACATTGGCTAAAATTTATTATTTAAAAAAAAAGGAATTATTTAAGCAAATTCCATACATAAAATTTTAGAACATCAAAATTAGAGGTCTGATTAGTCACATAAGTCATATGGGTCAATCACTTAGGGCACATATACACATGCATTAACTCACTTTAATTAATGAGCATTAAATCTAGTACCTCCATTGTGAGGCACTAGGATAATGCACATTAGCCTGTCTTAATGTGCATTAACTGAAGAGCACAGTTTTTAGCGATGCTTTAATGCATATTAAAATAGGTTAATGCGCATTGAAGCACATGTGTAGATGTGCCTTTCGGCAATGGACATAAAAGTGATTCCACCCATTAGAGTGGAAATAGGTGATCCGGGATAGTTCAGGTAGGATGCATCCTCTCACACACACTTTGGCTGTTCTGCACTTGCATGGTGAGCACAGAGCTCACTGCCTGGTCAGCATGGGCTCTCTTGCCAGAGCTCTTCATAAGCCCTGAGCTCTGAGCTCATGAGTTGATGGGAATGGGCTTTGGTCAGAACTGTTGCTTTTGTATGGCTCTGGAGCCCAATGGGTGAATGCTGCTGCTGTTTGACCCTTCCCTCTCACTCTCCCTGCTGAATTCAGAAGCAGGGGGAAGGAGGGAATGAGCAGTGGTGGCAGCGCTCATTCCTTGGGCTCCAGAGCTGTGTGAAAGCAGGGGCCAGACCCTCCCATTGAGAGCTTGTGTGTGGCACAGACAAAGAAGGGATGTGATCATGCTGCTGCATCACCTCTGGATCTACCCCTGTCTGGAAGTCACCTAAAAAGTAGGTTCAAATACTTTATAATTTGCTTCCCAGGAATGTTTGTGCTAGTAACCCTTGAGCTCATAAATATTCACAAATAAAGACCACATGACAGAAGAGAACATGTTTAAAAATGAGAATGAATGTGCAAAGTTCCTTTTCTCCCATATACAGCCAGCACAGGTGGTATTGGCTGTAAGTCTCATGATCCAACAGATGTTTGGAAGTCTATCTGAAGTTAAGTTGCTCAGCCTAGTCTCAATTGGGTGAGGGTCCAAGTCATAGAAAAATTATCACTGCTTGTTGGTAGTCTTAAACACACCAGAAGTGTGGCCTGCTCTTTCATCCCTGGAGGCAGGGCCGTCCCTAAGGGGGGTTTGGGGGGGCCCTGCAGTCAGTGCCGTATAGGCCCCGCCGTGACTGTCACATGCTGCTGCTAAGCGCTGCTGGCTCCAGCTGCTTGCCATTTGCACTCCTGCTCCACCAGCTCTGGCCGATACGCCCCAGGCCCCACACACCCCTAGGGATGGCTCTGCCTGGAGGTTTCCTAAGCAGACAAGGCTGAGATGCAGTGGCCGGGCAGAATGGAGAAGCTGGTATCGCTGCTATCACTCGTGCATCAGTTCTGAATATAAACGGAAAGTCCTGTGAATCCTACATTTTCCACTAGCCTGAAAAGTGATTGAAACTGTGCCAAGAGGACCAGTACAAATTTAGTTGAGATAGATAAGAGAGGTGCTTGTACCAGCCTCTCTTACCCTGAAGGCAGGACAATGTAGCACCTTACAGACTAACTCATTTAGAGAGGCATGGGCTTTAATTGGCTACAGCCTGGGAAACATTCCTGAAGGCTAATGGGAACACTCTGCTAGATCAATAGATATAGCTAAAGATTTGACTGGTATATTTATATATATATCTTTTAGTATAATTTACTGGGCACCTACAGTCTGTGAATCTTGTCATATGGGACTGGTATTGCTTACACTCTGATACCAGGAAGGAGTCTTTGTTTATTTTTTAAGACCAGCATAAGCTCTTTCCTTGGTACTCAGACTACATATCCCAAGAGGGCACTGATTCACTGTCCTCCAGGTTAGGGATATGCGGAGGACTTTCCTGCTTGGAGTGAAGAATAACAGATTACTTATAACTACACAGTTCATTTGGTCCCTCTCATCTTCAGACACCCTGCCTCCCACCTTCCCCCAGGCTTCAGATTTCTCCGATTGCCTTCCATTTTACTGGAAGGACATATAACACCCAGCATGTGCCGCAACACAGCAACATCTATTTTTACCTCCTTCCCCCCATGACAGAGAACCCAAAGCCTATAGATTGCTACTGAAATGAATGCAACTGAATTATTTCCAGTTTTCACATTTGCTTTTACCATAGGATTTTAAATGTCATGCTTCATAATCTGACTTTCCATTTTGTGGTCACAAACAAATGACATCTGGCCACTTTCAATAATAAACTTGAAAAGAGGAGATGTTTCCTGTTAAGTCTTTTTGCATCCCCTGTTTAACATTAAAATTCCTACAAAAATGGCTTTAAAAAGCCCCTAATTGATCAAATCCAACAATGAAATAACTTTCTTTGCCTCCCATGATGCTGAGCTAGTTGGTACAGTTCACAGTTGAAGAGCTGTTCACTAGTCTCATGTTTCCTAGCTGGAAAAGAAGAATTTGTAAAGAAGTTAATAGTTAAACTAATTGACTTCTACCTTAACACGTTTAGTCTGAGGCAGCGCTGTCAGAAAACAGAGCAGGCAGCATGTTAGAAAGGGAGAGGACAGGCATGAATGTACCAATACTACCTCTTTTTCAGTTAGATTTTTCTTACTTGGCACAGCATTGAAACTTTTTTCTGCACCATTTACCCAGAGATGCTTCTGTCAAATAATTTTCAAGGCATGGACAGATGAGCAATTTACCGCCTGGCAAAGGAGGTGGACTTCATAGCGTCCAGTCAGTTGCTCTCTGGTAACAACCCTTGGTAAGTGGAAGTGAAACTATGGTAGATAAACCCTCCATGTGAGAGGCCCAAGTTTCCTCAGATTGGATTTTCAAAGAGGTCAAAGGAGTTAGACACCCCCGCAGTATCTCACAGTGGAACTGGGCTCTCGGCAGCACACGCAACTCTCTATCCTTTGGTGTTTATGTAAAGGAAGGTTACAGTCTACCTCTACGGAAAGAAATTTAGTTGTGTTAGTCTGAAGTCAGGCAGAAAGCAGGGCAGGGTGGCACTTTAGAGACTAATTCAGAAAGGCATAAGCGTTCATAAGCAATAGCCTACTCCGACTGAGTCTGCTCTGATGCACTGGATCTCCGGCACGTCCCTGCACAAAAATGTATATGTATAAAAGCCCTAAGATGCCAACTTGTCCTGCCTTCAGCTTAGACCGGAAGATAAAACATTAATTCTGTGATTACTCTTCTGCAGAGAGAAATATTCCTACTACTTCAGCTTGAGAACCAAAACGAAATGACTCCAGGGTTACACAAACAAAATCTGTTGCACAGCATGGAACAGAGCTCACTGGGCTTGCAGTCCTTCCTTTAGCCTCCAACCCAAGCATGTTCTATAATATTAAGGTTTTTTATGTTATAAAAGTATCGCAGACTTCCCTAATTAAGGCCCAGAGTATTGCAGAATTCCCTAACTAAGGCTCTCTGGTCTAAGCTAACAAGCCAGTTTTAGAGAGAATCAAGTTATAAATGAGTCATTATAACTGACTACTGTGGAAGGTGTGGCAGATATGAAGAATATGATCCTTCTTTTGCATAGCTTTTTGGCAATTTCAGACCCAAATTCACCTTCTTCAAAGAAGTTGCCTATGAGAGTATGCTCAGGGGCAACCAACGTGGGTTCATTAGAGGCAGGTCCTGTCAGACCAACCTGGCAGCCTTCTACAACCAGGTCACAAAATCCTTGGATGCAGGTGTCGCAATGGATGTAGTCTTTCTGGACTTTAGGAAGGTCTGTCTCTCACCCCATTCTCATAAAAAAATTAGGGGACTGTGGTGTCGACACTTACACAGTCGGATGGGTCGCAAACTGGCTGGAGGGCCACAGCCAGAGAGTGGTGGTGGTCGGGTCATTTTCGATCTGGAGGGATGTGGGCAGGGGCAGTATGGGCCCAAGGACCCAGGGCTGGGGTTCCTTGGGCCCGCACTGTTCAACATCTTCATCAGCAACTTGGACAAGGGGGTGAAAAGCACCTTGTTCCAATTCGCAGATGACCCTAAGATGTGGGGAGAAGTGGGCATGCTAGAAAGGAGGGACAGGCTGCAACTAGATCTGGACAGGTTACAGGGGTGGGCTTCAACACTGACAAGTGCAAGGTGATGCACCTGGGGAGGAAGAACCAGCAGCATACCTACAGGCTGGGGAACTCGCTTCTCATCAGCACAGAGGCAGAAAAGGATCTTGGAGTCATTATCACTTCCAAGATGAACATGGGCCGCCAATATGAGGACGTGGTCAGTAGGGTCAACTGCACCTTGTCATGCATCCACAGATGCATCACAAGCAGGTTCAAGGAGGTGATCCTCCCCATTTATGCGACACTGGTCAGGCCGCAGCTGGAGTACTGCATCCAGTTCTGGGCGCTGCACTTCAGGAGGGATGTGGACAGCATTGAGAAGGTCCAGAGGAGGGCCACCCGCATCGGGGCAGCAGGGCAGGCCCTATAAGGAGAGGCTACAGGACCAGGAGCTGTTCGGCCTCCACAAGAGAAGGCTGAGAGGGGACCTGGTGGCCATCTATAAACTTGCCAAGGTGGACCAGCAGACAATGGGAGAGTCCCTCTTCCCCAAGCATTACTGGGAGTAACAAGGAATAACGGCTATAAGTTGACTGAGAGTAGATTCAGGCTTTACATCAGAAAGCACTACTTCACCATCAGGGCAGCTAGGATCTGGAACCAACATCCAAGGGAAGTGGTGCTTGCTCCTATCCTGGGGGTCTTCAGAAGAAGCCTAGATAATCACCTTGCCAGGGTCGTTTGACCCAAGCATCCTTTCCTGCCCGTGGCAGGGGGTCAGACATGATGATCTGCTCAGGTCCCTTCCAACCCTACCAACTATGAAACTATGAAGCTAGCTTAGATATTGCTTTTAAGGCTCTTCTTCATGAAACTGTATATGTGTAATCTCCTGGAAAGGACATTCAAGAGGGAGAAGCTGCATATATTCTTTTAAAGAAGATTGAGTATATACAAATCTGCAACAAATCAAAATAATTAAGATATAGACCACCCTGAGCTCTTCTAGGAGGAAACTCACAGATACTACAGAAGGATGTTAGCTTTAGTTCTCAAACTGTTGGGAAGAAAGGCAGCACGCTTTCTGTGATGTACCACAGTTGGCTAAGGTGGTTTCTGGTTGGCAAAAATGTCTATTCAAGTAAGGAGCTGCCATCAAACAGTCCTAGTAAAAGTGCAACAACTCTCTACCGGGTGGGGACTTACAGTGGAGACTTACAGTAATGGTGCAAAACTGAATAGATAGTATGGATGTTCCAAAGCAAGGGATGTTCTCACCATGGAAACACTAGCCAGTCTTATAAGAACACAATATTTGGCAGGCCTAATTAGATAGCTATGGACTGTGTGGAAAGTAGAGATAGGCTATGCTGAGGATAGTAACTCTATGGCCATGTGTAAATGAAACGAAATTTCCTGTTTACATCGATGCAACTGCATTTATGTTTGCATGACCCAGGATTTCCCGCTGCTTTAAAGTCCATTTAGAGCCTTAAACTAACACTACTCTGAGATGCTGAAAATTGCATTGCTTTTGTGTTAAAATGCTAGCTGAACCTGCTGACAGTAGTGGAGTTGCACCAACAGTTCTGCCAATGAGGCAACTCTTGGTGCTGTGTTCATTTACTTCTTCTGCACCCTTCTCTGGTCACTTTGCCATGCTTGTTTTGTGCATGAAATAACATCCAGTAGCAATCATCATGTCTTTCCTACATCTTCCATCATGTCGCTCAGAAAACAGTTGATTAATACTAATGTTACTTTATGGAGGAGCAGGGCAGAAAAGACCACTCAAAGTTACTCCTTCATCCTGTGCATCCTCTTCTTTGTGTTTTTCAGTCTGAGCCTGTAAGTTCTTAGAAGTAGAGACTGTCTTATTTTACAGTATGTATTGGCACCAAGTCAGTGCTAAATGTCATAAATTCACTACACACTCAAGCACAAATAAAATATATAACCCAATTCTGCTGTGCACGTCAAATACCATTTTTGATCACTTTAAAGAACAACTTACAAAACAGAGATTGGACTGTTTGATAAATGCATCAATAGTCTTCTCTCTTCAAGAGAAAGTGAAATTGTAATAATACAACTTCTTTACATTCAGAGTGGGTGTAGTATTTCCAGCTCAAATCATCATGAGGCAGACCCTCAAAAGGTCATAAGATTGGCTTTAAAATTGTAAGAGATTTTTAAAATATATTTGACATGTTTTAGTTGCCTTCTAGTTTAGTTGACTCCTAAGGGAGTATGCTCAGGTCATGTTTTTAAAGTTCTCTCTGTAGCCATGAGTTTCTATTCCTTAAAAGAAAAGATTTTCGACATTGTCACTGAATCACCTGTTTCTGGGAACTGGGGCTTAACACCTATCACAACAGTCACAATAATGTCACAAGAGATGATGACTGCATAAGTCTGTACAGGGGGGCTCCACTCCACAGGACCGACAGGATTCTCTATACTTAGGGCATCCTGATACATCAGTAGCTAAAGGAGAAATTGCAGGAATGATCAGGGTGGTTGTAGGTGATAAAAATTATATTTACAGACATTCCCCAACAGGAAATTGAGGGAATTAGGAACTGGGAGATGGTTCCTCAGGGAACACCTAGTTAGAAGTCATTTAGGGGGAGTCACTGAGCATCTGCAGACTTTGCATACTGCTCCACAAACTAAAGTTCTTCTCATTCATGTATGCCTATGTATGTATTGAATCCAGTGATCACTGCAGTGATGATTGCAGAATAACTGCTTGTCTTTCACACCAAGGGCCATAGCTGCCTTGACTCTCTGCAGAAACCTCTCACCAAAGGACTAATCCTACAAACATTTTGTCACATGAGTAACTTACTGGAACAACTGGCACACGTCTTAACTTGTACCATTTTACTCCATGTTAATATAGTTAATGTTACAATATTTTCACTACAATTATAGCAAGTTTTGGCATTGCAACGTAAGGTATCTGATCTATTTCCATTCTATTCTCCATTCTCCTCAAAGTCCTGCTCTGAAGTGTCATGCTGGCTGAAAATATGGCACTACAGAAATAAACACGATCCTCAATTTCAATTTTGTTAGCACCAGACACTGAAAAGTATGAGTCAGCCCCCTCTGTCCATCTATAATAATATTGATATTTAAAATATTATAGTCATTCATTTTTGTGCTTATTTATATGACAAAGACAAAGGAACTTTCTTGTTTGCCGTCTGTGTTTTGGTCCTTCTAAGGATCATATTTTTCAAAATGCTCATTCTAACTTCATGAGCTACTTCTTCCTATTCAACAGATTATTGGAATTGAGCTATTAGAAAACTTCTCTCTGGCAAGAGTGGTGATAGTCATGATTTATAAAGCTTACTTCTACTGTGAAATGAAGGACAAAGACACCTTAGCAGCTCTTAAGAGATAATCTTTAATTTCTACCCCAATTGCATGATGTAGGACAAACTTACAAAAATGTCACACGACATGGGTCACTGATTAGTAACTTTTTGGTACATGCTGTTCTTATCCTTAACTCTCACAGAACATCTTTGGAATCCACTTAATTTTGCAGCACAGAAGTTCATTCCTTGTTTACATTGTACAATATTTTCATGCTGACTAATAGCCTTAATGAAATCTGGGTAGGGCATTTCCTGGCAGTTAGTGACCAGCTGGCCTGATGGCCCTTAGTTTCATCTCTGGCTCCCAACTCCTTTAGCTTTTCATTTGGACCTTGTTTTTTTTTTTGTGCCTGGAGAATTCCCAGGGTCCAGCAGGACCCTTGAATGTGTAAAACACACAGGGTGGGACTCAAACAGAAAGTTTCCATGAATGCTCCTTTTTCTCCCGTCTGTCCCTATCATGAAGGTTACAACCCCACCACCATCACCAACAACTACCATGAAAAAATCATAGCCCTAGTAATTATTGCTCATTTTGCCTTTATCGCTCCAACTGTTTATATACAGAATCTTACAACATGCCCCAAAGTGGAGCTAGCACTGGAACTTAATGTTCAACACCAACTGAATATTAAGTGGTAAATGTGATTAGTTGTGGATAGTATGGGAACCAGCCATCTGTAGAAAGGGATCAGATTGCTTTAGACAGACTATGGCAACTTACAGGATGGCAAAATGAAAAGCAGAGGGCACCTTATATAGCCAACAGCATCAGTTCTGAAATCCCTTTGAGAACAGCAGGACAGAAAAAAGAATGGGTCTGGGGAGAGAGAGGAGTCTTTTCTTCCTGAATTGTGTCTGATCCCTCTCTCTCTCTCTCTCTCTCTCTCTCTC
>NW_017728992.1:135092957-135100071 GCF_001723915.1 Gavialis gangeticus | reverse complement strand
ACACACACGGTAATACATGATTCAAAAGCTATTAGTTGGTTTTGAAGCCCACAGTGGTAGTATACTGCCCAAGGAATAGAAGCAATTTGTGAATTTGTATTATAACAGCAAAGGCAAAGACTAAGAATTATTTTACAAATCAAGATAATTTTCTATCCCAAAAACAGGATCAGAAAGGGGGCAGTAAGAGTGGGAGATTTTGCTAAGTGGATTAGTGCATTCATTAACAATAAAGGTCAGACATTCACAATTCTAGGATAATCTCAGTCTTTTGGTGATGACACAAACTGCTCTAGTTTCTTTTGAGCTTTGTAGAGTTTGGAGCTCTGTTATTCAGACTTGCCAGTTAACCCAGATTTTTAGTTTTCTGTAGCATATATAAATATCTTCCTCTGAGCGATGCTTTTCTTTGAGTGTTCTTATTCAATAGACAAGTCAATTAACTGTACTTTTTCTAATACAAGTTGAAAATTTAACTGGAGGGTCTGTCTCTAAATGAAAACAGGAAAAGTGGTTTTGTCTTATTGCTGGCTGTGAATGAAAAAGTGCTGGATGCATAAAAAGTTTATCTAAAAGCTTATATGTGTGGGGAAATTTGAGTGCATTTATCTAGCTAAAATCTGAGTGTATTTATGCAAATTTACAACTCACTAGCTGCTTAGCACTGACCCTCATGTGGACGCCCTTATTACTCTTATTGGAACTACCGCACTGATACATCTTTATGGAGTCATCTTGAGGCCATGCAGAGCCACTGAAACACCTCAGCAGTATAAATAGTGGAAAGTGCTGGGTGCTATGTTATTTCTCAGGCAACATGCTGTTGTCTTAAGATTTTTTTTTGCTTTGCTCAGTAGGCCCAGGCCTAACAGCTTTGTTTGTGAACTCTCTGTAGTGCCCAATGTGCCTGTTCTCCTTAAAACTGTCATTCAGATTCACCGATAGTTTCAAGGCATACACATACAGGCAGTCCTCGACTTACATTTCGAGTTACAATGTTTTGTACTTACAACGTTTATAAATTGACACCGTTTCAATTTTCTGATGTCAGTTTTGACTTTACAACACTTGATCCAACGCCATGCCACATCAGCAAACAAGTTCGCTGCATCACGCATCTCCCTGGAGAACATCTGTCCAAACTCCCTTGGATGCTTTCTTTAAGAAAGCAGCCAAGACTCCAGAAAACCCTGCAGCCAAGGTCCCTTCAAGGAGTCCAACCAAGAGCCTTTCAAAAAGTCCAGCAAAGTCACCTCAAAGAAATTCTTCCAAATCAATATGATTGCTATTTACAATATAAACACATTAATGTAGCTATATGACTCATCTATAATTGTTTGAGTACAAAATTCCTGGTTATTTTTGGTGAAAATAGGGTACTGGGCCTCGGTTCAGGAACCAATCCCCCATTATAACATTGTTTCCTATGGGAAAATCAGTTCCGAGCTACAACGTTTTGACTTAAGACGTGGTTTTCAGGAACCAGTTGTGTCATAAGTTCAAGGACTGCCTGTACTCTTCTAAAAAGGACTATCCTCTCTCTTCTTTGAATGGTTTGGACAAATATCCACAGGACATCTATGGATAAGTAGTAAACAGTCTCTGCTTACTCTTTGGTGGCATCCATTTAACCTTTACCTACTTAACTTCCTTGCTTACAAGTCAAAGCTACTTCTCCATATTAAGCTGAAGAACAACTGAAATCGCCAAAGAATTAATAAAAAATAAGTACTAAAATACTGTAGCATTAATGTGTAGGGATATTACACACACAAACACAAGCACACGCATAGCCTACATTTGGCAGGAGGCCTTTTATTTTATATTCTGCTTGAGCTAACACTTGCACTTTAATACCAGATATCATTGCAGGACATAATGAGGGTCATTAAATATATTTATTGGCTTATTAAATTGAACTGCCTTCACTGTTGCAGCTGGGCTGAGTTTTATAGAAAACCAACAAATCCCCAAAGTCACACAACAGGAGTCCAACACTCTTTAGCTGATGACAGTGTAAATACCAAATTTACTAGGACTAGCAAGTGGCAAACATAGTAGTGTTATATTATTTAAACTTGCCGTGAGGCATAGTACGTAATTCTCAGCTGATAAAGGTAGCATGACTTTGGAAGGAAACATGAGAAGCAGTTTTGTGAGATTTAGTGATATATTCAGGAGTATTATTTAATTACAGGCAGCCAGTGAGCACTTGGATATTTTCTAAGTATCTTTGAAATCAGAGAAAAGACTTCCATTAACAAGGTATAAGCTAAAGTTAACCATTACCACCAACTAATCTACACTAAGTGCCACAATCTGATCAAAATTGTGCTATTTAAACAGGTCCGCTGACATTGGAGCTGGCCCTCAATGCATGTGGTCTTCTGCTAAGCTCTAACTGTTTGGGCTCTGTTTTTCTCCACAAAGATTGCAGGGAGCAGAGGAAGTAAGTGTAAGCACTTCATGTTCCCTGTTTCTGCATCCTTGCTACAAAAGAAATGAGTAATAATGAGACTCTGAGATTATGATGCAGCTGTTCTCATCTCTTTGGACCAGATTCATTCTGAGGCGAAGTGGTAGGTGTGACCCAATGGGCAATCTGCCAAGGGGAGGACTTGTATTCATCTGGTTACCATGCTTCTTCCGGGTTTTTAGCAGAGAAAGGATTTTTTATTTCTTCTGGGGACCTCTCGGCGTTCTATTGGTAAGGCTGCTGCGGGGATGGGTTGAATCAACACATTGCTATGCTTCCTTCCTTGCCAGCACTGCCTACTTCTGAGTTGTATGGAATAATTGCATGACCAACCCCTGCCCTGGAGAGGCTTTGACCACAAGGAGCTGCAAGCTCCTAGCCATATTTTCTGTCATGAGAGGCTCTGAACCTAGGCTCATGCCAGGGCTGAGTAGCTGGGTTGGACCATTACTTTCATTGGCCTTTCCCCAATTAACCTTGAATTGCAGAGAACAAATTCCTTTCCCTTCATAACTCTGTCAAACATTTCTTAAACTGCTTCTCTGGCGTAAACACGAGCAAAGGATTCTCTCGAGGAATTGGCAGAAATGGCTTGTTTGAGTCAGATACAGCATGATCTGCCTTCCCTTTTTCAGACACCAGCAGCTTCCGCCAAAAATGAATCACAAGTACATTATTCATTAGGAAGCAATTTTATTTTTAGCAATTCCTTTTCCTAAACACCTCTGCCCAAGCTGTTGGGAGAGGGAGTGTCCCCCCAAAAAATCAGATAAGCAATATATCAAGTTGAAGAAATGAAGCTGAGGTTTGTTAGCCAGCTACACAGAGATAACGATGACCTCACAAATATTCATCTGCCTAAGTGGAAAAAAATCTCAGTCTCATCCCTTTTCTTTCCATTGCAGGGAACTCATGAATAGCTGTGCATCATTTTCCGTAATGGCAAAGGAAAGCCCCTGCTGAGGAGTTTTTGCTTTTACTCTGTCTCATTCTCCTGCACAAACACCCACAGTTCTACCAAAGAGATAAAGTCATTGCTTATTCAGAGTTCAAGGTCCTCTCATACTTTAACTGGGCTGCTATAAGCTTTAAGTTTTTCTTCCCTGAATCACTGGCAGCAAACCGAATAGCAAAGGGTGTCACATTCCTTTGTACTGTAATCCTATAAAGCAGGCTGGATGTTTCCTGAGATTTCTTGTAAAGCTGGATTTGTGTGTGCTTGTGCATGTGTGTGTGCCAGTAAATCGTCTTAAATTTATACTTTTGGAAAACTAATAGCTGGCTTTCTTCTAATTGTATTATTCAATATCCAATTATTCTAATTGGAATACCAAATTGTCTTTCTTACATGTCCAAGACAGAACTGGATCCCAACTAACTTAAGTACATGTCATATAGAAAACCTACACACATTTAAATTCTTCTTTAAGGCTGTCAAGATCCAGGAAATTTAAGAGGTCAGCCTGACATGGCCTTAATTCATACTGTTTTGAACACATATGCTATATAGCTGCAATTTAAACATGGTAAATGAGGCTTAACTCCAAATTTCTGTGTGTTCTTCAATTTAAGCCGAGTCTGACTTTTCAGACTTTATCTTATAAAAACATTGTTCATTCATTTTCAGAGATAAACATTAAAAAGAGAAGCATGAAATACTCTAGTTTCCCAGGACAACAATGTTATGTTGGATGAATTTCAGTTTTTTTCCACTGTGTGGAAAAATTAAGCACATTTATGTGTATATATGAAAACATACATATGTATTACACACAAAGAATATGTTAAAAGAACATTAATGATTAATGATTTGGACTGCTAACTTAATTCACCCACCCCCTCTTGATTACATATTTTGAGGCAGTTCTTAATTACAGAGTCACCCATTATATTTTGTCCTGCCAGTCCCAACTGTTTCCCTGTACCCTGGCTTTTCAGCAGGGTCTGTCTCTGCTCCATCTGTCTACTGGTTCCCAGTTATGGCCAGCCAGTCTTAGTCTTCTCATGGCACTTCAGGGGAGCTTCATCTCTCCCAGCTTCTCCTTTCTCCTTGGCTTCCAGCCTTCTTGCCCAAGCAGTCCTAATCTCCTCTGGTTCCCCCACTAGCTTCTGGTCCGGTCATGTTTAACATGTCCTAGTTCTCCTACCACCTTCAAACTTCCCCCTCACTCACATTGAGGACTTTTGATGCATCTGAGGATAGAATTCAGCCCATTCTGCAATTATTTTCTATGTACACATACTTAGAGTATGCCTAATCCATGCTAACAGTTAGTCCCCTTACAAAATACTTACTTTTTTTCTAAAGCTCAACCAGAGGAGGAGGTGGTGTGCTGCTGATATTTTGTGCTGTGGTCTTGTGGTTAGAGCACCCACCCAGGAAGTTGGACACCTGGCTTCTTGACCCCTCCCAGCCAGCTCCTACCTTCAGGAGAGTGCCCTAAATTAGCCAGAGGCTAAGCTAGGCGGGGGGCAGTCTCCCACCTTGCTCCTGAAACTATGCCACTAGAGAGAAAGAAATGCAAGATTCACAGGGCCAGAAAGAGGGTATAATAGGGAGTACCCTCCGGAGCCTGGTGCCTGGGGCACTCACCTGGGGTCTGGTCCCCACTCTCAGAACTATTTTAGTTTTTTCCTATTATACATTTTGCACTAAACATTTAGGGGGAAAAAAGCAAAACAAAATCCTCGAAGAAGTTCAGGAAGCAGGGACCAGCACCCAGGACTTCTGCCAGGTATGCTACACTGGGCTACGAAGTCATGCCCCTTGTCTGGCCAACTGTCTTTCTCTAGCCCCATACACCTTGCCTTTCTGAACACGTGCTGGGAATGTAACCCTGAGAAGTCAAAGTGAAATTTTAGAGCTGAGCACTGGCTGAAAAGAACTTGAAGCTGGGAACAAAGAAACCCCCTCCTGCTTGATTCTTCCAGGGAAATGGGATATTGTACAGTCTTTGTACAAGAGGTTATCAAAGAAACACCTCACTTGATCCTCAGTTTCTCCTGATGAAAACAATCTCCCAAATTTAGCTAACAGTATGGGTCAGAAAGAAACCCATTTCGTAGCCAGAAGCAACAGAATGAAACTGAAGGAAGGCAGTTTCCTGTGAAATGCTCTCCTAAGAAATCTCATCAGTTGAGTCATTTTAAAGAAGAACCAAGAAAATACTTGAGAAAATATTGTCCAAGCCAATCCAGTCTGGTAGACTTGAGACCTAACTTTGAACTTCTGTTGCACTCGCTTCTGTTTTATTAGACTCCAAGACATTTTCTAAAGAGAGAATCTGATGCGAATCCTGCCATACCTTTGTTTAGGCTCTTTCATGCTTGAAGTTGCATGAAAATATGGCTTGTGAGTTCATCTCTCTCACACACACACACTTTTATTTTATCTTCTTTCATTTGAGGCACAGAGAGTCACTAACAGTCTCAGGTCCTGTGAGTTCCAGGACATGATTAGTCCATGCATCCACAGTGATCCAGCAACCAGGACACTAAACCAACATATGCTGTGGCAGTTTCTATACAGTTTAAGGTTACAGGATAATGCCAAAATAATCTTTTTATTAAATCAAACAATCAATCAATGAACTAAGCTTCATATTTATCACTGTACAGTTAACCCAAGTGAACAAGAAAGATTTCTTTTTAATTTTGTGATCCAATATGTTTATTTTAATGACCTTATGTGTACTATCAAACAGATTAAATGAATTGCATCAGTCACTGGTACAGCAGTGGATTCCCAGTCAATCCATCCTCCCCCTCCACAGCCATAAATAAAATCAAGGCTGGAAGATTCCCTTCAAGGAGATTTATCTCTTTGACGGTAAAGCAGGTGGCTATATTAATGCAAATTCTCAAGGGAACTAGGTAGGTAAGAACAGCCCAGTAATAACTAACAACAATGATTTACAAGGGGACTAAATTGCAAGATTAGGTCTTGATAATTTTTCAACTCTTGACTTCATCATTACCTTTTGGATCTGTGTCTGACATCACCACCAGGAATGCCTGAGATCAAATTAAAGTGAAAACATCTGGTTGAAAGCCAGCTTAAAATATGTGTTTTAAAAATACAAGAGCCTGGTTAGAACCAGTGGCCTTGTGCATGATAGAAGCACTGACAATGTTCTGTTTCTCAAGGCCTGGGCCACATTTTCAAAAGTTGGTATCTCTTGCACCCACCACTATTATATTGCTTAGATGCCTAAAGATTTGATCTGCGGAAAGGATCAAGAACTTGACACCCAAAGGGCATGTCAACACATCAGCATACAGCAATATTGCTATGGCACTGTACTTCCTTTTGGAATTACTAAAGCACGGTTCAGTACGGGTGGTTACTGTGTCATGCATGCAGCACGTGATTAGATTTCGCAACTACGTTGCCATACTGGTGCACTATACCGGCAGAGTGCACCACTATGGCAATGTAGCTGCTAATCATGTACAGGAAACACTCGCTATTTGCAGGTTCAGCATTCGCGGTTTCAAATATTCATGAATGCCAAACCTGCATCTTAAATATACTTGCAGAAGCTCCTCGGGAGCTCTGCGCTTACCACCACTGGGCTGCTGCTGCTACTGGGCTCCCGCCGTCACCAGCTCAGCTGTACCCCCCCCCCCCCCCCCCCC
>NW_017728992.1:135087200-135092921 GCF_001723915.1 Gavialis gangeticus | reverse complement strand
GTTCATAAATGCAGACAGCGTTCATGAACGCAGTGCCTTATTCGCAGATTTCGCCATTCGCGGGGATCTCAAGAACGTATCCCCCATGAATGGCAAGGGTCACCTGTATAGACTGATTTGAATGCTACATCACTATAGCGTGCTGTATGGTGACATACCATGTCACTATGTCGTCGTAGGGTGACATGCAGATGCCCTCAAAGTGACCAAAACCTCAGACTTAAAAGGAAAGCCTGGCTGAAAGTGTGGCCCCTGATTTAATGCAACAGGCCTATCAAATCTAAAAAGGAGAAGTACACACACAAAACAGCTCTGTAAGGACAGATGGTGCAAGTAGGTTTAAAGTGATTCATAAAATAGTTCTTATTTAATAATTTGAGAGGCAAGTGACAACTTTCTACAAGGAATATGGTGCATATATTTGCTGCAGCTCTTGGTAGCACCAGCAGGGCACACTTGCGTTCCCTCTAAGTGGGTGCCCGGGGCTGGTGCCCTGGCTGCCCACTGCTCATTCTGCTACATGCTCTGACTGTTGCATTCATTCATTAAGCTGCTTCCTAGCACCACTGGAAGCTCTGTGTGAAAAGTCATTTGCAACCCTTCCTTCCTTGCCAATCAGATTTCCAGTTGCCCTCACCATTACTTCTGCCTACACCAGGCAAGACTTCATGTGATGTTAACATACAGCTACAAAAAGGAACTCGAACCCTGTGATGTGGCAGGGAGTTTAAATATTACGCATAAAATAGCAAAGGGTGTAAACAGCATGGGATGGGACTACTCAAGAGCAAACGGACAGGTTGTCCTGGCCACACTGCTGGCAAATGATTTAATGACAACATGTGATACTTATATAACAACAGGTTTTCCTCTTTTCAGTCTTCCTTTTTCCGATGGACTTCCAGCTAATGGCTCCCCAAGTAACAAGCAGGCACCCATGAGAAGGCCTTTCCCTGAGGTAAGGTTCACGCAAGTAGGCATCTGTGTAGCACACACTGCAGATCACGCCCTAAGATGTCTGACCACATCTTAAACAAAAAAAATCATCAATACAGACTTACTGCCTTGCTTGGATGGTACTAGGTTTGGAGCTAATCTTCTGGCATACTGTGCAAGCAACAGGTAACAAGTCTACATGTTGGACACTGACATGCTTGGAAAGGTACTGTATTTGTGAGATGGTTCTCATAACCTGATTTTTTTTCTGTTATGATCACAAGTATTCTCCTTTGCAAGTCTGGAAGTGGCACTTACTTGTGCTGGAGGAGAGCTCAAGGACTTGTGAGCTTGTTTTAAGTTCTCTTTAGCTACTATTAAGTTTGAAACATTAGAGACTCACACAGTTGCATAGATAAAGAGAATCTCCTTCTTGTTCCAATGTGTCCTATCTTCTTTTTCTGACTCCTCTGGGAATCTCCACCCCCTTTAGATGAATTAAGACTTTTTATCTGCATTCAGTCCATGAAGCTGGCACTCTATGTAATTTGGCAGTTCTGTGTTAGCAAAAGTTGCCAACTTGGGCTTTTATCTTGGGTGTGTCAGTAGTATTTCTCTTGGTTTGCTGTCAAAGAAAGGGGAGCCAACAGAGACCCAGCCCAACTAACAGAGTAGCAACAAAAGCCTTACAACTGGCTCAGTTGCAGATTTAGAATAGAACAGGACAACAGCTGCCCTTTAAACAAGGGCACCACAGATTTTTCCTGATTTAAGGGTATTGAAACTCCCTAAATTGCAAAGCTGCAAACAGAACAACAAACCTAAAAGTGGAAAGGAGAGTGCTACATATGCTCTGTGTCTTAAACCACTGAGCAGCACTGCCGCAGCACTGCATATTATGTTCACCCAGAGAGCTCTCTCTTCCAGGCCCGTAAGAGTAACTGCATTTGCACTAGGCATCTCCCGAGAGCTGGCCACTCAAGAAATGCAAAGAGAATATCCTCTCCCACTTTATTTTGGCCATTTTGAGTTTCATGATTTGAGCTGGGACAGAAGCAGAAGTACAAAAAGGATAGGAACCAGACAGATTTATGGAAGCTTCCCTCCCAACCACCACCTGGGTTCAGTTCCTACTTGACCCAAACTGTATCAGCAATCCCGAACATGAAATATAGTGCAGTCATATACTGTACCTTTAGCAGGTGAGAAACGACCAGGATTATAAATGTGACACTAGAGAGATCGGCGGGGAGTGGAATTTTGAGGAAAAACTCCAGACAAGGATGGAACAGGAAGTCACAGCAGCTGTAGAAGCTGCGCTTAATGAATTTCCCAGGGGGAATTTAGCTTTTGCTCCGTCTTGCTCCCTCTGGCCCAGAGAGCTGTATTAGTTTCTCCACTTCCCAGCCGTCTCAGTCCCACAGGCTTCTTAGTTTAAGAATTTTCAAGGCTGTAGATTGTGTTATTGGTCCCTTGTGAGAAAATAATTTTAGGTCCACTTCCAAATGTTTAGTAACAAAAGCAAAGCTTCCCAAGGTGAATCCCAGGAACACTGAAAGCATCTCCACATCTGACCATTCAGACATCCAGGGGGAAGGAAAACGGGGAAAAAAATGCAGTTTTGTAGAAAACAGAAGACTTGAGCTTCACAGAGGGAAGGGTCGTGGACCTCCCTCTTCAGTACAGGGGGATGGTGTGACTGACCCAATCATTCTCGTTAGACACACTAGGTCTTCATATGAGAACCATCACGTGGGACTGTAAATATTTATATACCGAAAGGTCTGGGGAGGGAGAAAAGCTGGTTATTAGAGTCCCTGTGAACACTTCCCCTTTCATGCAGTATAATTGTTAATTACAGGCAGAGCTCTGTTTATTTTACAGGGGAAGAGGATTTAGGCATGACTTTCCTGATCCTGTCTCCTGACTTGAGTAGTGACTCAAACCAGTCAAAATGACTGCCTGTCTGGAGTGAAGGTGAAATGGCTTGTTTTCTGGAGAGTAACTCCCCAGTGCCAGAAACAGCTGTGGCAGATAAGTACTCATTAGCCTATACATAAGGATCCTTTATTAACACTTTCCAAATAGTTAAAAAAAACCTCTTCCATCCTAAAGCTAACAAACATTTCATAGCCCTGGGAGGGCTGTATAAAGCTAAGTCTATTTCCCTATCTAGAATGTCTACTTGTTATCTTCCAGCTTATTACCAAAAGCCTTCTAGAGACATGCTCTTCACCCTCACCACTCTAACAATCGGCACCATTTGTCCTAACCATCAATCCTCCTATGCCTCCAGTTTAGTCCCTGGAACTAGGCAAGTGCCTTACTTCACAAATGTTAACAGATGATGTGTGATGTGAGCAGTACATAATCGTTAATGTATGGGTGTTAAACAGCCCCAGAGAGGGTAATTTTCATATCTCCAGAAATGAAGCAGAGTGAACAATTGCCAAATGGATTTTACATTTGAGTCACTTCAAGCAGATAGTAGCTGTCATTTGTAATTTGGTTATTTATATAGTGGATCTAAGGGAGCAGGGGAAAAATTAATAGAACAGTATCTGTGTCAGCATGTTCTAGTTTTTAATATCCTTCCACTAGAAGTCTTAGTTTCATTTGCACAAGACTTATTTCTCATTAACCACCATGGCAGGCACATGTGCAGACAACAAGCTGACAGTTACGGGTGGTACGTCCTGAGAAAGAATAGTTCCTAAAATAACAGTGGTCTTCTGGGACCTCCTCTATCCTAGTGCTTCTTTCCAGTAGAAGAATCAAACTGGTGTAGCAATAATGGGAAATGTGGTGGTTAAGGCCTAGTGCAAACACCCAGACTGATGAACAGACAGGAGCTGGAATGCACAACGTGAGTTCTCTTTTTTCCAATGAAAGACTGTTATACTCTTCTAAGGGCTTGAGTACACTTCAGCATTAACTCAGATGAGGATTGAATGTGAATTTAAAGAGTAACACCTATTGCTGAAAAAATCCAGGTGTAGGTATAGGAACAAGACCCTCTCAGAGTGTCCATAGATGGCATTTTTAGAAATCATTATTTCAAAACAGCTGTTCCTGGGTAACTCAGTATATAGACAAGCCTTATTAGAAGCTGCTGGCTTACCTCATGACCAGGTTTGGCTGTTCCCTATGTTTCACTGCTGCAAGAGCTCTTAATTGGATTAGGAAACAAAGGCTCCAGTTATCTAAACCCCATAGACACTAGGCCAGGTACACTGTTTGCTGAAAACAGGCTAACTGAATTTGGTCAGTCTGTATAGATGGGGTACTGTGTTTAAAGAGATTCTAGATAGCACATTACAGTCTGCAAAGATATTATGCAGTGTGTTTGTGAAGAGAAGAAAACATACAACACGGTTCACTCCTATTTTGGATCCTGGCATGTAGCTGTCCATCTTTTAGCTTTCTGTAGCAGAGGTTTTCACTTTTTGTGTATTATCAGCACTAAGCAAATACTGAAGTAGATGAGCTGGGATAGGATTTCTAAATTTATTTTAATTATTTGAGCTTGTCTACATAAGTGATATTTGAATAACGTTAGCATGAATGTGTTCCTTTTTAACAGACAAATACAACTGAGCCAGAGTAAAGGTGCATGACAAAATAAAGAACTTTCTACTAGCTTTATCTTTCTAATGAAGAAGCTGCTAATTACCAGACAGCAGCATACCAAACTAGTTAGGATTTGTTTGTGTGGCATTCTGTCTTCAACTGCATAAGGTACTAGCCGAGAATATCAATCTTTTTGCAATAGAGTGGAGAGAACCCAGTTAAACACCTGAATTTTAAGGTTAAGAGTCTTATTACTAAATCAGCCTTAGATCAGTTTTCTTCTTTAACCACTACTGCCTCATGTATTTGAGGAGGTGAATGAATATACTTTTGCAGCAGGCAAATCTATTTCCCATTCTTAAGGGTGTATGTGAGCTGTAAGTGGAATAGACTGGACAGACTCATTTCATATGCAGAACTTTCTTAACAAGAATCCACTTTGTGTTCAGACCATCAACAGACAGATAGAAGCAGACCTTCAGGGCTCATTAGTTAAAGAATTACAATTTGTATCTTGATCACTATACCCCATTGCACAGATGGTCAAGACTTGTGTATATATGGATACTTAGGCAAACTAAGAGGAATGAACTGCAGGTGTTAAGTGAATACTTTAACTTAAACCTTGTGTGGATATGCTCCTTGAGAATTTCAGGACTGAGCTTGTCGACCACTGTAATGAATGTGCTGTAACAGTTTTGCTTTCTTTCAGCTTCCCCGAGAGACTCCGGCATAGACAAGCCACATTAGGACACATTGTCCCATGAGATTTCTGGAGATTGGAGTATGGCAGAGATTTAGAGTGCATTGTTTCTGAATACCTTCCTCAGAATGAAGGCAGTCCAGAGCAAGAAGGCCCTTAAGGGTGCATTGGGGAAGTTACAGAAAAGGAATCAAGTGCAAATTTACACTGCTTTAGCAACTCTTGTTGAGGATCTCTGGCTTTCTCTTGGATCCAGATTCATTCCACATATGGGGGTGAGGGGGCAGGAAGGGGTTTAAGCAGACTTGGGTATAATTCTATTCCAAGCCATTCAAATCTCTGAAAATTTATTTAACATGTCTACTTTTGTAGCTCTCCACCATCTGATCCTTGAGTCACAAAAAGCAGCAAGGAAGAGGAAGACCTGCTCACCTTTTGTGTTATTTTTTTCAGACTCTGGCAGGGTGGAATAGGATTGCACCTGGTACCTAAGTCCACTTATAGAATTAACA
>NW_017728992.1:135079235-135082200 GCF_001723915.1 Gavialis gangeticus | reverse complement strand
CACCTTGTGTGTTATTTTTTTCAGACTCTGGCAGGGTGGAATAGGATTGCACCTGGTACCTAAGTCCACTTATAGAATTAACAACAGAATAGCTGCTAGCCCTCTGTGTGTAGTAAGCAAGGAAGTCTTTGGGCAACATAGCTTGGAAATGGATTAAAATATCTCATTCTTACTATGTGCTGGAAATGCCTACAGGAGGTGTTAGCACAGAAGAGCCAGTATGTTGTCAATTCATACTCAGGCTCCTGTTAAAATAATTTTCTTTTGTAGACAAGGCCTCAGAAAACCTAAACTTTCAAAGAAGGTGCTCCAACCAGCACAAGAGTCTCTTCTCCAGGGTAAGTATAAGTATCTACATAGTTTTTTCAGGGACAACTATGCAGAAAACCCTTCAGTGTCACTATTGTGACTAACAATTACCTTATAGGGTCCTCAGAGAGAATGCCTAAAGAAAGTATACAAGTAAATGCTTAACTGCAAACTGTATCTACATGTCAGTGAAATGAAATAAGGGAAATGTACCAAAAAGTGCTTATGCTCAAGACTTAAAATTTTCCAAAAGGTAAAAATTTGACTCTGGTAGAATTGCCTTTGCATCCTGCAGTAAAAGCGTTCCACTAACCAAAGACAAATTTCAAGTTGTTATTGTGAAACAGGACTTTTAAAAACTTGTCTAAACACTTTGAATGAAGGATTACAAAGACAGAAAAACAATTTCCTTAAGCATCAAATGGGGCAAACTGATTTACGGTAGATGCTACATTGGCTGTAGCAGTACTGAGAAAATAGCACTGGCAGTGGGTATTTTATATTCATCTTCCATAAGCGTTATTTGTTCTGAAGTGTGACATAAAATGACACCACAGGGTTTCAGTTTCTGCTTTCTATACCGTTTGCTCAGTTTAAGAAAAACAGTCCTTTGAACTGAGCCCGAAATCAGAACAAGATCTTGATTGTATTTATGCCTCACCACTAGAGATACTATAGGGTGAATGCTCTCCTCAGTGATACCTTTGTAATCTTCTGTCCTTCAGCAATGTTGAACAGGACTAAGTAGCAGTGCACATGTGGCTCTGCAAAGTGAAACTTCAGAAGTTTTCCAAGAGCAGATCCTTGAAATCAAGCACTTCAGGTCTCCATAGCACTTCACATGCCTGCAAATGGCTTCAAGCCACCATGTAAAGGCACCGAATTTGAGAACTGGTTCCTTAACAGTTCTATGGCCGTAAAGCCTGGGGGCATTTGTCTGCTCCAATGTGCAGAAATCCAGCATGTCTACTTAACATGTCTACTTGTGTTAGATTAATCAAGTCTGCTCTGTATGTGAGCATGTGACACGCTTGGTACTGTGTCACATGCATTTGTATAAATGGTGAAGTGTGTGTTAGCGCTGAGAAAGTGGTGGTGGTGCACTTCTGAATTAACACTTTCGATGCATTTTAGTTTAAAAATGCACTGCAGCACCAGGTGCTTAAGTGTGGTGAGCTACCTAAAGAACTATGGAAAACCAGAATTGATGCAGTTTAGAAGCTTTTTGCCCCCCCACCCCCCAAGAATATAGAGCAACTTCTCCTTAAGACTGCTAATTGGTTATAGAAGCAATTTATCCTTAGGATGCCAGAAAAGCTAATCCTGCAGTCCTTACTGAGGTGGAAGAGGTATCTGTTGCCTTCATTAAAAGCTGCACAAAACCTTCCAATAAGCAGGAAATCAGGGTAGGAATTGAAAAACTGTTCATTATTTGAATTATGGTCATATTAAAAAAGCTATGTATTGACTTGTTTATAGCTTACTTCAGTTAACCTTCCAAAGAAACATCCTGATCACTGTTTAAGTAAAAGGTGGCTCACTTTAATAACCATGAACATTGGTCACTAGTTAAACAAGACATTCTAAAAAAGTAATCATGATTTGTTTGATAGTAATTTACAAGTGGATGGTATACATTAAGATACAGAGGTAGAAATTCACTTTTACAAATGTTTCACTAATACACAGATTACCAAATTCAAGGCACAAAATTGTTTGCTTTACAAAAAAATACTGTAAAAAGTCACTTGCTGTTCCACAATGGAAATACAACTTAAAAAAATCTTTACACCCTTCCATATGCCACGTATAAAGTTGCATTAAGCATTATTCTATGTTAACTTTGCTAATAGCTGGCACAAAACCAGAACTTGCATAAAACAGTTTGCATCTCAGCTGAGCTGCTTTGTATTTCAGGCAAGACTCCAGCTACAGAAGTGTAATACCACTTCATGGGAGGGGGAGGGAAGGGCTTTGTCAGAAGCAAGATAAAAAAAAAAAAGAGGAGAAGAAAGATTCAGTCTGTTAGAATGGACAGTACTCTACCATCCAGAGTGATGGACCGAATAGAGCATATTTCAAATCAAATGACTTGAAACGGTTGGACCCACTGACTGCATGTCTAGAAAATTTGTCTGCTATAGCTTTGCTCTGAAGATCTCCCCCAGAACCCATTTGCCTTTGAATTGGTAAAGACTTAAAAAATGTCTTCTTTTTTCTTCTTTCAAAAGAAAAAGAATGATATGAGCAGTCAAACAGTTTGGCCACATGTCCTTTGAACTTACGTCTACACGTGGAGAGAGAGGCATTCACAGGCTCAGTCCTTGAATTTGCTAAAGTATTGGAGTATTTAAAATTGCATGATTTTGTTTTAAATACTATAGGGAAAGTTTGAGATGCTGCATCTTCTAGCTGAAGACAGCATTTTAAAACATTGTCAGGCTGAGGAAGAGATCTCACATAGTAGTATGACTAGCTTTACTGTACTTTCAGTAACATTATAAAAAAACCCAAAACAAATGGTGGCAGCTACATTAAGTTCACTTTGCCTATCTATCACATTTTCCAAGTTTTCTAGTCAGTTTATTTACAATATGTATGTAAGTAAAAAAGACAGATTTTTCTTTTTTTTTTTTTTTTTTTTTTTTTTTTTTTT
>NW_017728992.1:135073406-135074235 GCF_001723915.1 Gavialis gangeticus | reverse complement strand
AAAGAGTTCAATACACAGGTTTGAGATCCAAGAGAATGCCACAGTAAAAATGTTGTCATTTGCATCAGCTAGATGCAAGTGCACTTCACAATTCAGGCATGTAACTTTATTACAGTTACCTACAAAGGTTAGTCCATACAAAAGAGGGTTAAATTCCATTTTTTGCTTCATTGTTGTTTGTAGCCTGTTTCCTTTGAGCAATGAAAGGATACATACACTTGTCAGCTCCCAAAAATCGGTACATGCACACAACTGCTTCGAAAGGCAAGATGCTGAAGGAAAGGAAAGGAAAGGAGTTAAAAAACTGCAATATGGAAGTGGAATAAATCTTTCACAGGGATCTACAGTATCCGTTTCTGGGTCACCCAAAAGACAGGTAGTATTTTACCTTCAATTTCATTGGCACACTTAAGGAGAGGAGAGAACAAAAATAGAAGTCAGCCCAAACTATACACAAAACATACTTCTTCCTAAGTCTTCATTATCTTCCTCTTTCCTCCTTTCATAACTTAAGGCCAAAGTGCCTTTACCTTCCTCTTCCTGTAAACCTGCTTATCCCAAAAGGCCTATTAAAATCTAAATTTCTCCTTACAGCAATATAGGCTAAATAGGAGATGCAATAGCCACAGAAAAAAGGATAGGTCTCCATTATCTTTATAATCTGCCTTCAAGTATTTGAAAACATATCAAATCCTGCCCCACTCTCTCCTTGGGTTAGCCTCCTTGCACTGCTCACCTGCCATACCTTGATGTAATTTGTCATGTACAAGGAGGCTGCCCCACAGTTCCAGAGCATGCTTCCCTTAGTCTGTCACCCAGTTGGTCCTTC
>NW_017728992.1:135065041-135068406 GCF_001723915.1 Gavialis gangeticus | reverse complement strand
ATATACATCGTTTGGGCTCAGTCATTTTTTCCCCAAGGAGGTCCTGACTTCTCCCATCATTTTCCTTGTGATCGTTTCACTAGGGAAAAAAAAGGTGGAAAAAAGCTGGCTTTTCACTTCCACGCGTTAGTTGCACCCAGGAGACCTGGTCATGCATCACAACTCCATAGTACTAGGCACTGAGTACAGCATTAGAAAAACAAGCACTGGGGGGGGAAAAAAAAAAAGTCAGGAGCAAAGCATATAGCAGGTCCCAAGCATTACTGGAACACTGGGAAGTAAGTGTTGCTGCTAGCACTGCTTATGCAGCAGTCGCTCAAGGGCCTTTGATGTAACTGCTGCTGCCTGGGGCATAGTTTGTGCAGAAGCTTTGATCTTCCTGTTGGAAGCTAGGGTGCTGAATGTAAGACAGCCAGAAGGTCCTTTGATCTGGCTGTTGCACAGAACACTGTCTATGCAAAGTACATTGACGCAGCCTTTGAAAAGTCACTGAGTCTGCTATTGCTGAAGTCAGTTCTGAAGGATTTACTGATAACTTCACCTACAATGTGGCAGAAGAAATGCATGTAGAGCTACCATGATGCTGAGTACTGAGAGTACCTCCTAGACAGCTTGGCGAGTTGCTTCCCCACTAAAAGTCTGGGGCAGTTGGGAGCATCTGAACTCTGACTAGATCAGAACCCTCAGAGGCTCCTAAGTTGAGAGCTCCTCCCAAGGCAACAGAGGTTAAAAGGAGTTGATCAACTTTTAAAAGTCTCTCCTGCATGCCTGGAGAATCTGGAAGTTTGAGGAACTGCAAAAAAGGGGCAGCATAAGCAGTAGATTCAAACCAGAACAAGAACAGAAGCCCTGCAAAATTGTGTGCTGGGAAGGGGAGAAAGGAACAGGAGCCCTTCCATCTCATCTTAGATTTAATAGGAGGGCTCTGTTCTTAAGCCTACAGGCTTTACCTTCCCTTGGAGATCTGTGCAGATCACAGGGAACCTACACCAGATGAGTGCTTTAGCTCTTGAGATCAGTTATAAGGGATAAATGCTGACATATACCTTGGGACCCACTCCTAGAAAGTGATTCCATAGTATGGAAGGCCACTGCTGAAAAGCTACTGCAGCCTTAGTCTTTCTTGGAAAGGGGAAGGAGAGGAAATATCAGAAGTCCCTGAATACTCAACTCAGTACACGGATCTTCAGATTCATGGAGACCATAGGATGTAGAAAGCAGCCAGTCCCCCTGGTGAGCCAAGGGAGAGACTTGTACAAAGAAGTCAGAGGCAGCAAGAGGCAGATTGTAAGCTTTTAGGATGTACAGTCGTCTGTCTGAAGTACGTGATATGCTTTGTGTGTTGCATTGCTAACTGGCTAGTATTCTGGAAGGTTACCTTTTCATGAAGGTTACAATGTACATCAGGCGAGGTGTGCAAATCATGGGCTGGTCTGTTAGGATAGCTCTCATAGCCTGCTTTACACAGTAGTCTGGTTTCAGCGGTGGGAGGAAAGGCTCAATTTCTTTTCTGAAATTTTATTTATACAGGTTAACAAGAGTTCATGAACTGATTTACCAAAGCTTGTTCAGTTAAAAGATGATTGTCTAGCTGAACAGTTAACTCACTCTGAAGTGTTTAAAAAAAATGTAACTTCTTTGTTGCTTATTAACTAGTAAATTTTTAAATGGATTTTTATATTCACATTTTAGGTTCATTTCATTCTTGAGATTGAAGATAAAAATCTATAGATTTTGGCAACAAAGCACCACATAAGACTACTGAAGAGAAAACCAAGTGTGATTGCATGCTAAAAGAATACCAAAGCAAAATTGTGCTTAAGAGGCTCATTTAGTTGCAATATAGTTTGCTTATGAGACTTGCTTCAGACAAAGTCAGTCTAAATATTTTACTGAGCAGGTTCCTGACTACACTGTTAAAAAAACATGCAACAGATTAAAAATACCAATAGTAGACATGTCCTATGTTACATCAGGTAACATCCAGGTATTGCTGACCACTAAAAAAAGCAAGGGGGCAGGGGAAGAGAGAGAAACAAGTCTTCAACCCTAAATTACTCTAACTGAAATTAAAAAGTGTTGTGACTAAATTTCAGGAAAGCAAGTGTTACTTGTTCAAGTTATTGCAATCTACTTCTCATGCCTTCAAGTTAGTGATTTTTTCTTCTTTTTCAAAACTGGATTAAGAACAGCACTACTAAAGGTGCACTGGGCAAAAGGAAGAGTCTATTCACCTGATTCTGCATCCTCTGAACATTCCTGTATCTACAAGGTAAGGACACACCAGGGTCATTTTAATACCATCCTTTTCAGCAGCCTTCAGTTCATGGCTCAGAGATTCATGGAAACCCACAGCTCCAAATTTGCTGGCACAGTAATCCTGTGTTGGCAAGAAAGTAAAAATAATTAGCTAGTTAGTATAAATGATATATAACAAGTCTGATACAGCAGCTAGCTATATTACTTGACCATAAAGCTCTGAAAGTGCAATCTAGCACACGGAACCAGGAGCCAAGAACTCCCTGTTTAACTCTAGCCTAAAACACAACATTGGAGCTGCTACTGAGCTTTGGCCAAGTTGGTTCCATTTTGCTTCAGTCTCTCCATGTGTAAAACTGTTAAAAACTTCCTCATCTTCAAGGCCCTAGGGATGCTTTGAAAATTGAAGTCTAACCGGGGTGGGGGCAGGAGGGGAGGCCAACCTCGCTTTGGATTTGAATAAAATATGGTAGATGCAAAACTGTTTTTAAAATCAGGATCATCTAGTAGAGATAATCCACAGCTGAGCACCACAAATAGAATTCTTAGCCCGTCCAGGGTTGATGAGAAAACACTAAACCAGAGTCCTTGGATCCTCTAAGACAAGGGTTGGCAAAAGACAGGGGTCAGCAAACCAAAGCATGGCACATGAAGACATTTAGCTTGGCACACCAGCCTTTAGGGAGGGTGGCAGAGGAGTTGCATAGGGCCCAATCCTTTTTGGGGCTGTGCAGCTCTGGCCCATTCCCTGCTGTCTGCCCTGAGGCATGCATGTACCTTCCACCACAGAGCTGGGCTAGGGCTCCATGGAGCCTGGTGCAGCTGTTTGTAGCTTCCTGGGCTGCCTGCCACAGCCAGCCTCGGCTCTGTGCAGGCCTGTGCCACCTGCCACAGAGCCCAGGATGCTCCCAGCAGCTTGTGGGGTGACTCCAAGCAGCTGCACTGGGGTGCGGAGCCCCAGCCCAGCCCAGTGCCAGCAATGGGTGCATGTGCACCTCTGGGCAGACAGCTGGGGCTGCACTGCCACAAGAAGGATCAGACCCCTTGCTGTTCCCCTGCCATCCACCCCAGTACACCAATGTCTTACAAGTTGACACACTAATTTT
>NW_017728992.1:135058199-135060041 GCF_001723915.1 Gavialis gangeticus | reverse complement strand
TCAGTGCCAGCAATGGGTGCATGTGCACCTCTGGGCAGACAGCTGGGGCTGCACTGCCACAAGAAGGATCAGACCCCTTGCTGTTCCCCTGCCATCCACCCCAGTACACCAATGTCTTACAAGTTGACACACTAATTTTTTTTGGCACTCCACCCAACAATGTTGTCAACCTGTGCTGTAATGAGATCTTGAGCTTCTCTCTCTAAACTCCAATACTACTGTAACATCAACAATTTTAGAGTTGCAGATAGAGTCTGGGCCAGTGCTAGGAAAGCTCATACCACTAAGCATTTCACCAGCATGCCAGGTTTTTCAGTAATTACCAATTTGTAGATGACTGCATAGTTTCAGTTCATGCTTAGTGCTCAACTAAGAACATCTTAATAGGCACAATAAAGAGGATGCTCAGCATTTTGGCATCCAATGTCAGTAAGACACCAACAACCCCTCCCTCCCCCAAAACCAACCTCTCAAAGTGGCAATGCTCCCCTTAACTCCCCACCCCCTGCCACAAAACACCCACACTAGTTACTCCTGAATCACTTTGCCTGGAAGTTTCACGTATGAGGAGCACTTACATACTTATTCATAGCCGATGAAAGAAAGTATTTCTCATTCAAGAAAACATTTAGCTTAATAGCTCAACAAACCTCCACTCCAGCAGTACTGAACAATCCCAGGGAACTTGCAACTGTCACAATGTGTCCATGATTCATTTCCAGCATCTTGGGAAGGAATGCTTTAGTGGTCTACAAAGTGAAAGAGTGCGAGCGTATTACTTTAAGATAAAGCATTAGTCATTCAAAACCTCTATTCCAGTTCAGTATCAGCCAAGATGCAAGATGATTACACAAGACTGAGCCTCAGAGTTTTTCCAAGATTAATGCCAACAAAAATGCCATAGCATGTTCATGAAACCAGACCACAGGGCAGAGAGGATTATGTCCTTAGACATTGTAAGTTAAAGGATCAATTTGACTCAGACGTTTATTTTTCTGCAAGACTAGTTATCTGAAAAAGATAGCTTAGCTTTAAATGAAGAGTCAGGTTTTATAGAAAGGAATGTTTAATTACATTATATAGCATGTCTGTGTTAAGACTAGTGCAAATTATCAGTTGGAATTTCTTGTTAGCCAGATATTTTTCAAGCTGAGGCGGTACTTGTAAAATAACAAGTAATTTGGATAAAATCACAAGGGCAGAAGCCTTGCCTCCTATAAAAAGTTACTTGCATTAAGATTTGCATGCAAAGAGTATAAAATAAGTCATCCATCTTAATCTAAACTACTGGTCTCGTGGTTATTGGCACCCACAAGCATTGCTATGATTAAGGACATGTCTGTTTCCATCATAAACCACCTACTTAAGATATTTCCAGTACCAGCAGTAAAAGCTTGTTCAAGTGGAAGCTCTCCATTTTAATTGATTTAGGAAATAAATTAGACTTAAAGGAAATTAAAGGAAAATTAATTGATTTAGAAAAATGACCACCTCCTGCAATTCAGGTGTTACAACAAGAGATGGACACCATTTAAGGTGATAGTCTGAGCCTCTGACTCTGTCAATTCCTAGTATGACCAGATGCCAGAAGTTCCTGCCAGAGTACCTACCTGCCCCAGAGGTGTAGGAAGCTCACTGAATGCCCAGGAGGGAAGAGGGAGGAAGCCAACCACTGCAGGACCAGGGGTGGCCATGGGTGAACAGAAGGGAAATCTTACTTGCCTGGGCTACTGCAGCAGCCACTGCTGCCATCATGTAACCAGGCTCCTTGGGAGCTGATCCAGTGCCTTGTTTGCTTGCCTCCCCCCAGCTACACACATACTGGGTGCACAGCTGTGCCTG
>NW_017728992.1:135047229-135053199 GCF_001723915.1 Gavialis gangeticus | reverse complement strand
CAGTGCCTTATTTGCTTGCCTCCCCCCAGCTACACACATACTGGGTGCACAGCTGTGCCTGCTCTGGCAAAACACTCCTCAGGGGAGGAAGCACCATTTCAATTGCCCCTCTCTCACAGATACATTGTTTGGTGCAGCATGGTACCACTTGGCTATGTCCGGACAGGGGCACACAGGGCAGACCCTGTTCTGTCAAAGGTGGAATGGGAGGGTGGGTGCTATAGATGGAGACAGTTTTTTTTTTTTTAAGAACCAGAAGAAAGCCTCAAAAAAGTCTAGTTGATAAAGCACCATGGAAAAAATCATACCCCAGATTCATCATTACAGAAGAAGCAGGGCTAGAAGGGACCTCTAGAGCAGGGGTGGGCAAAATGTGGCCCATGGGCCAGATGCGGCCCACCAGCCTATTCTGTCTGGCCTATGGGGCCCCTAAAAATCTAGAAAATTAATATTTATCTGCCCCCGGCTGCCTGTCATGTGGCCCTCAAAGGCTTGCCAAAACTCAGTATGTGGCCCTCCACCCAAAATAATTGCCCATCCCTGTTCTAGAAGTTATCTAGTCCAATCCCTGCCACAGGCAAAGTCATCCCTCACCAAAGCCGTTGTATAGGAGCCAAAATGCTACCTAAGACTACACTTAACTTTGACAACACAGACCTAACACCCTAACCTGCCACAGGTAAAGTAGGGGAACCATGGTAGCCAATGTCCTGCTTCTATAAAATGCTGTCAGTATATTGTCAATATATGCTCAAGAAGTAGATATCAAGAATTTGGTATCAGCTGTCAATGTAAGGGATATTTTAATTCATTCGTTTCCAGTGAGATTTCAGAACAGCCCTCTGTCCTCCCAAAAATTAACTTATAGCATAACTTGGATCCAAACTCAGAACAGGCAAGTGCCCCTTAAGTATTCGCTACTTAGTTGATGGCTTGAATCATGTCAGCTGTACACTTGCAAACATACAAAACTACAGCTGAATTCATCTAATTCCATTCTTATGCTGTCTGCATTTCCCAATCACAGATGTCAGAACAGTTTTGCTCTAATGATTTTCACATGTTCTTGTACTACATTTTTTCCCTGCAGGTGTTAAAATGACTAATCCAGACCTCCTAACACCACACAAAAGAGTGTTTTCACTGGACAGCTGGCATATGATAGAAGATTAACAGATCCCTGACTCCTTGCCTCTTCTACTGCTGATTCATGCATCTTTTAGATCAGCTTACCTGTAAAAAGGAAGTTAGTATTTATTTATTATCCATCTCAAGGTGAACTCCCTTATGTTTTTCTTCTCCTCACGCCAGGTATCATTTAGTTTTAGGCAAGCATTTTACCTTGCTTGTTAGGCTAATATCTGTGCCAGGCACGAAGTTTCAGCTTCTCTTGCCATGCAGTATGGCAACAACAACACTTGGCCAGAGTAGGATGGCATTGTGTGCAGCAGGCTTCATTTTGAGGGTACAGCAGTTTGCAGTATGTTCCAGCTTGTGACATTAGACTATTCCTTCTAAAAGCCTATTACAGATTACTGTGAAGTGGATGGGAAGTAAAGAGAAAAAAAAGACACCAGGAAGAAAACAAGGGTAAGCTTCCCATGATGTTAGTCTGAAAGCTGTGGTTTAGTGCAAAATGTTATGAGATAAGAATTCCCTCCGTAAAGTTCTACTCTAATCTTGAGCTGAAAGCTTTTCTATGGCTGTACCACTGCATAGATACAAGAGTAACCAAACCACTAGACGGCCTATGAAAATAGCCCTTTGGTCTCACAAGTGTCATTCTTCTCCCATACTATGTTCCTTCAAAAAACTTAAGAAAGAGCAAGTTTCAAATCCATTTCTCATAGCACGTCACCAGTAGGAAGGCAGTATTGCCAATACAAAGCACTTCAAGGTTAGGAGTCAGCCCTGCAAAAGCACTCATGAAAATTGGCTCAAGTAGAAAGATTGAACTAAAGAGATCCAAGGTCCATTGGCTTTGAGGAAGCTACTGAAATTAACCTGATGTGCTCAAACTAGAAGTTCCCAGGGCAAAAATAGATCACTTTCATATAAAGGAAAAAGCTTGCCATCCTTATTATGCTCATCACCATCCTTGGAGGTTTTTAAGCTTTGGCTAGATAAAACCTTGGCTGGGATGGTATAATTGGGAATGGTCCTGCTTTGAGTAGGGGGTTGGAATAGGTGACCTCCTAACTTTCATTGATTCTATGATCTAACTATAGTACTGATAACTATACTAATATGGAAATATGGTGGCTTGCCCCATTTAGATAGGCTTTTTAGAGTAAAAATCATTTTTTTCCTCTAGCTATTCCTCTCACATTAGAAGACTTGGAAAAAGGTAATACAGAACTATTAAAAAAGAAACAAAGTTAATATTCTCTCATTTTCACATGATTTTGAGGGCTGATGATTTAACAAAATCCACACTAAATACTGAAAACCTGCCAGCACCGAATAAAAAACAGACCGATTTAGTGGGTGGAATGAGGTTAGGTCCTATATGATGTGTTAGGCCAGACTCACTACAATAGATAACAGAATATTCTGGTTAAGACTGTCATCTAAAATTTTACTGTTCATTTGAACATGTTCATTTTTATACAGAAGTAGTCAGGGCTTCTTAGACCAGACAAGAAATTTTCATCAACAACACTAGTACTAGATTCACGTTAAAAGGGAACAAATAAAGCAGTGCATGTATTTAGTGCTCAGCGAAGGATGAGCTAGATAGCTCTTTTCCACCTTTAAGTTTTTATAGTTTCCTTAAAAATCCACTGCTCCCCCTTGGGGCAGTTTCCTCATAGCTTTTGAATGAACCATCAGGACCGTGCAAGCTACCCCTCAAAAGCTAAAATATAAAATATTTCCTGAGCACACAGCTTTAATGACTTATTAGAAATAAGTGTGAAACTGAACAAGCATTTACATGTCACTTCATAGCTTTTGTAATCTGTTCTCAACGTTTTGGTTTACGGCAAATTAACTTCTAACAGTCCAGCACTTCTTCCCTCCCCTTCCTCAAATTCTTTAGTTCCATTCTTAGTGCTCTTAATGAAACAAAAAACCTCAAATGAATGTGCAACAAAGGGTAGTGCAGCTGCAGTGTCAAGACAAATTAGTCTAAACTACAATAAATGAGAATATGAAGAAATACCGCATTTGGGAAAGTCCGATATTTTTAATTAAATTTTGGATTAATGATTTTCAAAGTAGCAAGTTAACAAGCACCTATCAACAAAAACAAAACAAAACAAAATCCACCACACAATGCTAGCTGTATGCAAGTTTAGACCAAAAGATGTTAAATGCAGAGGCTCTCATCAAACCTTCATCCTATGCACGAAGTAGCTTTTATGGTTTTCAAAATGGTTTATTTCAAAAGAGAAGCAAATATGGCACATACCAACCAGCTTGTAAGTTTATATTTGCCAATACAATGGGATTTTCATAGCTTCTGACTCCATTTAGTGCTAAAGCCCCCTTGAAGCCATTTTGGCATTGTGAAAAATGCTGGTTAGGTTGTCTTTATAGCTATGCAGGAATTCCCCTATGCCAAGAAAATCTGAGTGACAACAGTTTCACATTCTTTCTTCTAGCTACTCCTCTTTGATGAGGAAACTTGGAGGAAAGTAATGTTGCCATTATGATCTTTACTCCAAGAGTTTATCTATATTAGGAAAGCTCCCACATTTCTATACCAGTACAGTTATTTTTCTCAGTTAACTATGATACTGGTAAGAATGGTAAGTTTCCCCTATACACAGGGAAGTTAGTATTTCCAGATGTCATTGTGGCCAATTAGGAACTAGAGTTGTAGTTCTAGAAAGACTGTTCCATGAAAAATAAGAAATTGAGAACCAGGTCTGATTCAAGAGTACCAGCAAGTATTTTACTATTGTTAAAACTGCAGGATTGGAAGGAACTTCAGGCATTACTAAGCGCACAAATGCAGCATGTGTTATTCCTAAACAGTGTTTATCCAGTATCTTCTTGAAAACCTCCAATGAAGGAGATTCTACACCTTCCCTGGATAGCTTGTTACTTTTGCTTTGTCTTACTGCTTTTACAGTAAGGAAGCTTTGCCTGAGGTGCAATCTAAAAATCAGCTTTTCACCAGTTTAAACCCATTGCTTTGTGTCCTTCTCCTTTTTATGGCAGCCTTTCAAATATTTGAAAATTTCTATGATAGCCCCTCTTAATTTCCTTTTCACCAAACTAAACATTCTATCCCTGGCTGGACGATATAGGAACAAAGGATGGGAACAGACCACATGGGGAAGAGAAGAAAAAAATCCAGTCCCCTGCAATTACAGAATAAGTCTAGAATGGTCTGCTTGAACATCCACTCTGGGTTATCCCACATCCCACCAAGCACCCCTTAATTCCCTCTAAATGCATGCATCTATGTGAAATTAAAGCAGCGTAAAAACTCCAGTGCAATTCACACTGGAGATAACTGCTCTGAGGCACAGTGTCTATGCATGCACCTGGACAGCAGCAATTTGAGTTGGAGTAGAGCAAGCCCCTGGGTGGCTGAGCTGACCAGGTGCAATTTATGCCCCCAGTTGCTGTCTGCAGGTGTTTCAGTGCAGTAAAGCATTCTGCCATAAGATTGCCAAGGACAGTACTATCTTATGGCAGAGTTTATTAGTTTACTGCACCCTAATATTGGCACATGTGCAGACTGTGATGCTTCACTGTGGAGCCAATTAGTCCCCCCCCGTAAAATGCATGTGTAGGTGTACCCATTAAGCATGACCTTTAGTTCAAAAGCCAAAGACCTCAGAAACAAGGCCTTCCACTGCCACAGGTGCTTCTTGTAAGCAAGGCTCTGGAATACATAACTAGAGACCAAAGAGGGACTGGGGTTTCTCCTTCCTCTACCTATTCCCATGACCTTAAATGGAATACACTGCAGGTTCAAACCTCCTGGTGTACAGCAGCAAGTCACTTTCCAGCTCCATTCCAGCCTACATTTTCCATATATAACCATTCTGTTGGATACTAACATTACCCAACTTCTCTTCTAGCTTGTGATAGAAAGGCAAAGACCTATTGAACCTCCAGCCTAGCAGCTCTGACACTGAACAGATTCCAGAAGTCTGTTGAAGGGAATTACCCCATAAATATGTATGGATGCATGTAAACAGAGTTTACAAAAAGGCAGTGGGCCTTTTAGTTAGACTACAGGTATCTTCAGAAACAGCCCTATAGTTTGGACTTGTTTGAAGCTACCACTTTAGATATATTTTGTAAACAGGACTGTGAAGCTTCTTTTTCTGAATTACAACCCCCACCCCCAAAAAAATAGTTTTGATGGGATGCTCCAAGAGCCAATTTATAGCATACTGCAACCCTGAAAAATGACGTTTATTAAAAAAAATAAGAGATTACAGTAGCCAGTAAAATCACAGCTGAAGTAGAGTTGGGTCCTGGAAGAGCACAGCACCATCAGCAGCAGGCTGAGCAAAGACAGTTGGACAGGGGGCTACAGACTACTATTTAAAGAAAAAAAAAAACCACCCAAAAAACCATGAAGGGCAAAAATCCATATTGAAGTCAGTGAAAGAGCCATTAAGCCATGACAGTTTTCAGGTAGAAGTGTTACGACCTGCCTGAAGCTACTCATCTCATTTTTCACCACAGACCTAGAATACTCATTTTAGGCAGCTGAGAAAATTATTTTTCTTCAAGGTGCTCCATTATGGTGATACTTAGCTTGAAAGTATCAATCTTTGTTCTGCACTACAACTCTCAATGGATTAGTTCTGACCTGAAGTAATCAAATTGAGAAAGTTATTCTTCTAGTTACACATATAACTAATTACAGCTCAAGGACTAGATGAATTAAGAAACATGCACTAATTTTCCTTAAGCCAGAACTTCAATAAGAGACACTGGTATTTTACACCACAATTGAATTTTTTTTTTTTTTTTTTTTTTTTTTTTTTATATATATAA
>NW_017728992.1:135040341-135046102 GCF_001723915.1 Gavialis gangeticus | reverse complement strand
TCACCCAGACCTCCCTGTCCCGTAGCAGGCATAGGCATCCCATGGGACTGATGAAAGACCAGTGCAAAGTACCCATTTTAATAGGTCGGCTTTTTCCTGGGCATCAGTTGTCAGTTGCCTCATCTGGTTCAGCAGGAGTCCAATGTTGCCCTTGCTTTTCCTCTGGCTCCCCACATACCTGAAAAGGGACTTTTTATTGTCCTTGATGCTCGAAGCTAGTCGGAGTTCAGTTGCAGCCTTGGCTTTCCTGGTTTGCTCCCTGCAGGACCGGACCAGTGCAGAATAATCCTCCTTGGAGGTGAATCCCATCCTTCATCCTTTGTAGGCCTTTCTTTTTAGCCTCAGGTGGTCTGCTAGGTCCCTGGAGAGCCGGGGCACTGCTGTGCCCTCTTGCTGCCTCTCCTTCAAGATGGAACAGACTTAGCTTGTGCATTGAGGATCGCTCCCTTGAGGAGCAACCACTCTTCTTGAACTCCTGTCCCTGGGGTCATGGTCCCTTAGGGCCTCACTGACAAGCCTCCTGAGCTTGTCAAAGTTGGCATTTCTGTAGTCAAGGACTGCCGTGTTGCTGACTGATTTGCCAGCTTTACGGTGGATGGTGAAGGTGACAGCTCGTGGTCGCTGTCACCCAGCTTCCCAATTGATCACTAGGTCGCCGATTAGGTCATCCCCAGTAGCCAGTACCAGGTCGAGCAGTGCTTTGCCTCTTGTTTATTTTGAAAGGAATCTTTTAGTTCTTTTGCTCTTCATGGATAGCTGAACTTTCAATTTCTCACTTGAACTTTATTTGTCCTTCACCTAAAAACCCACTATTTTGGGGGCCATGGGGATTTGTTTAAACTTCAACTGTAACACCAGTTAATGCTTAAACACACATGCACAGTAATATTGCTACAGCTGCCTTGCAACCAGAAGCTTGTGAAAGAACAACATGAACTTCAACACAAGTCTGTAATGATCACACAAGTAACAAGGAAACAAAGCCACATGCACACAGGTATTTTGCACGTTCTGTATCTGCAAACAGGGCGAAACTAGAGATAAAGTTTGGTTAGGAATAAAAACTGGAGGTAACAAAAGTCAATAAACAGAAAAAATAGTCAGCATTAGCATTGAAACAACTGGCCTTAAAGAGATGTATTCAACTTTCACTGGAAAAAGGAGAGGGAAAAAAAGGTGACTTAGATACAATTCCACATGAAATATTTCTTTGAAGTTACAGCAATGTGCGTTTATAACTAAAATGGACATTGTATGCTGCAGAAGTATATCTAGAAATTAATAGCTAATACTTTGTATTCCTTTTCCACTCCCCACAGCAGATACATACCTGGGTGACAGTATTCTGCCAACTCTTATGAAAGCTTAAGTCATAAATCTGTTTTAAATAAAGTGTCAAAGTCTGTCCCAGATTAAATAGATATCAATTCAGTAGTGTCAGTCTCCTCTGGAACAAATGCCATCCACTACATTTAGGTACGAATAGATCAAAATCCACCACAAAGTTAGACATTATGTAGTGCAAATAATGACCAATTACAAAACCCCTTTAGAATTTTAGATATACTTCAGTATAAATCAGAAGCAAACTGAAACTGGATTAAGGAAACTACTCAATTAAAACTTAATGCCACAAAACTATTTACAATTGGGACACAGTGAAGATAAGATAAGCAATCCCATTCAAATCACACACTCATACCAGTTATAAGCATGGTGAAGAAGAAAACCATCCTTTACCTCCTATAAAGGTTGAAGGCAGGGCTGAGTTGCATTTCTGAATTGGTCTATAGAGTGCACTAGGTTTTAGTAATCAGCTTATTTCTTCAGATGAAGCTGAAAAGCAAACTGTTGCTTATGATGGCTTATGCATCTCTGCTTTGCCTTTAGATTAACATAAATAACTCTACTATAAAAAAGTGATGCTATGTTTATGATTGCTACAGCAGTCTGGCTCAATTAGGTCTTGTACACTTTATTAGAACTTACAATTGTGGTGGCATGACTGCAAGGAAGAACATTAGAAGTGTTTAGGAAGAGGTGAGCATAACGACTCACGCATTGCTGTGGCCCCAGCTATGCTGTATTACAAGCCTCCGTTTCTTAGACATCTAATGCTGTGAGACTGTTTGATAGCCCAAAGATATTTGTGCAAAGTGGAAGCCAACTTTCTTCTAAAATGCAGGTAAATACTCAGGACTGAAGCTAATAACAGTGCTTAGGCAGGATTACTTTTTTCTACTTTGAATGGAAAAAACAAAATGAAAAACCACCCTTCATTTCCCCCACCCCAAGTTTTTTAGGTGGTTAAAGTAAGCGAGTGTCATGTTACAAGAGGTTTACTTCAGGGCTTTAACAAAGATGCTTATTTGCCATTGGGTCACGCTTTTGTCATATTAGCCATTCTCTCTTGAAGCTGGGATTTAGGGATATGTACCACAGCCAGTTGTGGTAGTGAACTTCCTTCTCAACAGATTTTTGGTTCCAACATTGTTTCCTACTGTAGAAGCCAGCACCTAAAATCCTTCTGAGAGTGGCAGGCGAGGCCCAGCTGAGCCACCTTGTTATACCAACAAGGGAAAAGTTGAATTGCTCTAATTAGCATGTTGGTCCTCTGTCTCCATTCATAAGTAGCTGTATTCTAGATACTATGCTTTCTGCCAGAAGAAAGTGTTTAATATACACAAGCATTTTGAAACTGGCTTATGCCAACAGCAGCTACATGCATCCTATAACAGTTGCAAGTCCTAGATGTCCTATAATACTTTGCAAGTGCTAGGAATTTAACACAGACAAATTATATAATGGATGCAGTATCTTGACTTTAAAAGCTCTAATGTCAGTGTAAGTAAAATGCAGGAGACATGGCTGTACTGCCCATTTCTTCTTAGGTTTGCTGGCATTTCCTGACTGGCACCAATTACCTCCATTTTATATATGGGCAACAGTATATATTATTGGTTGCATGTTAAACCTCTTCCCCCAACTCTTTGGATCCATCCTTGACTACATGTAACCAGGAAGAAGGGAAGACAGGGAAAAAATCCTCAAGTGAAGCTTTGTTAACAAAAACCTGTCCCATGGCATAAGATAAGCTTTATTACTCTATCAGGGATTGATCAAACTCACAAAGCTAACCTCTTCCTTATGCCCATACTGCAGCATAAAGAGTTTACAGTATGGAGTTTTACACACAGAGATTACCATTCCTGCTGCTTCCCTCCATTTCTCCAGGTTTTTTCCTGAGGAGGTCCCAACTGTCAAAAATTATCTCGGCTGTACACCTCAAAGACCATCTACTCTACCTCCCAGAGTGCAAGGGCAAAAAAAAAAAGAGGGTCTCAAGTCCATCCAAGCAGGAAAAGAGACTCCCTGTTTGACAAAGTGCTGAGCACTCAAACTCACTTCAGATCAGGCACATTCAGTGACTTCCTGGATGTGATCAAGGAGTCTTTGTCTTCTTGCTTGCAGTCTTCAGGGTCTATTTTCCACCCCCAGCATCTTGACTATAAAACTCTCCTCTGCCAACTTTGAGTGATCACAGAACTGCTGACTTTAGGGATCACCCCGAAGTTGGGTTTTTACTGACCTCAAACTAGAGGTTCACCAGAATCATGGTATTTGGATCTGGACAGCTGATAGCACATCAGGAGAGAGATTTTTTTTAGAACAGAATTTCTACTTAAGGCTGCTAAAGTGCAGTAGAAGTGTAGCTGTATGCAATACAGGTTAAGTGTCAACATGAAACATTTGACAAGTGTCCAATGCAGAAGGAGGGAAGAGGCAGCACTAGAGGGTCACCTGCATCTGTGTTGGTTAGCTTGAGTCTAGAGAGAGTCCTGATATTCTTCGTTGCAATTAAATTAAAATTGCTCTTTGTTATTAAGCCCCAAATTGCTAGTTGCAGCAGCAGTCCACTTGGATTGCCATTGTGTTAACTATACTAGCTTGCACATCAATATATTTGAGTGCCAAGGGTATTAGCCAGTACAGGTTCTTGCTAGGATTTAAATACTCAGAGAAGAAATATGGCTTTGACTAGAGTTTATTACATTATGTATCTTTATTTATTTGCTCTGCTTGGACACATTGGCATTCAGTTCATCCCCATCCAACCTCAGCCTTACTGAACTAAGTTTTCAGCTCACGTTTCAGAGTCCTTAAACTAGGGTTAGATTTAAAGTCACATTAAAAAGAAAAAAAAAAAAGCATCATGCACGACTCAAATGCATGCAAAAGGCATTGCTTTATATTGCACTAGCCGACAGAGTTCTAGCACTATTTTACATGGTACAAGTATATGAATGCAGCTGTACTACTATATAGTGACCATCACCATCACTACACTCCTATTTCAGAGACACGAGCGCCAAGGAAGATGCAATGTATAATAGGTACATTCATAGGTATAATAGGTAAATTCATATCTAGCCACATTTTTGTGAAAGCTGGGTTTGAGCCCTGCTGTAACCAAGTGATGAGACATGTTGCTTAGCTTACAAAATGAATGCTGTGACAGTTTAGAGGCCATGAATTAGATTTGCAATACCCCAGAGTTTGAGCGTAGTATGAGGAACCCATTAATGACTTGCCTGTTCTGGCAAAAGTTTCTAGTAACTGCCCACACCATTTCAGAATGTAACACTTATTATACATTTCAAAATCTTGAAAAAAAAAAAGAGTTAAGCAATTCTTCTCCGCTGGAAGAGGGTGGAATGGGGAGTTGTTGTAGGAGACTTCAGGGGACTGGATTTGGCAACCCAGGAGGGTCCCTTTTAGTCTGATGCAATTAGTGCTGTGACTCTTGAGTTCAAGAGAAACCCACAAAACATTTTTTAGATAAGGAGTAAGCTTGGAATGCTGTTCAAATAAAAAAGATGTAAGCTTTTAAGTAACAGCAAATTCTTAGCCATAGCTTGTCAAGCATTTAGCGCAGCTTCTACATTTTTAATCTGTATAACTTTTTAAAATAAGACTTAAAGGAAGTAAATGTCAGAAATAGAGAGATCCTAAAATAAAGATAAAAATAGTTCTAACAGTGGATAGTCCTGAAAGAAAAGAGGAAACCTATGGAGGCAGGTTAAGTTTTATGGGCACTTTAAAGCCAGAGTTCCTTATCACAGCAGCTTACTCTGCTATCTGTATGCAAAACAGGAGCTTTCTAGTCATCCTGACCTTCCTACCCAATTTAGACAGTGATACTGGGCACCAACGTGTATGTTAAACATCTCACTATGAGGAGCTGTTTTTATGAAAAACAATAATAGTAATTTTGTTCTCAAGGGAAACAACCCCATTTGATAGACAGACTTTTTTGTGTAAAAAAAAAAATCCATAAAGAACATGAAAATATATATTTTATTACAGTTGAGTGGAAGTTTAACATAAAACATAAAAATGTTACTAGGAAGCAATTAGAGATTTAGTAACTCCAACAAAACAACTGCTATTTATGGAGAATACAGTGTAATAAGAGTGGTATTGTATAACACTGGTATTTTAGAAACAAAAGTAAGTTGATGCACCTTCAGAGATTCACTAACAAAAAGTTCAACTGTATACACTTCCACTTCACACCCTGAAACTAAGACAAGTTAAAAAAAATAACTAAAAACCTGCAGTGGCCAGTGAAATAACTTTAAATAGACCTTGGTTATATAGTTCACTATTCTGACTAATGCACTGCCCTAGAGTGGATATTTAGCAAGAGTTCCTTGTAGTGGATTTGGAAAAAGAAAGAAAAGGTATGATTCCACCTTTT
>NW_017728992.1:135033522-135035341 GCF_001723915.1 Gavialis gangeticus | reverse complement strand
AAAATGTTATTAGGAAGCAATTAGAGATTTAGTAACTCCAACAAAACAACTGCTATTTATGGAGAATACAGTGTAATAAGAGTGGTATTGTATGACACTGGTATTTTAGAAACAAAAGTAAGTTGATGCACCTTCAGAGATTCACTAACAAAAAGTTCAACTGTATACACTTCCACTTCACACCCTGAAACTAAGACAAGTTAAAAAAAATAACTAAAAACCTGCAGTGGCCAGTGAAATAACTTTAAATAGACCTTGGTTATATAGTTCACTATTCTGACTAATGCACTGCCCTAGAGTGGATATTTAGCAAGAGTTCCTTGTAGTGGATTTGGAAAAAGAAAGAAAAGGTATGATTCCACCTTTTGGTCATCTGAGAAATGGTTCATGCTAGTGCTCAACAACTACCATTTGGCCTCTGATTTTCTAACAGCATGCTGGCAAAGGGCCTCCTGATAAATATATTCTTTTGGTTGGAAGAGTGACTTTAGCTTTCCATTGCAAACATCAGTAGTTAAACAGTGCTAGTGGAAGATATGTAGTCAAGTCCATCATAAGCACTTGTACCTTACACAGCTTCCACTGAAACTAGAAAGTGTTCACTCTTGGAAGGTCCGTCCATCTGTACCCATCAGGTCTACAAAATCTCCGTTACCAGAAACTTGCAACATCTTTAGAAGTTGCTTGTTTCATGTAAAAGTATTATGGCTATGGCAAATTGCAATGGCTAGAAAAGATTCATGATTATAGAGTTATGCAAAACATTTAGGCTGATTCCAGGAATTATCTGTAGCCAACAACGCACTAAAGCATGCTGTTACCTTTGCTGAAAACTTAAAGCTAGAAGGCAAGCACATGACTCTCTCATCAGGTCCACAGGAAGAACCATTTGACAAGTTATCACACAAGTTTCAACAGATGGAAGGGACACTTCCTAAAAATGTTCATTCAAAGCCAATTTACATGTGAAATTTAACAACCAGACAAACCTGAATTTCAAAAGAAGCATGTTAGAATAGTCACCTTTCTGGTACACATTTGTTCACTGTATTCTTTGGAAGTTTACTTGGCCCATAATGCCTTTCACTTGTGAAAGATCATTGTTGTGAAGTGTCAATTTGATTAACAGTAAAAACAATTATTAATGTACCAATTCTCAGGTGTAGAATTATAGGTATTGAGATAGTTTTGACATGACTATTTAGTGTTCACCCTGCCAGTGCTGACCATAAGACTACATCAGTTACTTTACAAAAGCATGTGTAGTACTTTCTTCAAGATTGACTATTCCCCATCTTCTAAGAGCCTTCACTATAAACCCACTCCTTTCAAAGTTTGGTTACATCTGTGTAAGGGCCTTTACATGAGTTAAAGTGCTGCAAGAAAAGCTTTAGTATTAAGTGCCAATTCAGCTTCTGTCCACCAGTTACCTCTACACTGCCTTTCATGACAGTTAGATTGGGTCTCAAGACCTTAGCTCAACAAAACAGATTTTCAAAAAAAGGAGAAGCCAAAAAAGAACAAAAAAACCTCACTTAAGTCGAGAGGGAAGGAGAGTAGAAAAGAATAAGTGACCCTTAGAAGCTACGGTGGGTAATGATTGTTAAAAAAAAAGCACCAGCTTCAAACCAAGTTTTCAGCAACTTTGGGAATAGAAGGGAGGGCAAGAGGTCATGTCTCTCCCTTGCACTTCTCCCCAGTCACACATGACTGTTAAGCTATACATGTATGACAGACTGGGCACAGAGCTGAATCTCTCCCCAAGAGGAGAGAGGCATGAGCAGGGATCCTGGCTTCTCCATTTAAAAAAAAAAAAAAA
>NW_017728992.1:135032755-135033374 GCF_001723915.1 Gavialis gangeticus | reverse complement strand
TAAAAAAAAAAAAAAGTTGCAAGTTCTCCAATATCCCCCACCCCCAAATCCACAATTAAAATGAAATACCACTAATATACAAGTCCTCACCGCTGCTGCTGCTGGGTGGGCAGGGGGTGCCTTGCCAGGGTGGCACAGGGCTTGCACCGGCAAGGAGTTTTCCCATGCAGCCCTACTCCACTCTGCTGTACCAGGTCCTGCTCACTGGGCTGTGGAGGAACTGGGGGTGGGGAAAAAAAAAAAAAAAGAAAAGGCAGCAGGGCAGGGAGCCCAAGCCTGTAGCAGGCAGCCTGTCCCACACATATCTGGGGGACAATGCCCTCCTACCCCCTGGGGCACCAGCCTCTACCTCCAGACAAGCCACCTATGGCCCCATCCCATTTTGCACCAGGGCCCTGTGGCTGCGCATTGCATTCTGGCCCCAGGCCTCAAGCCCCACATACCACCCAGCTGGACAATAACCCCAGCCCAACTCCTGCCCCCCACCCCTCAATGGGGGCCTCAATTCCTGCCCCCCCCCCACAAACTTACTTGTGGGAGCTACTCTCCAGGCTGCCTGGCAGTCTTGTGCATATACATGCACATGGTACCCCCTGCCCAACTGCCCTCTTCCTGCTCT
>NW_017728992.1:135021663-135027755 GCF_001723915.1 Gavialis gangeticus | reverse complement strand
CCCCCCCCCCAACATCCCCTTGCAGACCAGAATTCTGCCAGCCTGCAGAGAGCACTTTGCAAAAAAGTGGAAAAAACCCACTCATTTCTCCAGTAAGATGAGAAATCCACTTCTCTCAGTTCAAAACTAATTTTTTTTTTTTGCTTTCCCATGAGGAAACAGAAAACCTGGATCTCTGGGCATAAGAAACCAATTATGCAGAAGTAGTTAAGGGTCTTCTTATACAATCATCAATATCAAATATATAAAGCCTTGTTACTCTCCCTAAGTTAGAAATTCATTGTGTACAATACAATGGCTTTTTAGACTATAGGTAGCCAAAAGGCTATCAGAATAGCTGCTTCAATTGACCAAATCAAACCCAAGAGGCTCAAGTCTTTTGGAGTTGGGTCATGCTGAATTAACTCAGTTCTCAAAAGCAGGATCCTTGCCATTTTACACATGGTAGCCAAATTAACAGTATGAAGAACATTGAGAACAGTATCCACTTAAAATATCCCCTTCAGATAATAGGTTAATCAAGAGTAAATAAACAGCAAGTTAATGAACTCCAGAAGTTACATAAACCTTAGAAGGTACAAGAGTGGAAAGATGAATAGGCAGATCGTAATATGCATCAACTCCCATAGTGTCCTAGAAAGTTTGGTCATATAACAAACCATCAGCACAAGTAACTCGCTTGAGAGAAATGGAAGCAAAGTCAAAGCAAAGACAAAAACTCCTTGCTTCCTTCCCTCCCCACAATACTGAACAGATGATAAACCCCCAAACCAAAATTTAAGAACAGTAATATATAGCACACAAAATTAAACAGTCCTAGAAGAGCGTGTGTGTGTGTGTGTGTGTGTGTGGGGGGGAAATAGGGCATTCATTCAGTTGATTTAAACCAACTAATTGATAGGGCTAGATCTATGTGCATCACATAAAAATCACACCAGCTTTGTATTCTCCAATTAAAAGTGTGCAACCACAGGATTTTTAGGATGCTACCACAGGGACATACTCCCACCTCACATCACAATCTAATTTCCACTACCTCATGACTCGCTCTTCTTGAAAGATACAGCATAATTATATGTTGCCCCTCTGTAACAAACAAGCAAACAGAAAGCAACTCGGATAGTTAACTATTTGTAAAATGAAACTAGATGTTGCTGATAGGGCTGGGGGTGTTTAAATTTATCATATTCCAAGCTTCCAGCAGGACACAAAACATATCCCTTGCCACGTGGCAGCTGTATAATTCTATCTTTTTTAAAATGCATTTCTCTGAAGCAGCAAAAGTGCTAATCAGCTACTGTTAGTTAAAGAAAAAAAATAAATCCATGAGGCACCTTACCGGGAAAGACAGCAATTCCATCCAAGGTTCTTCTACTGGCTCAGATTTTCAATGGATAATCCTTTAATTTTTCTAATGCCTTTTTTCAGATGTCTGTTTTCTAAACAGACATCAAATCCATGTCTTTTATAGAATGAGTTATCCATATATGATATTTCTAGTCCTTAAAGCATTTTAATGGTTTGACAAAAATGTTTCTAGCCCCATTAGTTATAGGAGACCCAAAAAATTCAAGCGATTCCAATAGTCTCTCTTTCTTACACTGTACACCAGTTGCAAACCCAATTTTATTTTAGCTGCCAGCAAGGTCACAAGCCACTAAGCTAATACTTAGCATGCCAATTCTCATAGTGAGGATCCTCAGACTGGCATATCATAGTCTACTTTAAAATAAATATTAACTTCAGAAATAATCTTCCATTTGCAAATGCTAAAAACCAAAACACCTACACTACTTTAAGACCTCCATGTAAACAGTCAATGAAATTTTAATGTACTTTTTCCAGCTGTCAAATTGTTGGAAACTTGGAATAAAGGGTATCCCCAAAGGCCTCAGACAAGTGAAGTCCTCTCAACTAATCACTGGGCTACAGACTTCAGTTTGAGAACAGCTGCTCCCTACTGTTTGAAGACCAGATTAACAACCAAACATTTCCACCACTGCAAAGCAGGATCAGTGCAAGAACTATGTGAACAACAAATTCAGAGGCCATCTTTAAAAAGCGTATTCACTGCTGTGATAAGGTTATTATTGCTAATGAAACAGAACACAACTAAATGGCTATTGGGCAGTCTGTTCACATGCTACAGAAAATCACAACCAAGAATCAATGGATTTTAGGGACAAGTATTCCACATGTTTGTAGAGCAGCTAGTTTAATAATGGGCAACCCTCTGGACTTGCCTGCTTGAATCCAATAGTTATATAATGGCACTCAGGAAGATTTTTACATAGGACCAAGCTGTTTGCACACTCAACATGGTTAAATACAGTCACTGAATGCTCAAGTGGAAAAGTATGATCTGGAAAAAAAGCCCCACACATCTTTGTCATAGTCTAAAGCTTTCTGAACAGGTTTCTTCAATAGCCACAGAGTAACTTGAAGCTCATTTTGATTTTAAGAAAAAAAAAAAAAAAGCCACAGAGTTCTTCAGCTCTCTAATGAGAGAATGAGTTGAACTGAGATGACAAGTTGTAGGGTCCAAAGCAGACCGATACAAGATATATTGATGTACAGTTCCCACTATTTGTCTGCCCGTTAATGCTCATAAAATGTAAGTGATCATATGAGCATCTTGGATTTAAAAAGGCAAGGCAAGATTCTGATAGACCTGTAAATAAAAATGTATTAAACCCTTCTCTCACCAATGCAAGTCAAAGCTACTGACCACTCAAGGTCCAGGTCTAATGTGTCCAGACAAATTGAAAGAATATTTTTTCCATTAAGATCCATTTTCCATCTCCCCCCCCCCGACCACAAATCTTAAAGTGACCTGATAAAAGCACAAATGATTTTTAAAATGGATGGGGGGGAGGAAAATAAGAGTATTTACTTAATTGAATCTCACATGAAACCAAAGTGAGCCCAAGTTAAATACTTATCAACTTTATTACTGCTGTAGCTATGAGTCTAGCTGGGTTTTCACTTCAGATTTTGCCATAAAACAGTGCACAATGTACTGAAGCATATCTGCTACATCAGGATTTAAAAACTAGTTTGCACTCCCCTCCCCCAGGGCTGGACTGAGATCTGCCTCCAGAAGTGGGGGTTATTGCAGCCGTCTCATGTCCTCAAGGAGGACCCTGTACCCTGGATTTTGGTTGTGGGCCCTGTGCCTAGCTCACCCCACCCTCAAATTACTTGCTCCTTTAGAAGCCCCATAGGCCTGAAAATGGCTTTGAAGGCCAGATCCAACTTGCAGGCCATGTTTGACTCTTCTTCCCTATATGATCACAATCCGCAGTACTTCATCACTGCGTTCCAAGATCCAGAAGGAAAGGTGGATCACTTGCAAACAATCCTTTCAGTCACAGTTCTTGAAACCCATACACCATAGTCACTTGAATATAGATGAAGTTGCCTCCACACCACAATTAACATGTAGAAGACAGCCCCTCATCTTACATGCACACGCAAAGAAGCCACATTAAATACACTACCCACCTTTGAAACACTACAAGAGACAGCGTTTGCTCAGTAATGGAAACCAATTATGAAATTGAGTAAATGCAGCCAACACCGAGCACAACTAAAACACACATGGTCCATAGGGGGCAAACATGCTGACAGTAACCATTTTTTGGGGTCCTTAAAGACGGGGAAAGAGAGGGGGGCAGGTGTTCCCTTTACAGGAAATTGGCACCAGGCCTGCAGATGGTGCTATTCTGGTATTGCACTTAGGAAGGCCAGACCCTGCTCTGACACACTCCCCTTGGTACCATAGATGCTTGATCTAAACCAAAAGGCCAAGATACTGATGGGAATGTTTTGTTTTGGGTTCTCTCTTTTTAAAGAAATTTCTCATGTTCCAAGCCAAATCAAGTCCAAATCCATAAGTCAGTCCATAATCATAAGTGGCCCTACAACCAGCAAAAAATCCTCCATCCCCACCAGGGGCTTCAAATATTTCCAAAGTCTTTTGGCAGGCATCCTATGTGCAGGCCCAAGCCCAGAGGCTTGGGGGGCAGATGCCCCCCAAGTTTCAGCTGCCCTCAGCAATACGGCTGCAGAAGCAAGCTAGAGAAGAGCCTCCCATTTCCATAAAGTGGGCTTTAAGCCCCAACACCTCAGCGGGTACTAAGCTATGTCAGAACAGTTATCCCTAGAAATGCTTAAGGAAAACTGCCTTCATGGACTCAGATACATAGTGTTACCCTGCTGATGGGATGTGCTAGCCTATCCTTAATGGTAGCTTCCCATCTAAATAATATAGTAGTGCTCATTGAACACATTCCCCCCCACTGCCAACTTTTTCCAGTCATGGTGAGCCACTACACTGAATGCATTTCGACTTCACTCCCACAACTGAGCTGTACCTTTCTCCCCCCACCCCACACCTTTAAAGGCTCGACAAACTTCACCAAATGGGGCCTTAAACTATGCATCCAGAATCCCCATCAGCCCCTCTCTCATCATGCTGTGGGGGGGGGGGGGGGGGGAGCGGCGGCAGTTTATCTTAATAGTGGATTGACAGTACTTAAAAAACAAAACAAAAAAAAAAAATCACTAAGACTATCTGCAGTTTCAACAGCTCATCTCAACTGCCTCTTTTATACTAGAATCCTGAAGACAAAAAAACATTAAGGATTGGATATTGTAAATCACTATGCAAATAGTCAACAGAACATTAAATCAAGAGGAGATGCACATTTGTAGTATCAGGTCTAAGTCAAATCATGTGCACAACATGAAAAGCTTTAGTGTGGGTTTAAAACAAACAAACAAAACAGTTAAATTAATGCCCCTCCAAAAAAAAAAAAAGACAACAACAACCACCACCACCACCACCACACACACACACAAAATACAAAAGAAGTGATTTAGTTAAGGTCTTCACCTGAATCTCTTAAGACCTCACGCTATATCAAAAAGATCCATACTGAACAGTAAAGTAAATCTGGAGACTTTATAGAAGTTTGGGATTGAAAATAGCAGTCTTGTAAAAGTGCTACACCCCAGGGGTACTAGTACCAAGTATAGCAACTGCACATCAATATATTATATCAATTTTTCCTTGAGTTATCCCATTTGTACCAGGTGGCTTTTCCTTTTTTGAAAGAGCCACTAAACCTCATAGACTTTAGGTACTTGATAGATAAAATGATTCCTCACTTAAAGAAGTCTACTAAGTACAGGTTAGATATCTTCTTACTATATCAATAAAAGAAGAATTGCCTTCAAAATAACTTAGACCCTAAACTTAAAGCTCTGCATACATGCTTAAAAACTTGACAGCCTGAGCCATACCACAGATATCAGCATAACTACTTATAGTGTATAAGGTTATGCACCTGGATAAGTCTTGGGAGGGTCAGGGCCTTAGTCTCTCACTATACAAAAAATACGCTTTCAAAAGCATTATAGAACAGGAGTCAAATGCTTTTGCTTCCCCCTTTTGGTTAGTTGAAGAGAAAGCTGATCTAGAAGAATAGCATGCAACTGATTTCATAAAAATAATGCAGAGCTTAAGCTGAAAAAGTTTTCAACAATTCTTGCATGGCAAGAAAATGGCAGAGCTGATGCCAAACCAACCTTCCTTAGGCCTGGAACTTTCAGGACTGCTTTAGAGAAGATTTTAGTCATCAGCTTCTGCCAATACACAATAAATCTGAGATTTGTCCAAGCATCAAAACCTAAAAAGACAGACCTACTGGTTATACTGAAACAGTAATTGTTCACTTACATGAAAATAGCATGATCCGAATAAGGGGGGGGGGGGGGGGGGGGGCAGGGAACAACCCTCCCTCCCAGGTCTCACAAGAATCTGAAAGTTCATATCATTACAGTCCATGTCAGAATAGAATTTAATTAAAGTGTGTACACTACAAATAAGAACAATTCCTTTTATCTTGCAATATCTTGTGCTATTTCTATAAAGCAATTATTGGCATTAGTACCTAGGTGCCTCATCAGTCAGTACTAGTTTGTATTGTAAAATCATAACCAAATGACTGGATCACTTGGTTAGAGAGAGCTAATCAAAGGGTCAAATCTTGCATCATGACTGGATGTTTATCAGAGCCAAGTTCTGT
>NW_017728992.1:135014980-135016663 GCF_001723915.1 Gavialis gangeticus | reverse complement strand
TGGATCACTTGGTGAGAGAGAGCTAATCAAAGGGTCAAATCTTGCATCATGACTGGATGTTTATCAGAGCCAAGTTCTGTCACATCTTCCCTGTGAGGGTGAAAACTATTTATTTCCAGGAACTGACAGCAGGGGCAGTCAGGTAACTACTGTAACAGGCTACAAACAGAGGAATCATTTCATTCATCAGTAGCTGCGGTTATATTTGAACTACAGTAAATCTGTGTAGACTTTCCTCATACAGCAAACCTAGTCCCCCTCCCCCCCCCACCATGGTTTTCCATATCGGAAGCATTCCAATTTTATGAACACCAAATCAGTCCACATCAGATCCTATGCCGTAGAGATTGCTACACTTGCAGACAGTAGTGACAGACATACTATAAAATGCTCATAGAAAAAAAAAAGTTAAGCAAAACCATGGTTTTGCTTTACTGACATGCATCCGATCTAAATGGTGGCATGCCATCAAGGCTTCAGATATTGTCAGTTTGAAAGTTGGTGCACCCAAGTTGGCTCACAGGAGCAAACAAATTCCATGCCTTTCATTTAGAGAAGATAGATTTTTACTTTTACTTAGTATATAGCTATTAGCAGAAACATTTTGTCCATGTACTTGGAATGTACAGCAAAGAAAGCAAGCTTCTTTAACCCTCTCAAAAAGGCTCAAAATGATAATAAAAGTCAAGTCACATGTCTCATTTACTCCTTCAGAAAAATGAGTGTGCCCCCTGAGGAAGTGAGATAAAAAAAAACAAAACAAAAGATAGATAGATATCAAGCAATATCATGTTATCGCTGCACAAGTATTCCTTAAGACAATTATTCCCTTCTTCTGCCTCGGGGGGAAGACATCATACAGGGACAGCGAGCTTTACATAGTGCTCTAGAGCAGTAGTCTCAAAAGTGGGGTGAGCACAAGATGATCCACTGGGGTGTGGGAAGAAAATATTAGAACTTCTATTTCTATTTGTTTTTACCTATATGTTGTAAAAAATATATTAGTACATGTATATAATTTATAAATAAATATACATACATACATATATATATTGGGGGGGTGTGCTCAAGAATTTACTGATCAGGGTGCATGATCAAAAAAGTTTGGAGACCACTGCTCTAGAGTACTAGCTTGGCTTCTGGAATATCAGTTTAGCTGACATGCAAAAGTCCCGCTATAAGACTTCACACATCTAGACTGTTCCCATTAAAAATCAGCATTAATTTAACTAGTCTGGAACTAATTTTTTGGAATTTCAGATGGTACCTTAGAATTTAGAGAAAAAAAATCCAGCCAATTTTGGTCAAGCCAACTTATGGGACCTGGAGAAAGAACAGCTCTGCCAATAGCAAGAGTAAAAACAACTAGACCTGATGCTCCTTTGATTTGCATGAGTAGTATATACCAGCAGAGCTTTAATTAAATGCAAAAGGTGTTGCAATAGCTCCTTGAAAAAAGTTTGAGGGAAGCCAAGTTCTGGAGCTCCACAGTGCAGATCTAGCAGCAGCCTATGGACTAAAGCAGTTTAAGCCAATAAGATTGCCATTCAAGATCTGACAGACTTGATTTGCAAAAAAGTGGTCTTAAGTTAGTTCAAGAATTACTGAAGGCTGATCTAGTTTCCCCATAATCAATAAAAATGTAACACAAGAAGGAATCTTGGGGGGGGGGGGAAACTCCTT
>NW_017728992.1:135013192-135014911 GCF_001723915.1 Gavialis gangeticus | reverse complement strand
GAAAAGAGTGTGTTGTATGTAAATAAGTATCTGAAATACATGTTGGAGGCAAAAGTAGTTGGAGAACCTAAAATGCTCCCATATTTTTAAGTGGACAGCAATGTAATAATTTAAGTATGACTGACAAAGTATCCAAATCCTAAACTACATCTTAAAAAAAAAAAAAAGAGTCAATCACTCATTAAAAGTAAGCAAGCATCCCTGCCTGCATAAGCATCAACTAAGTGGATTATACAAGATTTTTAGCTCCCAGTTGTGATCATGACTTTAAAATGTTTAAGGCTCCTTATAAATGCACATTTTTAATGCAAGAAAGAGTCAGAATAGTGTCTTGTGTACCCTGCAGTTTAAGTATGCTCTTAACAAACTTTACAATATAATGCACTGGAAAAAGACACTCTGCTCTGCTATTAAGGAGTTTCACAGCACAAATTTGAAGGGGCTCCTTTAGGGTTATGAAACAGCATTTAACTCCCATATTAAAAAAGTTAGGTCAGGAGGCAGTTGAAGTTCCTGAACACCAGATAGTTCACTGAATTCAACTGCAGCTGTAGGAATAACTCAAGGCAGGCATTGACATGACTATATTTGAGATTGCTTAACTCTGGTTTCAGACTGTTGTTATGCAAGCATTTCATAACTTTACTGAAAGACCAAAGGACAGTGCACATACTAACTCCAGAGACAGTCTGACAGCTAATGCAAATCCAGCATGTACCATGGCCTGCTCTTACAGTTCAAGTGAGTGAATTCATTACGAGTGGACACACACACCCTGCATTAAAAGAGAAAGAAGGGCAAGACCCTCTAGATTGTTTCTTATATAGCACTCTTCAGTAATGAAGTATCACCTCAGAATCCAAGCAGATCTGATACTTCAACTGTTGATCCCTTAGTGTACTTTACAGAATACCAGTTACAAATACTCAAGATTCTTAGTAAAGAAATTCTGGCTCTATTTTCTTGAAAATTTCTCCTCTTTCAGCGTTCGAAGTTTGCCTCAGAACAACATTCTAGCTATGTCTCAGACAGGGCTGCTAAAAGATAGCTTAAATATTTTTGCAAAAAAAAAAATAAAAAGAAAAAAAAATCGTAGTTGCATGCCCGTAACATTTAACACAGTTTTAAAACAATGCTATATACTTCTGCTCAAGGATATTAGAAAAAGCAGCAACAAAAATCAGGCAGTTTCAAAAGTTATTCCCTAGGGCTGTTCATAAACTGACAAGACTGTTAACTTGGATTCAAAGATGCTATCATTATGTTGTTGCTACCTTACCCATCCATTAAGTTTAGCAATAGGAAAAGCAAGCACAACGCCAGCGAGGAAGCATAGATGTACAGGTATTAAGCGCCAAGCCAGAAACATCCTTGGCTCCTCTGAGGAAGAGCAGTTTGTAAAAGGAAGCATTCAAGGGATAGTTACCCAGAAGTGTGCGTGACAGTTGACCATCATGGTCCGCTCAATAAGCTCATCAGGACATTCGAGGAGGTGATGCCCCGATACCACCCCAGCATTATTAACCAGGACAGAAACCTCGCCGACTTCCTTGCGCACCCGCTCCGCTGTAGAGTACACATCTTCCCTTTTGCTCACATCACAAGTGTAGATGTAAACCTGCAAATTGCAAGGGGGCACAACTTCCTTTTCTCCATCTCCAGCAGCTGCAGGACCCACACAAGAGAAGAGAGAAAGGTTACCTTCTGGGCCAGAGGGGC
>NW_017728992.1:135012131-135012521 GCF_001723915.1 Gavialis gangeticus | reverse complement strand
GCCCCCTCCGAGCTGCTCGGCTGCTGCCTCAGCTGGCGTGTTCGCCCCGCCCCCTCCAAACGCTGCCTCAGCGGCCTGTGGGGCGCCCCAGTAGAAGGCGCTTGGCGGTAGGGGGCGCGGCGCCCCCTGGCGGGGACCGTGCGGTCGGGTGAAATGGGGTCTGTAAGCTGGAGCAAGCGGGCTACATGTCTGTCCCAGGATGCAGAGCGGCGCGCGGCGCCTGCAGTGAGGCAGGAGCTTGCAGGGACTGCGCGTCCCAGCGGGCAGCACGGCCACCGGGAGCCGGGGGCAGGTGCATGCCGGGAGTTGTAGTCCTCCCGGGCGGGTCAGGCAGGCTCTGCCGCCTGTCGCGTCCACAGCAGCGGGCGGGGCCGAGGCCCGCGCACGACC
>NW_017728992.1:135011371-135011847 GCF_001723915.1 Gavialis gangeticus | reverse complement strand
CAGCCCTGGAGGCTCGGGGACCGCCCTGCTGGGGGCAGTGAAGGGGTAGGGCAAGGAGTCCTGGATGCTCGGCTCCAGCAGGAGCCAGCCCTCAAGGACAGCCCCACGGGGGAAGGGCCCCGGCCGCGCCTCCCGCCGCCCCGGCAGGGCCCCGCATGCAGGTGTCAGTAGTGACAGGGAAGCGGCCGGAGCGCGGCGGTACCTGGGCGGGAGGGCGGCTCGGCGAGCTGGCGGTACACGAGGCGCACCATGCCCGCCGTCTCCTCGTTGCTCTGCGCGTTGATGTCCCACAGCACCAGGCGCGCCCGGCGCCGGGCGAATTCGAGCGCGAAGAGGCGGCCCAGGCCGCCGCCTGCGCCCGTGATGAGGCACACCTGCCCCGCCACGCTCTTTTCCTTGGGCCGCACCAGCCAGCGCGCGGCCGCCAGCACGAACGCCCACAGCACGCGGAACGCCACTACGAAGAACTCCAGCGC
>NW_017728992.1:134998754-135010761 GCF_001723915.1 Gavialis gangeticus | reverse complement strand
GCGTCCACAGCAGCGGGCGGTGCCGAGGCCCGAGCACGACCGGCTACTCGGGCACCTCCGCACCGCCCGGGCAAGCTCCTAGCGTTGTTTCCGCTGCTTATGGGCAGCTCAGCTCCTCCGGTTTGGTTATAGCCAGGAGTAAGGCACAGCACACATGCACAGTGGGAATCTCTGCCCAGGGCTCCTTCTCCCCTGCAGCTGCAACTTCTGTGGCTCAAGTATTAGACTCTTAAGTCACCTCAAGGCCCATCAATGAGCCTTGGTGGAGAATATCCTCCAGTCGAGTGAGTGCAACCATGAATAGTAGCTCTTACATGTGCATCTACGAAACACTGGTAGAGCTGCTTTTCAAATGCTAGAGGCAAGGATTTCTTAAGATTTCTTTTACAGGACCAACTATGTAGTGGGGGTAAAGCCCAGAAGAGGCATCATCTTAGTTGGACCCAGCTTGCCCAACATCTGTATAGATTGGGAGCTTGAGTGGGACTTTTTAGCACCTTTACCTAATAGCTGATTGAATCAGCTATTAGATAAAAGTGGCAAAAAGCCTCCCGGAAGTGACCAATTTATCGACACTGTGGACCCCGGTCAAGCACAATGCCCCTTCTGGTAAAGCACAGGGTTCCTGGCCCCCACCAGTCTTGCAGTGCCCAAAATTAGCAGAAGAAAATAAAAGCTGGATGAAGGCCTACCAAAAAGGAGAATAGGAGGGTCAGCCTCACCTTCCTTGTGTGGAAAGTATTCAGGAGTTACATAAATTATAATAGGCCATAAATCTGATATTGGTGTTTAGTCCTTTGTTCTTAAGGTCCAGCCATCTTACGAATTTTTATTCCTAAATTTGCTTTTTAAAGGTGTTTGGTGGATTTCCTTTGAGCATGAGGATTGTGAGGTCAGAGACAGAGCAGCCATTCTGTGAGCAATGTACTCCTAACGGTAAACATACATCTCTGTACTTTATATTTTTTCTGTGAGCATTCATTCTGTTGCATACTTGCTGTTCAGTTTCACTGATGTCATTGCAGTAAGGGCATTTGATCAGGTATCACATTTTGGATATTGCTATTAATTCCATCTCTCATAATGTCAATACCTGCCAGAGGAAAGGATGTTGGGGAAAGGGTGTGGGGGTAATCTTGCATTGGACCACTTGTTGAATTTGAGTCCAACCGTGTAGCTGATCCAAGAAAAGATACCACTACCAAAACACCCTTGCCTCTCATGTCATTCTTGGGCCACTGTGGCTTCACTCCAACACTACCTTCACACCTGCCACACTTTCAGTCACCGCAATTGTGCAAGTGCAGTCTTTGGATGTCTAAGGAAACAGGTGTTCAAAGATTGCAATATTGGATCCAAAACCAAGCTCATGGTTTATTAAGTTGCGATCTCCACTTTACTGTATGGAACCAAGATGTGAACTATGTACAGGAGACACCTCAGGTCGCTGGAGAAGTATCATCAATGCTGCCTGCAGAAGATACTACAAATCCAGTGGGAAAGAAGACAGATGCACCAACATTAGTGTCCTCTAACAAGCAAACACCATGAGCACTGAGGTGATGGTCAACCGACATTAACTTTGCTGAGCCAGCCACATTATCCAAACATCTGACTCCAGAAACTCAGTCAAAGCGTACACTCAAGAGGAGGACAGAGGAAGCACTTTAAGGATCTCCTCAAGGCCAACTTGGAAAAAAAATGCAACACTGACATCAAGTAATGGGAGGCTATCACCCAGGACTGCCCCAAATGGACAGAGTCTGCTGCAAGGATCTCAGTACTTTAAAACCTAAAGATAACACGAGATGGAACACGGGAGTGGCAGAAACAGCAGCTCATGGACAAAAGCAACAACCCAGAGCCACCCATCCCACGTGGAAACATGCCCCAGTGGCAACAGAGTCTGTGGACCCGAGACAGGCCTCATCAATCAGCCATCTTCAGACCCACAAATAAGACAATCCTCTACTGAAGGACTGACAATGATGCCAACATAAGAAGAGCAAGTAATCCTAGAAGGGCGAGTTAATTATTATAGGGTCAATGGATGAATTACCTTGAGCAGCTCTTGAGGGCGCACAGAGCCCCTTCAGTGTCAGCAAGGGGTGAGGGGCACCTTTCCCCAGGCACAAGTACTCTGCTGAAGCCCAGGTCCGGCCCGGTCCACAGCCCCGATGTGGCCTGGGGGACAGCTGCGCTGAACTTAGGCCTGACCCACCGCTCACTTTACGCGTTTGCAATAGAACTCCCACGGAAAGCGCCTAATACCCAGCGGGCATTTAAGGCCCGACCCCGGCCACGCACGCACTCCCGCACCCTTTCAATGCAGGCAGCAGCGAAGGCACCTGCGCACGTGTCAGGCACCGTATTAGTCACCTCGTCTGGTGAAGAGGGGTCCTTTCCGCCATGCCGCGTCTGCTCCTTAAGCGTGCGGTGCGCATGCGCACGCCCTCTCTTTCCGGTGGCGATCATGGCGGGCAAAGAGTGAGTGCGACCCGTTCTCTGGCACGATCCGCTGCCATCGGGGCCAGCGGGTCCCCCCTCCCTCGGTCCCGCCGCCGGAGCGCGTCCATCGGGTCCCTGCCTTCGCGCGGCCGCCCGCATTGGCCGCCCCGGGCTGGGCTCTGTGTGGCCCGGGGCTCCGCGCGGCTTTAGGGCTTGAGGGTGGCTGGGAGCGGGGCTGTGGTTCAGGCCGGACGAGCCGGGGAAGGGGGGCGCTGACTTGGAGCCTGCCCTGGGCCCCGAGCGCAAGGGACCAGCGCCTTGCCCTGCTGCGCCTGCGGGGGCCTGAGCGGGCAGCGCTGGTTCACCCTTGTGGGGGAGATCCGGGCCCATAGCTTTGCAGGCAGTACGGAGGGGCCAGGCACCGTTAGTGCCTGGACCCACAAGGTTTCTTGGAGACGCAAGTTGTAGCTGTGTTGCTCTAAGGATGTGGGTGGGTGAGGTTCCTTGGTCTAATAAAAGATCCGGGATTTACCCGGATTGTCTGCCGGTGTGTTGGAGAGGTTTTCAGACCAAGCCCCAAAGCGGAGTCCGCTACATACAGTACCTGAGGACAGCGCTAGACCTGAAGCCTCTTTCTTTCAGCCTGAAGATGCTTTACTAGATGTAATTCAGGGGTTCTCGACCTTTTGTGTACCAGGACCCTCTTGTCAACATCAATGGCCAGTCCCAACCCAGTGCCCCTCTCACTCCTGACCCGCTGTTCTCAGGCCCCAGCTCACCAGTGTGTGGGGCCCCAAGCCTGCAAGCCAAAAACCACAGTTTCGCACACTTTTTTTCTTCTGTAAAGGAGAGTCCATTTTTAAAGCTTGTTCATGAGCCTTTCATATATTGTTGCAACCCACAGATTGAGAAACACTGACTTTAATTAGTTCGGGTTATATAGTGTCATGGCAGACCACTGCTGTGCTGTTTTAGAGCAAGTTCTTGGTATATAGCTAGGCTTAAACATCTTATATTTAATAGAGACTCCTGTTCCCTCTCTGTAAACATGAGGCTTGCTTGTTAAGTGGAATGAACCAGTTCTCAAAGAGTGTATTCAAGTTTGAAGTTCAATTCTGGCAGTAAAACGCAGCTTCTGTACACAGTGTACGATTACATAAAGCCCATATAGGCTTCTCCATCTCTGTGAAAGATGCTCTATGGCCTTGTTATAATGTGAAGAGGAGTTCAGGGTAGGTACAAGCTAGCAATGATAGCATGGGGAGGGGAAGCAAAACATAATTTCTGTGTAATCTGAGTCTGCATTTATTTGACCAGGTGATGTGTATATATAAGATATTACAACTTCAATAGCCTGGTTTTTGTTTTTTAATTGTACAGAGCAAAGAAGGTGCCATCGGTCCCCGAAAGCCTTTTGAAAAAGCGAAAGGCTTTTGCAGATATAAAGGCTAAGCGTCTGAAAAGACTCTTGGTTCAAAAGAAGGTAAACAGTTACAAGTATGTTTTAATAAAATATATTGCTGTGCATTAAAGCTAGTTCTTGAAGTGAGGAACTGTACAAGTCTAATATTTTGTTAAATACTTGTATTGGTAAAATTCTCTGACATGAATAGTTGTTAAATAAGCATTCAACCTGTTGTTTTTTAGTCAGAGTTCTGATTCTCTTAACAGAAAACAGAAATTTTAGGGAAGTATTCTTATGGGAAGTCTTAAGCTTTAAAGTTCAGAGGTGGTTGCTTGTAGAGCAGAGATGACAGTGCTTGTTAGTGGACAAAAGAAAGCTGTTACAGAAGGTATCCTGTCCCATAAGGATTAGGCATTAGGAGTACGTTTCTTGTTGGCATATCTATAAAGCCCTTCAGCAGCTTTGTCAAAAATATCACTGTGACAGCCTTTATATCCCAAGTTTAAAAAAAACCAAAAAACCTGTTTGTCCTAATTTATCACCCAAAATGCTTCAGTAGCATTTTGGGTGATAAATTAGGACTCTTATGTATACAGGGAGTCCTTAGGCAATGCTGCTGTGTTAAAGTTGAAGTTGATCTTTCTACATTAGTGTGTTAGGCTGTCTTTATGTAATTAAAGTCCACATTTTGTGAAGCTTGCTTATGCCTGGGAGTCATTGTTATTGAGCTGCTGTAGGTTAACTCCATTGTGCTATGTCTTTGGCTGACATATCCTAATTTCAGCTTCGTAAGGCACAAAGAGAACTGATCTATGCAAGAGCTCAGACCTACCACAAGGAATACAGGAAAATGTATAGGCAGGAGATTCGTATGGCTCGCATGGCTCGGAAAGCTGGCAATTACTATGTACCCGCTGAACCAAAACTGGCATTTGTGATCAGGATCAGAGGGTAAGTGTAAATACTCTGATATTTGTATTGATTAAGAACAGATTTCCTGTGTCTGTAAATGCTGGGAAATTTGCCCATCAAGTTGTAAGAAACATCTGTAGTTGAGGTATTTAAAATTCTCTGTAGTAGGTAATGAAAACTTGCTTGGAAGCTGATGATTGTAACTTTCAGTCTATATGACAGGACTTTCGGTAACCTGAAAAACAGAACAGGGCTCATTATTTTCCTTTTAAACAAGTTAATAGGAGATTATGGTGCTTCTATTTCATGGTTGCTTGACAAGCCAGATCCCTGGCATTTAGGTCCCCCTCAACCTGTGAGAGTTCAAACTCACATTTGCACCTCCTGGGAGAGTGTTCTATTATACAGCTTGTGATGTGAGAGCATGCCTCACTGTTCTTGCACAAAAGGAAATGCACAATTCCTGGCCCAGAAAGAGTTGGAGGGAGGTTGGCTCTAGCTCAGTAATAAAGGCACTCAACAGGGTGAAGGAGTCCTGAGTTCTAGTTCCTGCTCATTGCCTGGATTATAGTCTGGTAGTATTGGAGCACCTTACTGGGAAGTTGCATGTGTAGGCTTAAACCCTAGCAGACTGAGGAGTCCTAGAATATGGGTCTGCTTCTTGGGCAAGTCCACTACCTACTGGTTTTTAAAGAACAAAGTTGCAGCTGCATTTTGTGAATGGCCTGATCCTGTCTGTATTAAGTGTGCTGAGTTGGGGCTGAGCTGATCAGGGCCTTCAGGAGACTTTGAGTGCTGTTCTATCTACATCAGGGGTTAAGAACCGGGGGTACTTGGGAAGGCCCTAGGGGGCCTATGTGGTGTGCCGCTACCTTGCATCACTACATTCAGCTGCCAGGGGACCCCCCTCCCCTTGCTCATGGGTGGGCCCCCAGGGGAACCAAACCCCCTCCCACATCCAGAAGAGGTTACCCATCAGGAGGGGTGCACTCCTCAAAAAAGGTTGAAAACCCCTGATCTATACTTGTTACTATTCAGCTGGGAGCTAGGAGCCTTACTGGTTATGCCAGGCAGTTCTGCAGGTGTGATTTTTGCACCTAATGAGAGAGAGGTGGCTGCTCAGCCACCTTCCTTGGCTCTGCCTTGGGTGGCGGTTCAGGGAGTTGAGTACCTAAAATCTACCAAGGGGGGAGTGTCTTCTACAATTCCTGATTGTAAGTCCTGCCATCTTTGGCACTAAGCAGCTCATACTTTGTCCTCAGGATAAACTAGAAACTTTTTCTTTTATAAAAAGAATCTTGAAGTAGATCGGCTCTATTTTCATCAGTTTTGAAGAGTAAACCTAGCTAGAGTTGGTAATTGTACAATTCATGTATGTTGTTACTTTGACTTACTGATAAGTGTATCAATAATGATGTATTGGTAGATGGGTGGAACACTGGTTTAGTAATTATTAGCAGAGCCAAACACTTAAAGCTATTTTCGAGTTGTACTGTAAGTAGACAAGTTCGAGCATCTTTTTTGTGCTTTGCAGTATCAATGGTGTTAGTCCCAAGGTTCGCAAAGTATTGCAGCTTCTTCGCTTGCGTCAGATTTTCAATGGCACATTTGTAAAACTCAACAAGGCATCCATAAACATGCTGCGTATCGTTGAACCCTACATTGCATGGGGGTAAGTAGAAATTTTGCATTTCTCTCAATTTTAGCCTTTGTTTAATTTCTAATTCACTTAGCTTCTTGGCTTTTGATGTACTATACAATACTAGAAGTACAGACTCCCTACCTATTCAAGTAAAAGCCTTCAGACTTAACACATTTTGTGTACGACTTCTGCTTCATCACACTTGCTTTCTTAGGGAACACAAACTTTACAGACTATAACCTTAAGCAGTATAAAAGGTAAATGCTGTGTATGGTTTGATACTACTTAATTATTCATTATGAACTCCCAGTGGCAGAACCAGAGGCACTGTGTTTTTTCCCTATATTTGTTGCCTGTGGATTTATATCCTTTGAAACAGGTTGGCAGCCTATCAAGCCTTCAGAGCTGTTGGGTACAGCTCACAATTCAGGAGCTTTGGTGGCAGGGGCCTTTGCCCATGTTTTGGTGCACTGTGGTTGGGCACCAAGGCACAAGAGCTTCACCTGTGCCATACCCCAGCTGAGCCACAGTAGCAACAGCAGCTGAGTTGTTCTGTCCTTCTGTTAGGAAAACATTGCTGACCATTGCTTGAGTTCATAGTGAACTAAGCATGGAAATTTGCTTTTGAGCATTTATTTATTGGTGTAAATTGTATAGTCAGAGTAGTACACCCTTTTAATTTGTATCCAATTCCTTTATTTCAGTTACCCCAATCTGAAATCTGTTCATGAATTGATCTACAAGCGTGGTTATGGCAAGATCAACAAACAGCGTGTTGCTCTCACCGATAATTCTCTGATTGAAAAATGTCTTGGTAAATGCAACTTATTTTACATTTACTTTCTCTTATAGTTAGACTGCATAGTTAAATCAGATCACAAGTCTTTGAGTGATCCCCTTAACTGCCAGTAGAAAACCTATCCCTGGAAAAAAGAAAGTTTTCAATGTTGTAATCCATATTTCTGAAAAGCAGGGTGGAAGAAATGCATTGGAAGCTACCTTTAACAAACTAGCTATAGAACTGTTAATTTTTTTGTTAACTGCAAAGCTTGCCTTTCAAGAAACTTGGTTTCTGTGGGGAGAAAACTACTGCTTTGACCATGGCTCTTTTATTCCAAGTAGGGAGGAAAGTCAGTGACGCATGCAGGGCTGTAGGAGAAAATACTTGGGGTGCACTGAGAGAGATTTTCTTGGCTGATACCAGTAGCTGATGATTTAACCAGCCATATCCGCTGATACTGATATTGAATAATTCTGTTATTTCTAAGTGTGGGGGTACTGATACAGGAGATACGGCAGCACTTTAATTAGAGTGGCTCTCAGAAGTGCTGTCTTCCCACCATTCCTGGGGCACATGTAAAAGTGCCCCATGATACTTGCAGCCCCTGCCCTTCACCCCTAGTCTGGGGACAGCTGCTTTAGTCTGAGGCTGCCCAGAGTTAGGTGGTCTGTGGGCACTTCAATTACAGCAGCTCCAAGAGCCGCTTTATTTAAAGTGCTGTCCCCTGCCCTCTTCTTCCCCTCCCCCCCCAGCTCCCAGAGGCTCCCTGCTGGCGGAAGGACCCTGCTACACACAGCTGGGGGGGTGGGAAGGGGCAGCTGCCCCCTGCCAGTCTCTGCCCCTGGCCCTTGGGGCACACACCCCTGGGCACTGTGGGCTAAGTCACACTGGGACAGGCAGCTCAGCTCTGCCTGCCCCTCTGTATCTGTTATGTCTCTGACATTCAGTGCCTTTTACAGTGCCCACCCCAGTCTGCAGTCTGTTGCCCCAGTGCCCAGGACACTGCAGTAGCTGCTGTACTCCAGCCCAGTCTGGCCCACCAGTGAGGGACTGGGAATGTATCTGGGGTCACCCAAGGTAGTGGGGGGGAACCCAGGCATTCGGGGGCCCTGGAATAATTAAATTACTAGAGAACATTAATCAACTAATCAGCCAAAAAAAAAAAAAAGCTGATACCCAATGATGTTAATTTTCCTTTTATCAATGCCAATCTGATATACAACTGATATATTGGTGCACCTCTAGAAAATGCCATGATTAATCAAGTGGAAAAATGTTTGAAACATAGGTAAATATTTCTAAACAGAGATGAAACTTAATACGTTCAGTGAATATTATCTGACTTAATTAAACAGTAGTTTTATACTCAATATTTTGGCATAAGAAGTTACTGCTAAGGCCCCATCACAGTGGCTTTGTGACTTGTAACCCAGTTGAGGAGCTGCGGTCAAACATCCTAATTTAAGAGAAATGTTTAAGTTTGAATAGGTTTATATGACCATGGATTCTAGCCTGTGGGGTACTTTCCAGTACTGTACAGTGTTTTTCACTCTTGTGGAAAAAGGTGAAGCTCCTCTTTTTGTTCCTCTGGAGTTAAAGGAGGTGAAATAGTTTGTCTGCAGTTCAGATTGTTCTTGCTTGTTCTTCATGCACATTTTTGTTACAGAAAAAGTATATTTGCTTCTTGTGTAGTGCTGCTTTTAGCTGAGCAATCATAGTTCAGATATGTGTATCATCTCCACAAATGATGCTAAATTAATTCTTTATCTGGAGTAGGAAAGTGCACTGAAGTTCTAAATGGGGATTGCATGCAAAAGCTCTAGATTGCTGTATTGTATTACCACATGCCCTGGTGAAATCCTTGTTCTTGACCTTTAAAAATTTCATTGGATACAGAAATGCTCTTCTGACACTCACTGTTCATGTGAAGTGAAAATCACTTTTACACTTTAGTGTAAAGCTATAGGCAGTTGGGTAAGCTTTTCTTAAAGTGGCACTAGAACAAAAGTCTTATCAAAACTACATTAAAACTGGTTGTGGTTTCCCCTCTTCCCCCTATTGCTCGTTGCAGATCTTAAACTAAAGTGCTGCTGCCTCTTGTTCAGTGAAATGGAAACTAGCAATCGGCATAAGGAAAAATGTTAACTGATTTTGAAAAGAAAATGTCCTGCTGATTCATGCAGTCTTAACGCAGGCGACTAATATAAAGTGCTATTGGTTATTGAACATAATATTTTTATGAATTGTTTTGTAGCTTGTCAATTCGCTGGCAATGACCATTAACCTGTCAGTTACGTAATTGCTGTTTCCATACTCTTAGGAAAGTTTGGTGTCATTTGCATGGAAGATGTGATCCATGAAATCTACACTGTGGGTAAAAACTTCAAAGCTGTAAACAACTTTTTGTGGCCCTTCAAGTTATCATCTCCTCGAGGTGGGATGAAGAAGAAAACTATCCACTTTGTTGAAGGTGGAGATGCTGGAAACAGAGAAGACCAGATTAACAGACTGATAAGGAGAATGAACTAAAGGTAAGAATCTCAAGTGTCACTAGAAAGATGCTGCAGGGTGTGTGGGTCTCTTGTTTTTTTGTATAGTTAAAAATAAACCCAAAGACCATTGTCCACATCTTTGCAAAGTAGTGTTGTACGTAACCTGTATGTGTTAATTCTGTTGCATGTCTCTTGCTCAAACTATTTTAGTATGAAACTTTTACTTGAGGCATGAAGCCCAAAGCATTGACAACCTTGGGTTTTACTATTAAAATCATGTTGCTGAAGTTCATGTAGAAATCAGAAGTGTGCAGAAAGTTTGGATCTGGATCATAACTGACTTTTTACTTCTACCTCCTGTTGAGTACTAACTTGCTGGAAAACAATTTATATATGTAATAACCTTTTTGGAGTTGTAATGGAAACCTTTACTGCCTCTAAATGGATCCAAAACTTCAGTCTTTCCTAGAAAGCTCTTGCTTTTGCCATTTGTCACCAACAAATTACTTATTTGGCCACAGGGGCCCCCTCTTAACAACTTGTCTAGATGTAAGTCTGTCTTAACAGTTGACTCTTGGCCTTGCAAAATGTCTCGTGTTCATGTGAAAATGAAGGAACTATAAACTACTAAACTATAAACTGTGACCCCAGTTGTAGCATAAACAATTAAATATCTATCATGTAGGACAGTGGAGCTCAACTTTTAGAGCACCATCAGCCACCACCTTCCTCCCCGTATATTAGGGAAGATAGGGAGTTGCACAGCGAAGGTATGAGTTAAATCAGCAGCAGCATGGGAATGGTCTAAGCTGAAGCATTTGGTTGTTGCTAGTTGACATAGTAATGGTATCCTCATAAGCAAAAAGGCCTGTTGTTTTTTCAAACAAACTCTGAAAGGGGGGTGAAGGGGACATTTAATTTCTCTATGAGGTTGCTGTTTGCTTACAGTAGCAGAGAACCAATAGTAAACACTTATTGCATGGCTTGAATAATATTCCTGCTAGGTGCTGTGCTTTTTTTAGTGCAACTGCAGAAAACTGGCATCAGTGTACACACAGTTTTTCCAGATGGGTGTGTGCATGCATGTTCTTTGTCTTGGAAGCTTTGTGAAGGTTATGGCCAAGAGGGCCCAACAAATATCATTATAATCCAGTCTGTTCTGTACTTCCCCTTGGGTACTTGGAGGAATCTGTAGACATGGAATATTGCCCTTCCTCTGGCTTCATGGGCTATCCTGAAGCAATGTAGTATCATAGCAGGGAAATTAAACTCTGAAATTGGCCTCTGTACCATTTGCTAGTTTTCTGTGCTTTGAGATCTCTGAATGAAGATTTATTTTAAGAGCTTGTTAGATTTGGTGCATAGTGTTGGCTCCTTCTGCCACTTGCTAACCATCCTTTTTTCTGCAAGCAGTTATGACTAGGCTTCACAGGGAAAGCAGTCATCTTAGGAGGAAAAGTGGGCTACTCCATGGAAACTTTTCTGAAGTTTTGGGGCCTTGCATATTGCTTTATTATGTTTGGGCCTCTAGGCTGGCATTTTTTTGTAGGAAGGTATCTGGTGCTGAGGGGTAATTCTGTGGACTGCTGAAAAGCCTGCTTGTTCACATTTAATTTTCTGTGGAAAAGGTTATGGACACCTGCTTTTAGTGAACCACGGATCTCTTTACTAGATGCCCTGATGTCTGAGCAAAGCTTCCTTTGCTTTTGCTTGGCAGTGTCCCACTTTCTAAATTAGGATTTCACTAAAAGAAAAGGCTAACAGCTTTCTTAAGATCACCCACAGCTTTTCAGCCTCTATCAGTAGGTGAGCCTTACCATTTCAGTTCTTTGATTTGTTAGAGTAGCAAAACATAAGAAGCAGAGTTACCTGAATTTCCAACAGCTCTGTGAGAGGAGGGAAAAAACAGATTTCTGAACTTTAATTCTTCTCTTGGGGAAAGTGGCCTTTGCTTATGTAGTGAAAGCAAAATCTGTAGATTAACAAAGTAGTCTTTCTTTACATTACATCAGGGGTTGTCAACTGGGGTATATGTACCCTTGGGGGTAGTTGGGAGGGCCCTAGCGAGTGTGCGTGGGCAGGCAGGGGCTGAGCACTGCTGCCTCCCAGGAGCAGGGCTGGGGGTGGGCGATGGCAGTGGTGCCTTCTGGCCGGAGGGACACGGGTTGGGAGGAGGAAGCTTCCCAGCACCCTGCACCACTGCTTCCCAGTGTATACCAGCTCCATGTCCAGCTGTGTGCCATCTCCCTCCCCTCCCTCGGCTGCTGGGGGTACATTTTTTAAAAATGTCTGGCCACCAGGGTACACTTACAAAAAAAAAAAAAAAA
>NW_017728992.1:134997548-134998647 GCF_001723915.1 Gavialis gangeticus | reverse complement strand
AAAAAAAAAAAAAAAAGTGTTGAACCCCCTGCATTACATGCATTTGCCAGGGACTTTCTAAAGGTGTGTGTAACCAAAGCTTTAACAGCGGTTCTTATCTGCTGCTTTGTCTACATTTGGAATTTTAAATTACTTCCTAGAGCTGCTATATTGACTACATTCCACGCTAGTCAGGATGCTTAATATGTCAGTAAGATCTAGCTAGTTAGGAGACCCTTTGTAGACATGGTGCTTAATGCTGAGCTTTAGAACTTGTTTTGCTAGCTCTGATAAAGCTGAGCTTAGTTGTTGCTTTGACTTAGCTTGCTACAGTTTAGTATTTGCATTTCAAAGACTGTTTACCCAGTTACAGGTGAAGTGAATAGTGGTAAGGAAATGTTCTATGGTTTCTTCATATGCCTCAATACATAGGGCACTCTGTTTTGATGCTAACCTTGTATAAGTAGCAGTGGGTGACTTTTTTTTCCCACTTCAGAGGTTAACGCTCCTAATTCTGATTCCTATTATTTGCATGTTCCTGACAATTTTACATTAGTTTTTTTTTATATGGTGATCTTTGGCCTCTTGCATGTCCACAGGCATGACAGACTGAGCAACTAGTGTGTTGTAGGTGATGAATTGCATCTCCCTGTCAGCCTAAAGAAACGCAGTTGTGAATGCAAGCAATATGTTGCCTTGGGAGCTAGAGGTTGGGGACCTCTGTTCTATAGCTACAGAGGAATCTTTAGAAGAAATTTGGTACCTAATCTGATAAGATCATTACAACCTTTTGTCAGTCATAACACTCACTAAAGATTAGCATGACTGTCTGAAAAATAACTTGGAGCTATAGGACACCGACAGCATAGAAATTCAAGCCATCACACATGATTTTTAGTTTAATGCTGTTTTTTCTTTTTCAGGTGCAGGTGCCCAGGAGCAGACTTTCCAGCTATGGTCTGTGAATAAATTCTTCTGTACACACCAGCCTCAGTCCTTCATTTTGAAAACCAACCAACTGTGCTAATCAGTTTAACAGATTTTAACAGTTTAACAAAGTTTAACAGTCCCTCGTCCTCCATGTGTTGTCACGCCCCTCCCCCCCCCCCCCCCCCCCCCC
>NW_017728992.1:134995645-134997381 GCF_001723915.1 Gavialis gangeticus | reverse complement strand
CAGTGCTGTCCCGCCCCTCCCCCCCCCCCCAGCAGCTTTTAGGAAGACTGATCAAAGTAGGGTCTCATTTAGTTAACTTACTCTTAACCACTTCTATCTTGGCAGCTTACCTGAGGGCTTCATATTTTACCTGTGGAAACAAAGAACAGTTCGTTCCAGAGCTAATTTCTTTTTTTAAGTTCTATGGATTGATAAGACTCTTGCCATTTAATTCTCATGCCACTTTAAAACTCTTGATATCAATTTTCTGAAAAAAAAAGTTTAAGACTTCTGAAAGCTTTGAGCCCTGATTGTTTTAGGGGAAGAAAACAGATCAGATACTGTAAGAAGAACGAAATTAAGCTTTTGTTCTAGCAACTGTGGAAATAACAGAAAATACTCGTGAATTTGCAATGGGGAAGAAGTATAGCAGATCAAAAAGCACAATGTCTGGGGTTCTGAATACCTGTCACTTATATGACTGTCCAAGAGAATATGCTGCTGGGGTTATTTGTGTTTGTTAGGACTGCATTAAAACTCATTGGGCTATTGTTCTTTAGAGGCATGAGTCAAGCAATCTAATATGTTTACTGGAGCCTAGTAACAAGTCATTTCACTACCATTAGGCAGAAACAGTCTGCCTTCTTGCATTCTGAAGTGCGGACCACTGATCCGTAGGAGAACAGAGGCTACAAGTCACTTGAAGAACCCACTTTAAGGAAGTAGTATAAGAGTTGTGCAGTAGAAACTGTTGAAAGTTTAGAGAGTCAGAGCTGCAACTCTGCTAAGCTTTTCATTGTCTCCTGCAGTAACTTGTTGAGGAACATGAATGTTCAACAACATTCTTGCAGCCATCAATAGGGGATAAGAGTTGTTCAGAGCAGCTAGTTGTTTCTGTAGTTGGCACAGCAGACTGGTTTCAAGATTTTGGGGAGTAACAGTGTTGGCAGTAGGGTTTTTGTTTTGTTTTGAAGTTACCAGCTGTTCTCAGTAATCTCTAAAGCTATTTTAGTGTTTTGGTTTCATTAAGTTTAGCTTGGCAAAACAAAAAAAGCATCTTCAGTGGCTGCATCTTTTTAATAATTTAAAAGTTTATAAGGAAAAAAATCAGTTTGGACAGCAGTTGCAATCTGGTAGAAGGTACACACTGAAGCACTTTCTAAAAATTCCACAGCTGACTTGAATACATTCTTGGGTTTTGCTGACAGTAGATTCCTGAAAGTTAAGATTTTGAGTACTAACAGATTTTAAAGAGCTAACAGCTGAAGTTAGTATTGTACACTGATCTATTCTAAATTAATGGATGGTGTGAACTGGAAACATCTCATTTAAAAGGCTTACTTATAAAATGCTAGTAAGTGATTTACCATTTTGTAAGAAGAAAGCGTATTGTTAAAAGTAAGTCACATACTAAACAGTGTAAATTGTAGGGGGGATGAGTTAAGTGGGAATTAACTGATTCTACAGTTAGTTTGTAGTTCCATCAGTGTTAAAGGCAAGTCATACATATATCTTGTTCTGACAGACTAAGAATTTATTTCAAACCTTTTCACTAGGTTCTCTTAACATAGAAGAGGTAGTCACAATTTCTTAGATTATGCTTCTAGAAGTAAGAGTACATTTAGATGGTGGTTTTAATCAAATCATGGAACATACTCCCTTTCAAGATAAGCGAGTTTTCTTGGCAAGTTGATTAGCAACTTGTTTCTCCAGTTTGGCAGCAGGATAAAAGCAACATTATAGCAGTTTCCTTTTAA
>NW_017728992.1:134978624-134990645 GCF_001723915.1 Gavialis gangeticus | reverse complement strand
AACATACTCCATTTCAAGATAAGCGAGTTTTCTTGGCAAGTTGATTAGCAACTTGTTTCTCCAGTTTGGCAGCAGGATAAAAGCAACATTATAGCAGTTTCCTTTTAAGTTTTACAACAGCACTAGTCAGTTAAAATGTTTTCTTTCCTTTAAATACAATAATTCCCTTGATTTTAATGGTAATCAGGAAATGCAGTCTTTTCTTTAGTGGTTAAAGAGACCTTGAGGTCGGTTCAGATCAGAAGCTGGACAAGGTGTAGTTTATCTTACAATACCAACTGATGGTCCATTGCTGAAATTCAAGAGCTTATACCATCCCTTTTTTATCTCAGGTTATCTCTAGCTGTAGTAGCTACCAGAGATTTTGGCAGCATTTCCAAAGCAGATACCTCGAATCCAAGAAACGTAAGGAGTTTCAAAATCTCTTCTGGCAGACACGCCACGGCTCCTTTCCAAGCTTCCCCTATTCTGGTAGGACTGTACATGATTACAGATTTGTTAAGGAGCATATTTGCCCCTCTTTCCTCCCTCTTCCTCTAGTAAGAGACTTTTGGTTAGAAACTAATTTTGTGTTAAATTCTGAAAAGGTTTTCAATTGTCTGTACTCTTTGAGCATATGAATTGTATAGGAATGCTGTAACTGAGAAGCGTAAATGAGAGAGTTATAATCTCTTAGACTTGCTAAAGTCCAACTGTGAGACCTCGTGCAAAGGGCAAAATAGACAAAGCATTCATACAGGAAACAAGCTGCTGTGGGATTCATTCATATGAAAGTGTCCCTTCATAATCTCAATTTCACAGTTGCTTCTTGTATAACTAATATCTAGCTTACAAGCCTAGAGAATAGATAGATTCCTGGTTCTCCTGTTGCTGAGTTCTTGCCAGGTCTGCAAACCACTATGTCATTTTATCCATCTGTTAAATTGATAACAGGCTTCAAAAAGCCCTGAAACTCACAGGCGGTAAACACCGTAAGTTCATGACAATGCTGAGTACGGGGGAAGGATCTGCGTTGTCTTCCAGAGAGAGCATTTTTGAGTTGGTACGTTTACTGATCACTTCACTTCCATTGTATTCCCACGGACAAAAGTTTCTAACAGTTCCCCTGTTTTAAGAAAGTGGCACATGCATTATGAAATCAGTATTTGTGGTTCTGAGTTTGGATGCACAGAATAGGTACTACATTTTCAGAGTTTACAAGCAGGTTAATCAGAAAATGATGGTAAGAGGTTCAAGATCTTTTTAATACCCAGTACCACGTCCAATTTTTTTCTTGAATGATTATAGTAATGAATAAGGGAAATTTTTCAAGCTTTTGCTGTGGTTAAAACAAATTTGCATGAGAGAGAAATTTGCATAACTTAAGATTTGGGGGTTTTTGTTCTTCAGAGGGAAAAGCAATGTGCTACAAGTGAATTTAGAAACAAAAAGCAACCTACACATCCTCTTTCAAAATAGTTGCTGTCTCCCTTTATTAGTAGGAGTGAAGCCACAAGCTTGGTTAACTGAAATTACTGCTGGCTTTAGATTGGAAGGGAGGCAGTGCATATTTTGAAGTGCACCTTAGCTATAAAGTTTTTAAAAGGCACCAAAGATGTGGGTAGACTACAACAGCTACAGTGATTAGGATCACTTGCTAAGAGATGAGAGCAAGCACCTGCATTTTAGTATGATTGAATGTAAAGTCCACATCTAAGAACAAAAAACCCAGCAGTGTTTAGGGCATGGGGAACTCTGAGAAGTATTTAAGAGTCCTGAGAGTGAGTTAGCTCAACACCAGCTCTTACTATGCTTTAAATTAGAGTTGATGGGGAGTTCTTGCATGGAAAGGGACTCTTGAGGACTCTTCAACTTAATTGTATACAAAATGAAGTCAAGTGGCTGGAAGTTGCAACTAGAAAAATCAAGATGCGTATTTTTAACTGAAGGTGCTTGGCAGATTGTTGCAGAAGCCAAAGTGTTACGGTTGATTCACAAAACCTGGAAATTTTTAAAATCCAGATCATTTAAGTCCTGATTGGGGATCCTGTTTTAAATGATAGAGTCCTAGGATATGTTATAGGAAAAATTCTGACTAGGGACTAGATTTGATAAAGGAGTTAGATATTTCATGGTTGGGTGCTGTGATGTCTTGACATCTGTGGTCTCTGAAGGGAAGTCTAGAACCAGTTAGGCTCCCTATAGAGTATGTGGGGGAGTTAAGGGCTTCTAGGATTCCATTCTGAAGTAAGCACACTGAGCAGGGAACCACCTAGAGAAGTGTTTCTCAACCAGGATGACAAGATCCTTTCAGGGGTTTTGCAGTAGCTACTTCTCCCTGCCACCTGGCTGCAGCACAAATGCAGCCTCCAGCTCATAGGAAGCTGTGTCCCTAATGCCAGCACTTCTTTGGTGCAGCCTCCCAGTCCTGGACTGCAGCACAAGCACAGCTGAAACCTGCCCAGCAAAATTCTCACTGACTGGAAGCTGTGCATGGGCTGCAGTTGGGGAGGAAGGGAAAGCAAGGAGAAGTGGGGATGCAGATACAGCTGCCAGCTGCCTGGTCTCCCTGTCCAGCCCCAGCATGTGTTCAGGCAGAGGTAGAACTCTAGGGCTCCATGGGCCACATCCAGCCGGCAGCCTGTGTTTCTGTACTATTGCCCTAACCACTAGGCAAGGAAGTGGGAGATGTAGATTCAGTTCACTCAGCCTGGGAGAAAGGGTCAAACTCGTATCTTCTCCCAGGAAGGGGCCCTGATCACTAGATACAGGCTTTTTCCATGGTGGGTGTGGGCTTTCTATCCTTCCTGCAGAAGCTTCTCCATGATGTAAAGTGTTCAGGGTCATTGGGACAGCGCAAACGTGTCTCTGGGAAGGGGGAGATCTAGGTACCACGTCTCACTCCCAGCAGTATTTGTGCATTTCATCCAATGACTGTTTAACATAAAATGATTCAGGGAACAGGATTAGGAATGCAGGAATACTCCCCCTTCCATGAATAGCCAGAACTGGTAAGCTACAGAACCAGGGTCCTTTGCATACTCACAGCATAGGTCTCTTTCTCCAGCCTAATGAATCTTGAAACACAGAGTGTTTGATGTTGGTACACAGTGCCATGAGTTCAGATTCCTAATGTTGGTAATAATGCATACACCTAGTAGAATACTGAATTAAGGAAAGTAAAGTTGATATAATAGCAATATTATGCAGTCATGTGGACTATGCTTATTTCATAGGTATATAACAGCAATATACCTACAACTGGCATAGTCCACACAGATATGTGTATGCATTTCCATTCTTGGCTAGCCTTCTTCTACCCCTCCATATGACAAGCTCCAATAAGTTTGGTTCCCATTTCAAAGTTCTCACTATCATTACAAGGAACACAAAGGAGAAGGAGGAAGCTGTCATAGGGGCTGCAAGAGATTTAGAGCCATGTACAAGGACATCACAGGTGCTAGAGACAGCAAGAAACTAAAATACAGGTTTCCCCTCACTTTATGCTGTACATGCATTCCTATATGTATAGCACATAACTTGAATTTGCATAAATGGAACCCACTTTATAATGTAACAAATAGGGATACATTCCAAGACCTCAACTGGAGTGACCCCCAGACCCATTTCTACCACTTTTACAAGACAATTTTGGTACTCCCCAACAGCAGACAGTACACACAAGCACAGGGCACTATTGTAATGGGGATGGCAGCTACAGAAACACGTGTTGCAGACAATGAGCAAGGAGCACAGATCCACACAGGAGACTTTTTGGCGTGCATTGTGGTGGGGTGCTCTGCACTGAGCCACCCACCTCACTGCGCCCAACCACCTTCTAGGCTCTGTGCACCTCCCTGGGGGTGCCTTGCATCTGGCCAACCCCCTTCCTGGAGCACACCTGCTAGCTGGGGGGCAATGACACCACCACCCAAGGTCTGGACTGATTCTGGCTCTGTGCCCCCTGGGAAACAGGCCTAGTAGTCCTTGGGGGTACTTGACCCACTTCAAGAACTTGAGGTGCTTCCCTTAGTCTGAAGCACCAATAGTGGTCTTCCAAGTCAACGGCTGGGAGGGGCTTGCCCCACTCCTGCTCGGTGGGAGGGGAGGGGGGCAAAGAGCCTGACTGAAGACTGCGCTTTGCAGGTCCAGCAGACTTTGGAGTGAGTCCTCCGGTGTAAATAAAAGCCCAGTGTGCTCAGCATACTGGGCAGATGCAGTGAGGGGATGACAAGGAAAGAGGAGCTCCAGAGAAGACTGTCATTGGGATCCTATATGAGCCTCGGTGGCGCACAGGTCAGCACATGGCACTTGGGCAGCTTGTGCCTACAAACTTGGCAAGTGGCTGGGTGGGTGGTGCATGGGTCAGCGCAAGGAGAGCTGGACCTGGGAGCAGCTTGAGGCTGCTTAGGCCCCACACACTGTATAGGTCAGCACAGGGAGAGTTGACCTCAAGAGCAGCTCAAGGCTGCTCAAGTTAGCTGTGACTCCAGGCCAGGTAGCCAAAACCCCATAGTGTGGCTCAGCATTAAACTAAAATTGCCCTGGTGCCCAGAGCAGGGCCTGGGAAGGGGAAGGACCCCTGGCATGAGGCTGGGGAGCCAGTCAGTAAGGGCTCAAGTCCCCTAGGAGCTCCCTGGGTGCCCAGTGAGGGGCACCAGGCCAGCGAGAGGAGCCAGAGACACTGCCAGAGAGACCCTTGCAGGACTGGCCACCAAAGGATAAGCCTGGTCTGCTTCAGAGCGGGAGTGAGAGTTGCTGGGGAAGCAGGTCCCACAAGGGAGGCAGGATTGGGAGAGGAGGGTCTGTAGCCTCCACCCTTCTCCACTGTGGGGGGGACGTGTCCACATCCTGGGGCCCTAAGGGGGAGGGGCACCAGGGAACAGCCCCTGGGGTGCTGAGTGCACCCCATATTTTGTGATTGATGTTTGCTTTGTACTGTTGATGTTAATATAGTTATGGGTACTCCTTAAGGGGTTTTATATGGGTTTACCTATTTTCATTACCTATATATGTTGTATTGTTGCCTATGTATGTCTATTGCATTGCTACCTCAGCTGGGTTTATCTGAATTGATGCTTATATGTGCTTACTGTGTTGATGCCTTGACTTACCTGTTCCAGGGTGCTAATGTTCATCTTTGCAGGGGGGTTAATTATGTCCTATGCCATGGATTACCTGTACTGAGTTCCCAGTTACTTGTTCTGTTTTGCAATCCCTCAAAGTGGTGCAATGCGTTGATTATTGTATATGATGTCACATACCAATTCTATTGTAAATATTTAATGTCTCATTCATATCTATTTTTGTATAGCAATAAATTTGTATATAGTTGTGCTTTTGTAGCAAAACTCCCAGTTTTTCTTTTTTTTTAATTTTAAAATGCATTCCCTCCCCTTCCCCAACCATTTCTGACTTTTTCTCTCCTTCTCTATTCCCTATAGATGAGTATAAGTGAGCTAAGACATAGGATTCAGCATTTTATTTTGGTAGTAAGTTGCATTTGTTTTGTTTTTTCTCCTTTATATTGTATAATTATTATGTTTATATTGATTTTTACTGTTCTATATTACTGTTTTACTGATTCTATATGATTTAGGCCTACATTTGTAAGTTAGCATAAGTCATGTTAAGTTTCCATCTTGTGTCCCCTGTTGTTGTAACCTATGACTCATACCTACCTCTCCTACGTAAATTGGTTCCTGGATGAATGAGGGTGCTTGAGAGAGGATGGAAGTAGGTCTAAAATTAGTTCCCTCTGAATGACCGAACCATCAACACCAATACCTGGACCAATGACCCAGCCCTTGGAACCACCCTCAGCATTCAAGAAACAAAAGATGAGGCAACCCACCATTGTGCCAAGGCTGCACATGCTCAGTAGGAACACCTGGAGCCCTCTGGGACAGACCCTCCCCATAGGAGATCATAGGTATTCTGCCCCATAAAAAGGGGTAGTGAAGACTCCTTGGGACCCCCTCTCCATCTGGACCAGCACCACACCACACCACCTATCCACCCAGAGGCCCTGCCGGCAACCCTCCTCTGGACAACACCTACTGGACAAAGACACCTTTCCAGCCTGGATAGGTAGCTATCACCCCCACCCTCTCTTCAACCAAGGACTTGGACTCTGTTTCTCTTCCCTACCTGGACTCCAACCCTTCCACTGACTCTTTCTCTGGCTGCCGTGTGTGTGTGTGTGTGTGTGTGTGTGTGTGTGTGCGCGCGCACCAATAACTTCTTGGGGCTGTGTAGTGTGTTTGTCTGTTTAATAAACCTGTTATTTTGAAACCCTGAGTTGGGTTTTTGTCTGTTTCCCAACTGTTTCCTCCTTGCCACCACTTATCTGCCCCCCTCAATCTCTCAGCTATGTGCCTCTGGTTCTAGCCCCAAGCTCCCAGGTTTCTGCCTCTCTCTCTTTCCTGGCTGTCTGCTCTTTGCCTCTGGGCTTTTTCCCTTGCACCAGTGACCTCGAGTAACCCTGGGGCCACTTGACCTTAAATAACCCCAAGCCTCAGTTCCTCAGCCCAGCTTCTCTCTAGTCTACCAGTTCTAATCCCAGTTCTGGCAACTTTCACTCCTTACACTTGCTCTCTCACCTTAACTTTCCCACAGGTATCCCAAGTACCCCAAACACACACATACATACCATACTATCCAAGTTAGGAACTCACCTGTGTGTGTGTGTAGGTGGGTGGTATGTGTGTGAACTGGTGAATATACACACACACATATATGTATGTCATTGTGTGTGAAACGAATTAGTGACCTGTGTATGTGTATGGAGTATGTGGGTATTGACAACTGATTGTTGTCTAGTTTTTGGTGTGTAGTGTGTATGTGCTTGAACTGGTGATAGGTATGCGTGTGCCCAGGCTGGTTTGGATGTGTATGTGCCTGAGTTGTTTGTTTGTGTGTGTGTATGCACCTAATTGATTTGTATGTTTGTATGTGTGCAATTGAGTCATCTTCCTGTCTAACAGTGCAATATTGAGATACTGAGAGTTGGCCTGACCTGGCCCTATAGAGAAAAGAGGGAACTGCTCCCCAGTGGCAGGCCCCTGTCACAGCACTCTTGCCTGACCCCATCCCTTCCACTTGTGGACAGGGCACATTTCTGGATGTACCTGGGCTACACCAGCATTGGTTTTTAAAGGGGCCCTTCAAGATACCCTGTTTAAGGAGAATTCCCTTGACATGGGTATGGGGCTTTCAGGGCCCTTTATACCACCCAGGTCATTTTCCACACCATAAGAGAACCACAACAGAAATAAGATTTTCTTTCCAAGGACATGCAAATTGACACTAGTAAATTTAGATTACAGGATCCATAAGATAAAAACCAGAGATAAGTGTAATCCCCACTCTTTCAGTGAGACAAGAAACAGAGGGTTGGGACACTCTTTTCAGGTTTCGTTCTCAAAACACATGGGTATACCTGAAACCAAAATGTTCACAGCACTCCTTAACATTGCCTCCTGCAGTGGTAGCATGCACTTATAGAAAGCAGTATCCCACAAATCCCAAACTAGGCATTTCCTTTACAAATCCCAATTCCTCTTTGAGCGGCCTCTTTCAAACAGCAAACAAAGTGCAACTCCTAATTACTAAGTCTACATGCTGGACCACTCTAACATTAATATTAATTTGATAATCTTTTATGTATTTAAACCTTTTACCTGTAGAGGTCCTTTCTCCTTTTCTTCTGGTATTGGAAATATAATTTCAGAGAGAAAGGAGAAGGGAGAGTAAGAAACAAAACCTGCTTGGCTCAATTCTCTCTATAGAGTAATTCCCTAATAAATCCTTCCCTTGGGGAGGTGTAGGCAATCACACCAGTGGGGCCTTTTCAGAAGTATGAAATGTCTTAATTTTACTAGCTATGTGGGTGGGCAACAATAAGATGCCTATTCAGAGAAACTGATTAGTAGTTAATTAGTGTACTCCCAGAAAAAGATCAATATAAGCAGACTATCAAGCAGAGATATTGCATATATTTATAAAATTATGTTTGTTTCATCTTAAGTGGCTTTGGCTATGCATTTCACTTAGTTTTCACCCCAGAATCATCTAGGAACAAGCACACCTTTGTATCATTGTTTCTATGTCTTAGGCCTGATTGCTTTTGTTGTTTAAAATTCAGGGCTCCAAGGTTCATGAGATTTCCACCTAGCTACAGCTGTTTCAGTTCTGTAATAAAGCTTGAGGGAGGGTAAAGCAGATACTAGGGGAAAACAAATTTGGTGAAGATTACTTTGGTTAAGAAAGCTTTTAACTGAGACAAAGGAAGCTGAGTGGGGTTTTTTTAATCCCAGCTACTCATTGTTTAGTTCTCAAGTACTTTCAAATAAACTTCTTTACTATTCATTCAAGTAATTGTTTTTCTATCATTTAACTACCTGGTTTTAATTGGAAAAGAGAGTCATTTTTACCCATAAAGCCTGGAATTACTTGTTTTTTTCCTCCTCAACCAGCCAGTACTTTTTAATTGTTAATTTAATTAATTAGTTCCTGTACTTTCTCTCAGCTCTCTCACACAGCTTTTGCATTAGTTGATCTCAGAGTGCTTTTCTCAGGGACTTATTATGAGTCACAGAGAGATAATGTAACATGCCCAGGTGTATGCACTGGGCCAGTCTTTGAATTAGCACTTAAATCTCCTGACCCCCTGGCCAGTGTTGTTTCCACTAAGCTGTATTGCCTCCTTCCCCTCTTCCCATATATTCAGTTGTTCCAAGTCCTTTTTTCTATTGCCTCTTTGAAGTTCATTTTCCTTTTTTTTTTTTAAACATCTAGATTTTAACATTGTGCTGTGTGAGATTTTTGGCTATGAATTTGCAGAAAGAGGAAAAGGCAACAGCTAGGCTAGGGACAGAAATTACACATAAACAGGGATAGGTGATCAGAAACTTGTTCATAGGTGTAACATAACCGAAATGCAGTACACATAAACTTCTTTCAAAATGGCTGAAAGCAGTTTAAGATAAACTTGGATGGGTGTAGTATCAGACTTAACTGATTTAGGTTAAATCGGTTTATTGGACTTATGTCCTAGATCTCCTCGAAATTCAAGTTAACTCAGTCCCCCAGTTTCCCAGCATGTTTTGCGCCATCCTTGCATCCCTCCCTCCCCCGCCATCACACACAAGGTAGGTGGTCTACCCTTGGCCAAGCTGTCTGCTCCAGCTCAGTAGGGAGACATGCTCTATTGCCCCCCAGCTTCTGGCCTGGGTCACTGCAGGCATGTGGCTGCATTTCAGGAAACAAAAGTTGAATGTCTGTTCACTTGCTTATCAGTTCAATCTATGCAGCTTAAGCTAACCTGCAAAGATTGAATCTATTCAGCCTCAGGTTTTTTGACTGTCTGTACTTAGCCCTGTAGATTTTGTTTAATTTAGTGGCCTTCTTATGTTATCTGTATTTCTTCTCCCTCCTTTGACCCTTTTTTCACAAGCCAAATGACTTCCCCTTCTTAAACAGTCATTCTTGATTATGAATAATTATTTCTATTGCAGTAGCAAGCATAGGTCCCAGCTGGGACTGAGGACCTGTTGTTCTGGACACTACTAATGCTTAAAAAGAGAGAGTTTCTGCACTGAGATCATAATCCAAAAAGACCAGAACAGCAGGGGGGGAGGAGGGATATGAAAGCAAAGGAAAAAGTCACAGCATATAAAAGAGTGGCAGGTACAGTTATTTTTTAGTACAGTTTTTAAAAACCCCTAACTGACTGGTCCTGGCAACATTCCCACTTTTGTGGCTAATGTCAAATCTAACCACCAGGCCAGTGTTTCTTGGCCGCTCCCTCTCCCCTCCAGCTCCATTCCAAAGCTCCAGTTCTTCAAATGTGTGCTACAGTCACCAAATTTTGTTTGAGCTTCTGTGTATGTGCAGTATTTATGATTCACACATTCATGAACTGTTACACTCTCCCCTCCACCCACAGAATCTTTTAAGTCCCCCCAAAAGGATACATCCCAAATTTTGGGAAACACTGATGTGCATGATTACCTATACATGTGAACATCAAGCTATAGTTACAGCATCTGTTACCAATGGCACTCAGGGAAGTGATGTGGCTAGCACTGCATATGGCTATCTTTGGTTGCCCAGCCTTGTGGCCAGGTAGTCACCCAGCTGGATTCGTTGATAGCCACCTTCAGAACCAGTCTGAATGGAGACTCAAACACTTCTGAAGCCTCAGAAAAATGCCTTAATTTAATGCCGCTTCATAGAATCATCATAGAAAATTAGGGTTGGAAGGGACCTCAGGATGTCATCTAGTCCAACCCCTTGTTCAAAGCAGGACCATCCCCAACTAGATCATCCTAGCCAAGGCTTTGTTTAACTGGGTCTTAAAAACCTCCAAGGATGGATCATCTACAACCTCTCTGGGTAACCTGTTCCAGCGCTTTACTGCCCTCCTAGTGAGAAAGTTTTTCCTAATATCTTACTTAAACTTCGCCTGCTGCAACTTGAGACAAGTACAAGTGCATGGGATTGTTCTGTCCTAAGTGCAGGACTTTGTACTTCTCCTTATTGAACCTCATGAGATTTCCTTTGGTCCAATCGTCCAATTTGTTGAGGTGTCTCTGAATCCTAGTCCTATCTTCCAGTGTATTTACTAGTCTCCCCAGCTTGGTGTCATCTGCAAACTTACTGAGGGTACATTCTATTTCATATTCCAGGTCATTGATGAAAATATTGAACAACTAGACATTGCACCATTGACTACATCCTCTGAGGCCAATGATCCGGTCAGTTTTCTATCCACTTTACAGTCCATTCATCTAACCCATATTTCCTTAGCTTGCTTGAAAGAATGTTGTGGGAGACCATATTGAAAGCTATCCTAAGGTCAAAGTATATCACATCCACTGTACACCCTGCATCCACAGAGCCAGTCATCGTGTTGAGCATTTCCTAGTAGCAATGTAGTAGGCTGGAGATGTGTCTTGTCCATGCTGCTGTTGCCTAGTGCCTTTTTCTCCTCTGGAAAAGGAGATAATGAGGAATAATGGGATTTTTTAAGTGGTTGACTCCTGGTGTGGAATATGGAGATGTAAAGCAGCAACTATCTCACAATGTACAGGGGAAGCAGTGTTCCAATGGGCACTGAAATATCCATCCACAATGCTATGTGGGGATTTTTCCCTCTGTTGGATCTCAGCTCCACCTGGCTCTAGAACGCTCTGTCACCACTGCAAGAACCCAGCCCCAGAGCAGATCCGCGCCCAGCTGTATGCCCTGGCAATGCTGCTGGGGCCGGTCTCCATGGAAAACCTGAGCCTGAGTTGTCACAGCACCACTGCTCCTGGGCTCTCCATGGAAATCAGCTGCAGTGATGCAGGCAGGGGCTGCTGGGAAATGGAGTCTGCCATGGGCCAAATTCAACCCATGAGCCAGATGGCCTGCCCATGGTCTAACATCTTTTACAATTATTAAGTCAGTTTAGTAAGAGACATCATCAAACAGGCTCTGTTTCAAGACTCTGACAGCCAATATGTCAGTCCTATCACAGTAAATTGAATGGAATTTCATTTGTCTTCATAGATTTCATAGGCATTAGGGCTGGAAGGGACCTGGGAAGATCATCAAATCCAGCCCCCCGCCCAAAGGGCAGGAAGTCAGCTGGGGTCATAGGATCCCAGCAAGATAAGCATCCAATTTGCTCTTGAAGGTGTTCAGTGTAGGTGCTTGAACCACCTCCGATGGCAGGCTATTCCAGACCTTGAGGGCTCAGACAGTAAAGAAATTCTTCCTTATGTCCAGCCTAAAATGGTCTTGCAGTAGTTTATAACCGTTTGACCTCGTCATCCCTTGGGGCGCTCTGGTGAACAAAAGTTTCCCCAGATACTGGTGGTCACCCCTGATAAACTTATAGGTGGCCACCAGTTCACCCCTGAGCTTGCGCTTTTCCAGGCTAAAGAGCCCCATGGCTCTCAGCCTGTCATCATAAGGTCTGTTTTCCTGACCTCTGATCATGCACGTGGCTCTTCGCTGGACTCTCTCAAGCTTCTCCACATCCTTTTTGGATTG
>NW_017728992.1:134963199-134973624 GCF_001723915.1 Gavialis gangeticus | reverse complement strand
CTCTTCTTTGGGAAGTTGGAGTTCTGCACTAAATATACCAGAATTTGAACCTGTAACCCATCCTTTTCAATTCATGATAGCACTAGAAATAGCTTATCTGTCTTTGACAGGTTTAGCTTTTGGAAATGCCAAAGCTTATAATACTGGTGTACTATAAATGGAGGAGACATTTGATTCAATAAAGCTGCTGCCATAATAAAATATGGGTCTACAGAGATATTTTCCTAACATCTCCATAATAATCTACATATGAAAAAGTATTACATAACAGAAAATTGTTCTAATATGTTTGTAACTGTTTTTCTGAAAGGAATAACTTGGCAAAATACTGGACCTCCATCAAGCACTAACAATACCAGACTGTAATATGAAATGTTTTTGCCTAATTATAATGTATTTGCATCCATAATAGAAAAAGGAAAGAATGACATCAGTCTAAAATGTACCTACCAAGGGCACAGTTCTCCAGCAGGAATCTTTCCTAAGGTAGAGCAGAATTCCTGCAATGAATCCACATCTTTGGATGCTGGTGCTTACCTTTTTTGTAGCTGGTATGTTTAAGAACTCAGATCAAGATATATCCTTCTGGTATCAACTATAGAAAACTTAACTTAATTTTTGGTATTTTAGAGAGAAACAGTCTACTTGGAGGTGGGCAGCATTGTAGTTCATATGTAAACTAATATGTAGATGGAGCCTCCACAAAAAACAAATATCTACGGTGTGAATTCTTCAGAGAAGGTAGTGGCATATAACGTTGATCTTTCACTGAAGGCTTACTACTGGAGAAAGCTATCATCTACATTCCTAAGAGATATTTAAATTCATCTTGAGACTATCCATTTTTTTTGCAAATGCATAGACTTGAAAGCCAGAAAGGATCATGGGGAACTTTATCCAACAGCATAGCAAAGAATTTTAACATAGGACTTTAGAACATAGCACATAGAAGTTTAGCAGTATATGTAAACATTTCTTAGTATTGGTGAAATTAATTATTGCCAATCGTACACGTTCAGCTTTATTCCAATGTCTATTTATTTATGATTTACCTGGTTTGCCAGCTTCTTCACTTCCCTATTGTCTTAGAAGCAGCAACTTATTTTACATGTAAAATACAGGATATGAACATTCAAGTTATTCAAAATTTAAGACAGGCTATGAGCTTATCCTTAAAGCATCTGTTACTCTAAATTAAAAGAGTAGCACAAGACTGGTATGAAAATAGGTGCCAGGGTGCGCTGAGCTATTAGAGTAACAGAGTAAGGACAACTGAACTGGATTGACAGTGAAATGGAAAATGGAGCAAGATAGGGTAAAATGTGGCTTATGGAGTAAACCTGATTGTGGTGGGAAGGGGCTGAGCTCAAGCTTATCATCATAAGTGAGATTTTTTTATTTTAATAGTTACACCAGTGATGATGACCATGCCCTCTGGCCTTAAGCTGGTCCTTTTAGATATGTACGTGGATGTTGCAACCTTAATGTTCTTTTACAGTCAAACAGGCAACATTTGGGAGGTTCTCACAGAACCTTAATTCACTCCTCTTGTGGACCGTATTAGACTTTAATTTCCTAATCACCTATTATATACATCACTGCTTCACTGACCTGCTCTGCCATAAAATCAGAGTTGTGTAGGGAAGACGATGATTGTCCAAGGTTCCAATCTTTCATTTGCTGCATAAGTGGGAGAGCCTGTGGAGGATGAAGCAGGAAACCACAGGGAGAGCAAAGAGAATCACCTGGTAACTTCTACCCTGGAGAACCAGATCCTATCCCTGCCTCTACCACAAAGTTCAAACTGGAAGCTGGTCACCGTGTGCTTGTGCAAAGGTTCAAGGAGATGCATATTAACTTCTGAAAAGCTGCATGTGGCTCCAGAGTGGCAGGTTGCCAACCCCTGCCCTAGTACATTATTGTTGCAACATTAGGACTTCCATCCTAAGGCTCAAGGATAATAAATATTATCTGTTTTCTACTGTCTTTTCAGTTTCCTCTAATGGTACTGGTAATTTAAAAAACCCACTAACACCTGAGTGTTCATTCTGGCGACTGGGCCAAAGGGAGAGTTTAACTGGGATGCAGTACACATGTCAAAACACACTGCAGGTGCCTTAATATAAGACAGAAAAGGCAGAAACCTCACAACATAAAGCAGAAGGCAAAAACCATCCAGGCTTCTACTGTTACTACTGCTCTCCTTACGTGGTTTTAAGCAGATGGTCAAAACTTACCACAGGGATAAGTGACTTGAAGTGACCTAGGGTTCATTGTGACCTTCTTTTATGATGCTATAATTCTGGCTTTTTCTAGCAGTAGGAGGGAGAAAAAACTACTTGCTGTCTGAAAAGGGGAGATGGTTTGAGTTGAGCTTAGATTGATTACTTTTACTCAATGGATTTGTTGCAATAATAATCCTACTTAGCATGGACACAAGAACTGCAGACATTGTGTGTTTTTGCTTGGTTGGAGGAACTCTATATAGGACTACAAACAAACTCTTTTGAATCCAATTTTTTTAAACACAATAGTATCACAGTGTGGGAATCTCTGTTGCTTTCTGAGAGGAGGATTATCTGTTGCAGAGAGATTTTTGTCTTGGGATGTGAGGTAGAAAGGAGCCAATTCGCAGTTGAACAATTTATCTACCTGAGCTTTGCACTGATTTATATTAGTTTTGAGGAAAGCTATTTTTGGCTTTTAATATGCTGTTTGTTTAACTCTATATTGTCTTTGTTTTTAACTATACACTTATGGATGTATCCAGAATGAACAATGTGCTCTTTAAACGAAAGAGACAGCATGATTGCTCTGAGCATACTACAAAACAGTTATATTAAAATTGTTAAATCTATTTGTCAAATCTTAAATATTTATTTGAGGTAGACCCTAATTCGAGCTTTCACAGACTCAAGACTGTTTACCAAATGAGGCAGCAGATGGCTTATTTCCATTGACATCAACCATTTATTTCAATATGATTAAACAGTTATTCACTGACCAACCAAAATTTGACATATTTGGAGCCAGTTGTTCATAATTATACTTCACAGTGTTTGGGACTGAAGTAGCATGCCAAGGTAGAAAATATCTTATTGATTTTTACAGCACCTGTTACCATAGCAGCAGAACAATTATTTATAATTAAAATGCTAACAACTATCAATTACATCAAATGATCAGAACGGGTAGCATTAAAAACATAATTCTTATGTAGGAACAAAATTCAAACTCAAGTAAAAAATGAAGTTAATTAGACAAAAGCTAAGCCAAATGAAAATATCTTGCATCATAATGTAAAAACGTACTAGGCTCCTGTGGACTTCCAAAGAGAAGAAAATTTGACAGGGCCTTCAACAGGAAAAGACCTGGAAGCATTTAGCTTCAACAGGGGCTTTCCAGCTGATCTTAACTACCAATCTGGTGAAAGAGATACAACAAGAAAGGTTGCGGGGGGAAGTGGGCATGCTAGAAGGGAGGAATAGCTTGTAATCAGACCTAGACAGGTTACAGGGGTGGGCAGATGAGAACAGGATGGGTTTCAGCACTGACAAGTGCAAGGTGATGTACAGGGGGAAGAAGAACCAGCAGCATACCTACAGGCTGGGGGACTCTCTTCTCGTCAGTGCAGAGGCAGAAAAGGATCTTGGAGTCATTACTGATGCCAAAATGAACATGGGCTGACAGTGTGGGGATGCAGTCAGGAAGGCCAACCGTACCTTGTCATGCATCCACAGATGCATCTCAAGCAGGTCCAAAGAGGTTATACTCCCCCTCTATGTGACACTGGTCAGGCCGCAGCTGGAGTACTGCGTCCAGTTCTGGGCACCGCACTTCAGGAGGGATGTGGATATGGCGAGGGTCCAGAGGAGGGCCACTCACATGATCAGAGGGTAGCAGGGCAGGCCCTAGGAGGACAGGCTAAGGGACCTGAACCTATTCAGCCTCCACAAGAGAAGGTTGAGTGGGGATCTAGTGGCTGTATACAAACTAGTCAGAGGAGACCAGCAGGCACTGGGGAAGTCCCTGTCCCCATGTGCACTACCAGGAGTGACCAGGAATAACGGTCACAAGCTGGCAGAGGGTAGATTCAGGCTAGATATCAGGAGGCGCTACTTCATGGTCAGGGTGGCTAGGAGCTGGAACCAACTTCCAAGAGAAGTGGTGCTGGCTCCTACCCTGGGGGTCTTTAAGAGGAGGTTAGATGTACACCTTACTGGGGTCGTTTGACCCCAATACTCTTTTCTGCCATGGCAGGGGGTCGGATTTGATGATCTGCTCAGGTCCCTTCCGACCCTACCAACTATGAAACTATGAAGAAAGGGAACCTTAAATGACCAGGTTCCTGACCATTAAGTACTTTAACGATAGTTCTCAAATTCTACTTGGACATTAATAGGAATCTGTGGGTGCATCTACACATGCACTAATGCATCTTTTCTAATGCACATTAAATTTAGTACCTCCAAGCATGCTGTGCTAATGCACAGTAGCACATCTGCATACTTTTTTAGTGATGCTTAATGTGCAGTAGACTATTTTATTGCTCACTAGTGTAATGTCACAGTTTTTACAAGGTGCCTTAATGCACAGTAAAATAGTTTACTGCACATTAAAGTGCACATATAAATACTCCCTGCCACTCTTATCAAAAGGTCAGAGGCAAATATGTTGCTGTGAAGAGAAGGCATTGTGGGGGTGTGACACACAAGTGTCCTATTTGCACAAATTTATCAACCAAGATGACTGACCAAGGAATCTTTACTAGGTGACCAAGCTCTAGATTCCTTTCTGGTCTCTTTAGAGCAGATATATGTTTTCCACATCTGTTTGAAAACTTCATTAAAAACATTGAAGATCTGATTTTTTTTGAAAGTGCAGTGGAATTTTCTGCAAAATAAGTTCTGCATTTTTTTTGGCTCAGCTCCAGCCAGCAAGTGCCTCTGTGTTTGCTTAAGTGAGCTGCAGCTCAGAAACTACCTGAAGAAACTAGCACTTCCCTGTCAACACCTTTGGCTGTCCTTGTTCTTAATTCATACATGGTACATGAACTCCAGCTAAGATAGCCTTGAGTTGGTCTGTTTCCTGTAAGGGCCCTTGACTTGAAGGGGCTTATCACTGTCCTTACTACAACCCAATAAAGGTTGGCATATTTTTTTCCACTGTCCTCACGGAAAATCCAGGTTATCTTCTTCAGGTGCTAGGATTGGTGGGTTATTCTATACTATATGTGAACAGTTGCAGTGTCCAAAATTAGAAATGAATTCCAAGAACCATTTCAGGATAGGGTATAGTTGAACTAGCTATACCCCTAGTTTAAATAGTTCTGAGGTAGATTTCCAAACTTGTGGACTGGTATCTTTAGATAACCATAGTGAAGATGGGCAGGTGCTGAAAGCAGATTCTTAGGCTGAGGAGACACTGCACATAAGAGGTCAGTGTAGTCCGGGCCAAATTTAACAATTATTAGGCACTAGTACATGTAGGAGCCAGGAGCAAGCATCTGAGATTTCTGCTATCTCCTTAATAAGCAACTGTATGTGACATGAATTTGGAGAGGGGGAGAGTGGAAACTCAGTGCTAAGAGAAAGGCCCAAGGTGGCGGTTCCAGCTCCTGAGACAACTACAGAAACTTTCAGTCGTCAGAATACAGTCTGTAGAAACACAGTATTTCCAAGACACAATGTTCAGTTGAACCAAACAGCCAACTCAGCTTTGAACCTCTGGAGAACCAAGGTAAGAGAACAACAGCTTACTTATTTTTCATTTTTGTGAGACGATGGAATGGTTTCTGTTTTCAAAATACACAGGTATTAGGTTTCTACTGGGACAATCACTGTTCCTTTAATAGACAGCAGAAGCATACATGCACTCATCAAGTTTCTCACACAGGACAAATGCCTCCTGCAAGAGAAAGGTCTTTCTCCTTCAGCAAGAAAGATCTCTCTGTCCTGTGGGAGAGTTTCTCCAACAAGAAGGAACACCTGGTGCTTGACTCCTCCAGAGGACTGGAAGAAGTAGAGCGGTGGGGAAATGCTCCCTGCACATTCCAAGACAGAGGTCACCCCAGCCTGGAGAAGATGCAGGGGGCATGGCCCTGGTGCTCTCACCCTTAGACCAGGAGGGGAGGAAAACAACAGCTGTCCACTACTCCCTGCCTGCTCCCCAGACCATGTTCCCCAGGCAGAGACTGGGAGCAGAGCAGAGCAGAGTGGAGGAAGTGGCTTTCTACCTATTCCCAAACCACTGCTCCACTCCCATTGGGAACCGGGAGGAGTGGAGCAGCCCGTGCTCCCCAAACAAGGAACAGCTGGTCTGTTGAAGGCATGGAGAACAGGACAGAGGGGATGGCTGCAGCTAACCACCTGTGCATTCCCTCTCCTGGAAAGATGTCTAGCAGTGGGCATCTAACAGGCTTATTTGCGGTTAATGTCTTAGATTTTATATATAAGAACATTCAGTTATACTAACTGTAAAGGAATCTTGATTATGAAAGAGAAGTCAGTAAGGAAGAGAAGAAAGACCATGCCTTTGAGCACCAGTTAGGTTTCTCCAGGCAAAGTTCTGGATGCACAGAGTACTTGCTTCTTAGTTTCTTATGCCATGGTTGTAAAGTGAAAGGTTTTATTTTGGTCTGTCATAGATAATAGCTCAGAGGCAGAGAGCTGAAAGCATATAGCATATGGACATGGTGAGCTGCACTCCATTTTCACAAGTGAAATGTTTTTCTCTTTGACTTGTTACCTTTTAATTAACTAGATGGAAATGAAACTTTATGAAGGAATAATCTAAGAAAATTAATGGAGTCCCATTTCTTGTTCTCCATGCTGGGCAAGAGACTGAGATCAGGATAGCAAGGATGTTTTTCTGGTAGTTTAGAGAAGTGCAAAAAAGCTGCAACAAAGGCTGACATGTTACAGACTGACTGTATTTGCTTGGAAGAGTCACCATTGTTTGCAACAAAACAGTTGAGAGCATATCTATCCTGCTATGTATGAAGAATTCTTTAGAAAATGCAAAAACCGTTTTTAAAATTAGAAAATACTGCATGTTCAGCCAGTCAATTCCCTTTATTGGCATAACATTCCTAACCTTCTAATTTTGAATGGCATTTATAAATATTCCATTTGGTCACTTGGACAACAAAGGAGACAGAAAGCAGCATAACAGAGAAAATCACTACTTTAACAGTTACATACATCTGCATCCTCCTCTATTTTTAAAATATTTTTATAATTACTTTATAATTTATTGATATAATTTACCTTTATAATTACTTGAACTTTTAAGAATAGGAAGGTTCTTACTTTACAGGTTCATCAACATATCTAAACAAAAAGTAGATATAATGAATTTAGTGTAACATAGACCTTTGCCTGTACTGGTCACTGGACTGATTGCTAGACAATTTAAAGTTGAATTGCCATATGAAGTATGCTTTGGGAACCTAGTAGAAATGGCAAAGACATAACTGGGGTCATATGAGCCCAGTATTCTCTCCTGCCATGGGCAGGAGGTTGGACTTGATAATCTACTTAGGTCCCTTCCGACCCTACATCTATGAATCTATGAAACTAACATAGCAAGTATAACTACTATACTGGATGAGACTAGTGGTCTATCAGCTGTACTTTTCTTCCTTAGATAGTAGCTACCATTAACTGCTTTAGAGGAAGCAAAAGGTCAGACTTCCCCTTTTAAATTAAAAATATTTTTATTTGGAACATTACAAAGCCCTTAAAAAAAGACATCTAGAGTATCGTTGGACCTCCTTCAGCACACAGCATGTTAGGCCCCCCTCTACATTACAGGTATCGTGCAATTAACTGGTTAATTGCACAATTACTTGGAGACTAGCTACATGTACAAAGTATCTATCATGCAATAAAAAGCTCCAATCAGGTATGAAGTTAGATCTCAACAATGTGTACTAACTTTATAGCTGGTTGCTATCAAGCTTTAATTTGCACATGTAGCAGGGTCTCAGTTGATGGGGCTCCCAGCCACAGGAATGCACCATGCCATGATCCCTAGGGCTAGGGATCGTGGCAACTGTGATCCCTAGGGTCCAGGGGTTTCATGCAGCCCCCAAGCCCTAGGGATCATGGTCATGATCCCTAGGGCTCAGGAGTGTAGGAAACCCCCAGACCCTGGGGGTTGCAACTGCCACAGTATCTAAGGCTCCAGAGTGTGGGAAACCCCAAGAGCTAGACGCAACCTTCCCTGAGTTTTCTGCACTGCTGAGGGAGGGGAGATTGTTGCAGTGGGGATCCTCCAGCCCTGGGGGTGTTTGGGGCACCCCCCCATAGCTGGAAACTCCTTGAAGGTGGTTCACAGCCATGGGAGCTTGCTTAATAACAGTGCAGGGGGACCCTGGGATTGGGTTCCCCCTGCATCAGCAATAAGGCTTGTAATATGCCATTCACACAATTGTGCCTCCTACCATGCCAAATGTGCATGGTAGGTGGTAAGATTGTGCGAACAGTGCATTCGATCCCATTGCCTGCCTGTGTAGAGGGGGCTTTAGACTAGATGACAGCATTACTTATTACTTACTTTAAAGGGCTAAAAATTTTGGGTAAGTTCTATATGAAGTATATGGAAAGACTAAATGGCTTTCTCTGCTGAATTGAGGTGGGGGGGAGGGAAATGACATTTTAAATATTTTGTTGTTGTTGTTAAAATGCCTGAACTCAGTGTACTCGGAAAATTGTTTTCCTACCAAATTTGCAACATCTTCTGTTTGATGATGAGAGCAGAAGGTGATGCAATGTTTTCTACACAAGATGCATGAAATACCAAGATATTTTTAGTTTCACAGTCCTACAATAGCCATGCTTGCTTCAACTAGGTTTCCATGGATTATTTCCCAACTTATTCAGGGCTAACTAAAATACAATGAGGAAAATGCTTTGCATATCAAAGGCCTACCACTGTGTTTTTAACTAAGATGATAAATGTTTGTTTTCATGCCTACACCCGAATAAACATACATTGTTCCTTAGCAAGTCTTCTTGGTCTGCAGGTACAGCCCAAATACATAGCTATGAGATTTGCTTGGCAGTCTCTTCAAAGACATTGCCTATTGGTGATGTCAAACAACAAACATTTAAGGACTGTATTCAGTTTCCAAGCAGCTATTGATGTACACTAAATAGTCAATGGCCAAGGCATTGTTCTTATTGCATGTACATTTTTTTCCTCTCATGTGAAAGGAAGATACTATAATAAAAGATTTATAAGGGCTACATTTCAACAATGGGGAAAATTTTATTTGGATTTATAGTAGAGTGCTTCATGATCCTTCAAGGTGATCAGTGCTATGCAAAATACATGATTTTACATATACAGTAAGAGATGACAGTTGATAGGCTAGTTGCCTATTCTTAGTTTCACTTCCAGTTTGCAGGACTGATGCTTCATTAGATTTGGGTAGAATACTAAAAAATACCAAGTTGGAAACCTTTACCACCAATGACCATAAATTTCATAGATTTCATAGACATTAGGGATGGAAGGGACCTCGGAAGATGTTTGAGTGCAGTCCCCTGCCCAGGGACAGGAAGTCAGCTGGGGTCACAGGATCCCAGCAAGATAAATGTCCAATTGACTCTTAAAGGAATCCAGATTCCTTAAAGGATCCAGGAATCCAGGTGCTTGCACCACCTCTGGCAGCCATATGTTTCAGGTTTTGGGGGCTCGGACTGTAAAGTTCTTCCTTAGGTCCAGCCTGAAACAGTCCTGGAGACGTTTGTGACAGTTTGACCTTGTCATCCCATGGGTCACTCTGGTGAACAGGCATTCCCCCAGATCCTGATATACACCCCTTGTATACTTATAGGCAGCCACCAAGTCGCCCCTGAGCTTGCACTTTTCCAGGCGGAAGAGTCCTGTAGCTCTCAGTCTCTAATCATAAGGCCTGTTTTCCCGCCCTCTGATCATGCGCATGGATTTCCTCTGGACTCTCTCAAGCTTCTCCACATCCTTTTTAAATTGTGGAGCCCAGAATTGGATACAGTACTCCAGCTGTGGCCTCACCAAGGCTGAGTACAGAGGGAGGATGACATCCTGGGATTTACTAGAGAAGCATCTATTGATGCAAGCCAGAGTTTTCTCACTTTGCCATCTGCAACATCACATTGGTGGCTCATATTCATCTTGTGGTCAATCACAGAAGCTGTACCAGGTTTGTGAGCAACACTTGCAAAGCCAGCGGGCGAAGGCACTTAAGGGAGCCCACCCCTGCCCCAGCCCTGGTACAATCTGTGGGCAAGGCAAGAGCCCCCAAGGGGACAATTGCCTGCCTGTACACAAATGCCAGGAGCTTGGGGAATAAGCAGGAGGAGCTCATCCTCCTGCTCAGTGCAAATAATTATGACGTCATAGGGATAACGGAGACCTGGTGGGACTCCACCCATAACT
>NW_017728992.1:134952157-134961550 GCF_001723915.1 Gavialis gangeticus | reverse complement strand
AGGCCATCAGGTTTTTGTCCACCCATTTTCTGAGCCTGTCAAGGTCAGCCTGGGTGGCCAATTTTTCTATAAAGCAATTGTGGGATACCAGATTGAAAGCTTTTTTAAAGTCGAGATACATGACATCAATCTCTTCTCCCTTGTCCTGGTGGGATTGGTAAGGCAAGACCTACCTGCAACAAACCCGTGCTGGCTATCCCTCAAGAAGCTGCCTTCAGCCAGTTTGTCAAGAACGGTCTCTTTGATTTTCTCCAGGATCTTTCTGGGGATGGAAGTCAGGCTGATGAGCCTGTAGTTTCCCGGATCTACTTTCCTCCCTTTCTTGAAGACAGGCATCACATTGGCCTTCTTCCAATATTCAGGCACTTCTGAGCACCACGAGTTCTCGAAGATCCCTGCCAGTGGCAGAGCTATGATGCTTGCCAGCTCCTTAAGTACCCTGGGGTGTAAGCTGTCTGGGCCAACTGACTTGAAGATGTCCAACCTCTCAGGGTGTTCCTTTATATGGTCAACATTAATGTGGAGTAATAGTTCTCCCTCACCCTGGCCCTCCCATACCATATTGGGCAGGGCTGTCCCTTGGGGCTGGTGAAAAACCAATGCAAAATACCTGTTGAGCAGGTTGGCCTTTTCCTGGGGGTTGGATGCCAGTTGACCCACATGGTTCAGCAGGGGGCCAATGTTACCCTTGCTTTTCCTCTAGCTCCCCACATATCTAAAAAAGGACTTTTTATTGTCCTTGATACATGTAGTTGGAGTTCATTCGCAGCCTTGGCTTTCCTGATTTGCTCCCTACAGTTCCAGACCAGTGCAGACTATTCCTCCTTTGGGGTGGATCCAGCCCTCCATCCATTATAGGCCTTTCTTTTTAGACACAGGAGGTCCACTAGTTCCCTGTAGAGCCAAGGGGGCTGCTGTGCCCTTTTGCTGCCTTTCCTCTGAGACGGGAGACATTGCTTGTGCATCGAGGATTGCTCCCTTGAGGAGCAACCACTGTTCCTGAACACCCCTCCCCTTTGGGTCATGGTTCCTTAGGGCCTCTCCAACAAGCCTCCTGAGCTTGTCAAAGTCAGCTTGCCTGAAATTGAGGACTTCTGCTTTGCTGACTGACTTGCCAGCTTTACGGTGGATGGTGAAGGTGATCAGCTTATGGTTGCTGTCTCTTAGCTTCCCTTCAATCGTTAGGTCACTGACTAAGTCATTCCCTGTTGCCAGTACCAGGTTAAGCAGCGCTTTGCCTCTCATTGGTCCACAGACTTCTTGAGTTGGATACAGCTCAGCCACATGCATGAGGAAGCTTTGCAACTGTTTGCATGTGGCTGAGTACTCTTCCCACGAGATGTCATGGTAGTTGAAATCTCCCATGACAGCCATGCACCGGGAACGTGCAGCCTCAGCTAGTTCCCTGGCGAATTCCTGATCAAGCTCTTGATCATGGCTAGGTCTGTCATAGACCCCCACCACTGTGTCCCCTGTGCCTTGTTCACCACAGATTTTGACCCAGAGTGTCTCCAATCATCCCCCTGGGTGCCAATGTCAGCTTGCAGGGACATGTAGCTTTCCTTGACATATAGAGCTACCCCCCAGCCCCTTTTGCCCACATGATCTCTCCTGTACAAGGTATAGCCATCTATACCTGTGGCCCAATCACACGTGGAGCCCCACCAGGTCTCCATTATCCCTATGAGATCGTAATCCTTTTGGTTTAGCAGGAGGACCAGTTCTTCCTGTTTGTTCCCCAGGCTCCTGGCATTGGTGTACAAGCATGTGTGTCCCACCGGGGGCCCTTGCCTTTCCTACAGATTGCTCTGGGGCTGGAGTAGGGGTGCTTTGCGTGTCTTAGCTTGCTGGGTTTACAAAAACTGCCCAGTGGTCTTGCAGTGACAGTACTTCCCCCATCCCCTGGTGGTCTCAGTTTAAAGCACGGTCATGCAGGTTAGCAAGTCTGGCTGAGAAGAGCCTCCTCCACAGTGGAGTGAGGTGGAGGCCATCTCTTCCCAGCAGCCCACTGCCTCCCACACCTAAGAGCAGGCTGTGATCGTGGAAGCCGAAGCCTTCATGATGACACCAGGCCCACAGTCTCTGATTGACTACCTCAACCCGTCTCTGCCTCCTCAGCCCATGACCCACAACCGGGAGAAGTGAGGAAAAGAACACCTGTGCTGTCAACCCCTAAACCCCACTTCCAGAGCCCTGTAGTCTCTCATGACCCAGCTGGGATTGCTCCAAGCCATGTCATTTGTGCCCACATGGATAAGGAACAGAGGGTAGTGGTCAGAGAGCCAAGAGGATCCCAAAGATCCTCCAGATGTCCCAGATATGGGCCCCCAGGAAGTAGCAGACCTCCCAGGCTAGGGGGTTGGGGTGGCAGATTGCCCCCTCAGGAATCTCCCATGACAAGCGCTCTGCATTTCGTCTTAGGGAGAGTAGGAGTGGGTGATCCTCCCTTGCCTGCAGGAGCTGGCATCTCCACAGGCTCTATTGGGGCTGCAAGAGGTTCGTACCTGTTGCACAGCTCCAGAGGGGATGGGACCTTCGTGTGGCAGGCCTTGGAGCCCTTGACCACCTTAGTCCAACCCCCTAGCTGGACAGCTCCCCAAGTCCTCCCTTGTCCTGGAAGGTGACCTTGGTCTACCTTCTGCCTGCAGGGGGTGGAGGGCCCAGCAGTAGGAGTCTATCTCCTGCTCACCATACCTGTTTGCATGTAGTCTCTGGATTGTGGCCTGGAGCTCCTCGATTTGGCACCCCAGAGACTCTGAAGTGGAGCAAACCCTGCCAAGGGAGGTGGCGGCCATGCTTCCAGTCCCATGAGCCTGGAAGTGTGCTAGGCAGCCCCTGCAGCCAAGAGCCAGAGAGCCCGGAACCACGGGTTCTGTCTGGGGATTATTATACAATAGATAACTGATGTCATTCAAATGCTTCACGTCAGGAATGGCCTTTTTTGTACAGTAAAACAGGTATTACATGTTAAACATCCAGAGGTCCTGGAAATGAACCAGGAAATATAATATTTCTAGTTGTAAACAATATTCAATATTGCTTCACCAGGCTTTGTTAATGGAACATTAGGCACTGACTGTAGAACAGCTTTTACATAAGAAGGAACTCAATGCCAGAAATATTTTCTAGTCACTTTGCAGGAAACTAGTATATTTTACAAACAGTGGTGGACCGAAGTAGTTTGTGATTACAGACTATTTTCCGTTTGCAGGAACAAGACAGGTGCAAGAGAATAAAAATGAGCTTTCACCCAGAGGTTTCTAGTAATTTTTTTTTATTGTGGATGCAGTATTTGCTTATCTTGCTCCTAAAGCAGCTATGGGATAAAAGGGATGCATGTGAGTGTTCCTTGTTATGTCCAGGGGCCAGGCAACAGACAACTTACCTAGAAGCCATGTTTCCAGCAATTCTCCTACTTCTGCTGTTATATTCCCTCTAAAGGAAAGTTTCTAAACACAAGGGGGCAAGCTGTCTTAATTTACAAAAAGATGACAATACTATATTGGTTTCCCTAAGCTATGCTTCCCATGGCACCTGCTCAAGCCAGCATCTTGGACCAGCCCAGGTGCCACATGAACTGGATCAGATATGTGGCCAGGGGTCTGTGGGTCTGCTCCAGACCGTGGATTAGCCCCACACCACTCATCCATTTTATGGATCAGATGAGTTTGACACCCCTGATATAAGGGGAGGAAAAAAATTCAGAGTAGCATAACAAAACTATCCTCCATAGGCTGTCACATAGTGAGAAAGAAATTACGCTGTGCAGGCAGCAATGTTTCCCCATCTCCCATTTGCTCAGCCCTATATCCATAACTGTGGAAAGCAGGGCAGCTCCAGGGTCTAAGTTTATTGCTGACATATAAATAGTAGATTTTAGATGGGAGAAACTCTGCCACCCAGTGGAAGTTTTTCTTTCTCCTTAATTGTAAAGTATTAGGGAAAACAGATTTCTTTGGTCTAAGAACTCAGAAGTAAAACTCACTGAAACCTAGATGTGGTGTAAGATCTGTAGGCAGATTGGGTTTTTTTTGTACTGTAACCAAGAACAAGTGGTAAAATTGTGAATTAATACAAACTCATTAAATATATCATCATATGTGACACACAATGTACCTGTTTATCAATATAGGAAAACCTAGTAAAGAGAATTCTATGGGCAAACACAAGGTTTTCAGTGGTAGAGGTAATGAAATACACAGTCTATGAATCATCTGAAGATCTATTAACAGACTAGTAGAAATATATTTAGAATTGAAGATTAATATTTCCAGTTAGTTAAGCATAAACACAACTTTGCATTAAGAACACTATGCACCTATCTGTATAAATATAAAATATTTATTAAATATAAAATGTTCTTATATTTACAGTTTACTTACAGTTGGTAGGGGTTTTAGGTAAGTAATCATGGACTATCATACTATAAATTAAATAAAAATTTCTGTATTTTGGTGGATAAAATCTTAGCTCATAAAAAGTATCTTCAAGAGCTTCTTTGTCTGTCAGCTTGTCCATGTCTCTTGCTTCTTTCCCCTTTTCATTTTTTTGTTTTTCTCTTCATTTATAGTTTCACATTCTAATGAAGCCATTTGAGAAAGTCTTTGCAAGTATTCTGGTGCTGCTCCAGTGACAGGATCTGTGAAGTGGTGATGAGCTAAAAAGGGGAGTAAAAACCTTGAGTACAAACATTAAATCAAAACATAACTTAAGAAATAAGCCTTCAAAGGTTTTTATTAACATTACTTGAAAGACTATTTTTGTTCCATTAAACAATGCCTAATTTACTACTAAAAGGCAGGCATCCCGGTTTCAAATTAAATCTTAATGGTGGGATAGGAAAGTTATAAAAAAGAAGACTGAATGGTATCTGCAATTCAAAACACAGAATACGTTTTCCACAATCAGACTCTTTTTCAACATCAGTCAAATTTGCAATGAAACAGATATCAGGCAAGCAAATAGTACCAAAAACATAAAAGGAATTGTAGTTTCTAGTTAAAATTTTTTTGGTAAATAAAGATTACTGGTTTGCAGTCTCATTTTTAAAAAAGTTCTCCTATTTTTCTCTTCCTGTTCCTTCTTATTTTGCTTATCACATGCAAAGTATTACTGTTTTCTAAAAAAGGTCTTTAATGTATATATTTGGAGACATTTACATTTCAGTGTCACTGGTATTAACTATGTTAGATATTGCTGACAGTATAATTTGTTATCTGTCGATCCTTCTAAGCACGGAAATACTAACATGATTTGGATGTGTCTAAATAAAACCAAGTTTATATCTTACCAAATTTATATTCATGCCCAGAGAAACCCAAGTATGTCCTGGAAATTTTGTTATTCTTCCTGGACCTAGAGACATCACAGAAAAAAGTCCCGATTTTAATATAATTGTATAAAAATGGTAGACTTATGCAGAAAGAAAAACAGGAATGGTTACATTCTACAGCAAGACAACAGTAAGGATACTCCAAAAAGGCTTCTAAAGGGGGTTGAGAAGGCATTGGTTTTATTTAGACACTGAAGGATTCTTGAATTCTGCAGTAAAAATATGCATTTTTGCAGCCTTTCCATCTACCCTTGTATTCTGCACATAAAAAGACTTTAAAGCTTATATCCCTGTGAAAAAGGGTACTGTCCCCATGTTATTGGCAGGTAAAAGGAGGCACACAGATGTTAAATAGACTGCCCAGAGCTACAAAGCAAATCAAAGGAGCTGGGACAGAATCCAAGTAAACCTGTCCTTGAGATAAGATCCCTGTTAAAGTACACATGGTTGGCCAGAATTTGAGTTATTTGACACAACTATAGATAATAATGAGTAAAGAAAATTGATCATCTACATATCTTACTGAATGGAAGGGGAGAATCAGAATTGAATTATCCTGGCTTTCCTCAGGAACAATATCTGGGTCAGGAGGCAGCACTGGAGCTAGTTTATCTAAAAAAAATAACTGCTTTATATTTTATAGATCTAATACTTTTCTTGTATGTGACCACAAATTTTCTTGGTGAAATGGAATCCTCAGTACATCTCTGGGCAGTCCACCATCCCCTGTTCACTGCCAGAAGAGAACAAAGAAGGAGCAAGGAGGAAGGATCTATCCCTAGGCATTCAGGAGGGTTTCATAGGCTATAAAAAGACATCATGCTTGAAGTGGGATCAGCTGTGCTGAGATACGTCCTGGCACAGCTGATCTGCCTCGCTGGATGACACAGACCCAACAGTTCCAAGTCAGGGCATAGCAGCATGATACTGTGCAGCCAGGGAATCCCCTGCCAAGGGAATCCCCAGGTGTGCCTCAGCAAGTGGGGAAACTTGAAAGGCACTCCCAGACTTTCAGGGTCCCAATCCTCCAAGGGAATTCCTGTGGCAGCTGGGCTAGGGACAGAAGTTGCACATAAATAGGTAAAAGTGATCAGAAACTGGTTCAAATCTATAACACCACAGAAGTTAAGTGCACACAAACCACTTTCAAAATGTCTGAAACTGGTTTAAGATAAGCCTGATAATACATCCATCCAGGTTTAACTGATTTAGGTTGAATTAGTTTCTTGAACTTCTGTCCCAGATCCCCTCCAGATTCAAGCTAATTCAGTTCTTCAGCATCCCAGGATGCTTTGCACCTCCCTGCAAGCCCCCAACACAGGCTGAGCAGGCTAGCCTTGTCCCAAGCTGTTTGATCCAATCCAGCAGCGAAGTGTGCTCTAGTGTCCCCCAGCTTCTAGCCTGGGTCACTGTAGGCATGTGGCTGCAATTCCGGAATCAAAAGTGAATGTCTGTTTACTTGCTTATCATTTCTATCCATGCAGTTTACACTAACCTGAGAAGATTGAATCAATTCAGCCGTAGGCTTTTTGACTGCCCGTACTTAGCCCTGAAGAGCGCGGGCAGCTACGGGTTACCCATGCTCTTCCACCATAAAAGTAAATAGATGTCCACACAAAAAAAGAAGCACAATTCCTGACCACTTATTATCATGGCCACAATTTTGGGCCTTTGTGGTGCAACAGTGGGCATGGATATCTATTTGCAAGGGTTTTGTGCTACCATAAAAGTTTTTATGACAACACAAAGGCTACGTTTGTTTGCAGCCATATTTCCCAACACTAATTCTGTATTTCACATCTATTTTGCATCTATTTTGAAGCAGTATTCCAACTTGGTTTACTTTTTTCCAATCTAGAATTTTATTTCACCAAATTAAAGTGGTCTCTGCTGCTAATTACTATGAGTTAAAGGTGAACCAAAAACAGAACATTCAATTTTCTGTAGAATGTGCTGTACTAGAGTCTAATGCAACCCCAAGAAAATAGATATTCATACATATTAATATTCTCCCTAGAAGATCTCTGTACCAACAGCCCTTTCCCCATATGTTCTATATTTTGCACACGTTTCTTTCCCACGTGACTATCCCAGGGCACTGCCCTTTGGTGTTCTTTCACTGTATGCTTCTCAGGAGATTCCAAGTATCCAACATTTCTCTACAAAAGAGCCAAGGTTGCAACTAAACATTCTTTACCTCCAAGCTCCCATCTCTCCACCTCCACCATGGATGTCTGGCATCTTCAGAGAGCTGGGGTTCCAAGAGTCTAATCCTCTCTTTTGCAGATCTACCACATGCACTTCTCTCCTGAAGTGAAAGTAAAGTACTTAAAGCAGGTGTAAAAAGTGAGGAAGTATTTTACAAAGATTAGAAAACTTCTAAAGCTGGAGCTGGCATGGTGCAGAGTAAATTCCATTCTTCTGAAAGTAAGGAATCAGCTCTCAGAAGTAAGTGAAACTCTACATCCTTATCCATAAGTAACCTAAACACTGTCTATTCTTGGTAAAACTAATACAAACTGTAAAAAGGTGAAGGCAGGGCAGGGAAGCACCTCAGAGACTAACTTGTTCAGAAATGCATAAAATTCTGTAAACAGATGCTATGTAAAAGGTGAGGAAGGCTAAGGATGTGTATAGAACTCAGAAAAACCCTTAGATTCAGTTTTGAGGAGGGTTCAGCTTGTGTCATGGTAAGAGCAAGGTTTCTGTTTTATAGATGGGTGGGTGAAGCCAGGAAGGAACTGGCTGTTGAGTCAGTACCAAGGTTGGTCTGTGCTGCAGAAGATATTTCTAACACTAAATGATGTAATGAAGGTCTCAAGAACACATTTAATCAGGGACAGAGAATCTGATTAACAATCTTTGTTAAAGAAAATAAGTGGTTCTGTAAAGGGTGAGAGAAAAAATGACTGACTAATAACGACACAACACTTTTTACAGCAGCGTCTATATACATCAGAGGAATAAATATCCCATTTAGGACAACACATACTAAATTAAAAGAAGAAAATGCATGGAATACAGTCCACCAATGAGAAGCTATGACAGCAAGTCAAGAGTCAACTCTGCCATAAACTTGAGCATCTTTGAGCAAGTAAGATAGAACCAATTTCCCAAGTCCCTTGTGTAAAAATGGATGCAGTGGACTCTGGATCACTTGTGTTGGAATGGTTACCAATTTGCTTCATTCACAGTGGGTTGAGCTTCTCAGCTGTTTGCTGCAGCTTTTGCTTCAAAGGGCACCACTTCTCTGATGAGCTTATCAGTTCTGTACAGATGATCAGAAAAGAGGCACTCTGAAATAAAAGCCACAGCAAACAGGTGTTCATATGACCAAACTCCAGCTGTTCCATATTGATGAAAAGCGCAGCAAATACCTCAGTGGTTCCATGGTGCTGTTTGCTGTGGCTATATATGCCCCCAGGTAGTTCACAAACCCTTGTTTTCAAAGGGAAGTAAGGAATTTAACCCTGTAAAGAATTTGAGGTCTAATGTAGCACTTCACATAATTTTACTTGAGATTTCACTTCACTTTGAGATACTTGGAAAAAAAGTGTTACAGAAATGCAAAGAATAGATGGGAAAAGCAATACTGCACTACAAATCGAATGTCTTATAATTCAGATTCTGGAAAACACTGAGGGCAAGCTGAAAACCGCACCATGATTTTGTTTGATATTGTGGAGAATGGAAGAAACCTTTAATTACAAATGGTGCTAAATAAAGCACAAATGCTAGGACAGCTGGAGTAAATTATTTTTATATGCAAATAAAGTAATTGATTCAGTTTCCCAGTCAAAAATCAGTAAAATGTCATATTTAGAAGAGAAAGTTTAAAAGGAACTGTGTTAAAAACAAGATTCCTAGGGAAAATATCATTAGAATATTTGGTTCTGAGGAAAGAATAGTAAAAGATTACTAAAATTGCCAAAAACGAGGCTTACTCCCAATGGAAAGGAGGGGTCATCACTAAGGAGGACTATTCTACAGTTGCTCGGGGATGTAGGGGGATGGTTAGGAAGGCCAAGGCAGAGATGGAACAGGGGCTGGCTTCCCGGATT
>NW_017728992.1:134944667-134951368 GCF_001723915.1 Gavialis gangeticus | reverse complement strand
CTTCCAAGTGAGGTGGTGCAGGCTCCCACCCTGGGGGTTTTTAAGAGGAGGTTGGATGACCACCTTACTGGGGTCATTTGACCCCAGTGCTCTTCCTGCCATGGCAGGGGGTCGGACTAGATGATCTGCTCAGGTCCCTTCCGACCCTAGAAACTATGAAAAATGGAGGCTTACCTGCTTTTGCAAAATTCATCTCCTAATATCTGTGATGAGGTAGATGGAAGCAAATGAGTAGCTGGCACATAATTAGGCTCTTTTTTATCATAAAAGCTAAAAAAACAATTAGAACAAGATTTACACAGAATATATAGTTCTCTATTGAAATAATTCACTGCATAAAAGATACTTTGCAGAATGCCATCAGCAAGCAAACTGAAAGGTCAGTTAATTAAAAAGCATGCACAAAAGGCTGCAATGCAAACCTGCTATTTAAAGTGACTCTTTTGTTTCTTAAAAAAGGGATACTTGTGACTGAATTCAGCTATTCCACGATAAAAAACAGCAAAAGTCAAATTTTAATAATGAACTAAGTTGGGGCAAATTTTAAGGAGCAAGAGGGGAAGCCTGAAAGACCATTCTTATTCACTGTAAACAAGTCATATTTTCCTGTAAGAGTCAATACTTCAGAGAAAAATTATTGTCGTGAAGGAGCTATAATGAAAATATGAGAGAACTGTAATATGCACTATGTTGTCAGAAAATGCCAAAGCTATTATACTGAGCTGCAAACAACAGATTTTTAGGGAATACATTGAAAATTAACTTTTGGTTTAGACTCAAGCTTTTCCAGTATAGTTCTGATGGTTATGGGTACGAAAAGTTAGGTTGGCAAAAGACTATTGCATGCATGCCCTTCATACCACCAAAATATCCTTTTGCTGGTATAAACTACATTCCGTCTGGGAAGAGCTCCTCTACCAGAAATCCTTTTTATTGGTAGACAAGCCAAAATGTCTCTACTGATTTTTGCCATTGTTTATATTAAACTTGGGTATGTGGCTATTTACTGCTTGAAGTATCTCAAGGTTCTCCAACAGCTTCTCCACACAAGGCAGCCACTTGCAAGCAACTGTAAGGTGGAGGATAGGGAGGGGAAATGAAGGGGGCCAGAAATGAAGGAAGGCTCCACACCAGCCTACTTGCCACATCAAGTTGTTTTTCAGTTAGCACTGGTATAATTGCAAGAAGCAGAGTTAACTTTTTCAACTTTTGTGAGAAAAAAGACCAAGGAACAAGGGAAGGGAGAGGTAAATGATACTTGTTGCTGAATAATGAATTTGACCAGCTAGTAGCACATGTAAATATGGTGCTACCTGAAAGCAAACTGGTCTGTTATTAGACACACACATCAGCAGGCACAATAGCTTCTTAGCAAGATAAAACAAAATATTGAAGAAACTTGAAATACTGGAAAAAATCAACTTCAAGCTAATACTAAACCTTCCCAACAGTGACTACAAAACACCTGGCTGCTTACTAACACAGAACACATATGTTCTGTATCAAAGGAATTTTTAACGCCTAGTAGAGGATGGTACTCATCTTCTACTTTAGCAACAAAATTAGTTCTAGACTGCTGGATCCCAGATATAAGGAGAAACGTATTTCAGAAGGGTATCTGGAAATGAATTTACCATAAGGGTGATAAGAACTACCTATTTCCCAGACGTGCATTCTTAGTTCCAGTCAGAGCAATAACTTGTAGTTCTGTTGGACAAATCCTTTATTCAGAATGTATGGATATTGTTTTTTCTCCACTGGCACTTGGAATGCCTCTTTTGCTGTACAGGTGCAGTGAAAGAACTGCTGATTGTACTCCAGTAAAAGCAATTATGTCCAGGGCCACATCTGCCCTTGGAACCCTTTGGAGTATAGTGTGCCCTCAGTTGGAGCATCTTAAATGAGCTTATTCCAGACCTCCCCAGCCTGTGCAGTTTTAGTAGCATAACAGTGTACAGAGTAGATTTGCTGGTATAGTGATGCTGGTTGGGGTGAAGAGTTACAATTCCTGACTGAGAGATGTAAGCCAGCACAAAGATTGGACCATGATATGGAATGAATATTGGTTTTAGAGTGTATGAATTAATGGTGTCCAGAAGATATGCCTTGGAACCTACTCTGGTTTGGGAAATAAAGTTATCTTTGCTTTATCTCTGCTTTGGCTCAAAAGAAACATACCTTCAAGATGTTTTCCCCCCATCATTTTTAAATGCTATTCTTCTGATAATATCACTCAAGACTGATATGAATGTGTAAGCTGTAAATTCTCTTGGGCATAAAAATAACTAAAGAGATGGGAATTCATTTTACAGACCTATAAAATATGTACAAAGAGTTGCAAGGTAATCTCTCTTACATGTTGCACTTTGATTGTAAAAAGCTGAAGTATTCTATGGGAGAAATACTATCATATGAAAACATTGATTATGGAAGTATACCCCACTGGAAAAGGTTTAGGAGGATCAAGTCCAAATCCTTTTTTCATTTGTAGCACAGGGGATCGGTTTGCTTGGTACTTCTGGATTCCTTGAGTAAGATTTGGTATTGCCATGTTCTCCTCACTGTCTCTCAAGCCAAAAGCTGAAGTGTATTCTGCTTTAAATAGATATTTAACAAAAGCATACATAAAATATCAGCATCTGATCATAATTAGAGCACTATATATAATAATAGTATAAATAAATAGGTCAAGGTCCTTTCATTAAATATGAAATCAGAGCTATATCATTGGGAAGAACACCTTGTGGGCCTCTTTGTTTTAAAAACAAAATAACTCAAAAATCTTTACATTCCGCCAAACACGTGGCTATATGGAAACCTTAAAAACATCAGGAAATGGAAGGTATGTTAGTAATTTAAGGCTGAACTTTTGTGGACTTAGGAAGAAGGCTTGTTCTTTATAAAAAATAAACTACTCATGATTAGGACATCATCTTAATTAAGGTCTGTGTGGGGCCTTTCCTAAATGCTAAGTAGTAAACTTGGAGAAATGCAGTACTAGAAATCTACCCATCATAGTTGTTACACTGGAAAGAACAGTTTCTTAGTGAAGTTAGCTAAACTCTAGTCCTTAAAATGGCAAACTTAACCATTTACCTTTTTTTATCCTCTGTGTTGTTAATAATGAATTCCTCCAGCTACTTTCAAAGGGAAGGCACCCAAACAAACTTCCTGATGAGGTTTTGTTATTTGGACATTTGTGATAAGAAGTTAGGTTCGGCTTTTTTTGTTCTTTTGATGTTTCAGGTGAAAGAGATCTGCTGTCTCCGACATGAAATTAAAAAATGCACACACACACACACAATTAATACAAACAGGTATTTAAAGATAAGATGGCATTTTTCAAAAGTTATCTATTGAGCTGCCAGAATATATAAACATCGGAACCAGGTCTCCCTGCCACATGGGAATTAGTTGCAAGTTGCAATCTACTGACAGAGAAACAAAAAGTCAGCAAAATCTGACAGGGAATGAGAAAAAAATGGAAAGAACCATTCATTGCAAATACAAAGTTGTTTTGGGATCTCACATACAGCAAGATGGAAGATCACAGGCTTGAAGGATAATTCAAATTTTTTTTTTTTAGGACACAGCAATCAGGGTTAGAGGCATTTAGCATAAGAAAGTGAAAAAAAACAATTTTTTTGGCTCATCAGTATGTTCTTTTTCTACAAATTACTGGATCCCAATATTATGCCAGGTGCTGTGAACACAGTTAAAATGTCATTTGTTGCATCCAAAGCTCCAAAGGTTATTTTCTATACTAGTCAAGAAGGGGAAGGACAGAGCCCACCCTTACTCCCATTGAAAAATCAAAGCAGAAAGGAACAGCTGTCAAAACCATTGTGAGAGTTTTGCCCAGTGTCATACAACAGTATTATGCTTGGACCTCAGAGTTAATTTAGGCAAGAAGCCTCCATCTTTTTGGTCCTGGGCTGACCTAAGTCCAGTAACCATACTGCAAACCAAAGATACTGGTGCTGCACTCTTACTCACTTCATGCTTTGTATGAACATGAGTTGACTGAGGATGGCTATACTTCACATTGGTTTCCTCTAACTCAGTTAGGCTGTTCTGACACGAAGGATTGGTGAAATGTACGTTTGACACAGTTCCATGATTCTGTATTAGGGTAGGGATAAACTAATGTGGAAATAGCAATATGGGAAATATTAAGTTAGGGGTGGGCAAAATGCGGCCCAGGGGCTAGATGTGGCCCGATCAGCCATTCTATCTGGCCCGCAGGGCCCCTAAAAATTTTAGAAAATTAATATTTTCTGCCCCTGGCTGCCTATCATGCAGCCCTTGATGGCTTGCCAAAACTCAGGAAGCGGCCCTCTGCCCAAAATAACTGCCCGCCCCTGTATCAGGGGGTTTCTATACCCTCTTTTAGATATTAAACAAATGGATCTAATGCTGGCAGGTAAATGGAAAATAGTTTAGATTACTGACAGGAAAAGCTATTAAAAACCCATAATGTCAAGAATTTCCTTAAGTTTTTAGTGATGGGGAACAGAATCATCCACTGGAATGCAAACAAATATTTCTGAGCTAGTCCAGTTTTTTACATTAATCTCACTAACCAAGAAAGACCAAGTCCTTGGAACAAAGTGTGTCTGACATCTCTTATTTGTGGGTGAAATGTGAAGTGTCATTGTCAATTGGGCATGTCTATCAAATTGCATGCAACACCTGATCTAACACCCATCTTTGCCACCGTAAATAAAAAGGATTTTTAGCTTGTATTCTACCTAATATTGCTTGCAGAACCATCATTTGTTGCCTGTGAGCCATATGCACAATACCAGAAAGCTCCTGGAACCAAGGATTTAATCATGTGTTATTTGGGGCTGACCTCTTTTTTGAATTCTAGGTTTAGCTGAACTGCTTCTACAGGTGCAAGTGGACACAGTATAGGACAAAGCAACAAAGGATACAAATGACTGGATTCCAGGGTTGTAATGTCAGTCTTACTTAAGTCAGTGGCAGAATTCTCATGGACTTCAATTGTTTATATCATAAGCCACCATATTAATTGTTTATTTCATATTCTATATTAAAATACTCACCATTCAGGAAGGAACGAAGACTCTGGGTACTTAATTTCTTTTATGTGAGCTTCTGCAACACAAATGAATAAAACTCAAATCAACATCCTGAATACCAAAGGTCTGACACCCAAAGAAAAAGGTGAATAAACTTTAGTTTTATTTGCTGTTAAGAGCAAAAATCTCAATTTCTAAATTAGCTTTTCTACCATTTGTCACATGACAGCTTCCATAATTATCAATCAATTGATCAGATTTGTTTTCCTGAGAGTTAGTAATAAACCCAACATCCTGGAGAATTTCTGATTTCCCACTCACATTCTCTGTAGCTTCAATTACACACATTATTCCTCACTTTGTCTCTAAGCTGTAATGTAGTATGCTCAACAGTGCCAAACAGCTGTTGTTTCCCCATCCCCCCCCAGCTGTCTAAATTTCCATGATGATGGATGCAAATCTTGCATGTAATATGGTATCATTTATACAGGAAGATTTTATATTTCTATAGATATTAAAATATATATTTTACCAATTAGGAAGCTCTAAGGACTTTCAAGCAGAACTCTCCGTTAAGGTAATGGGAGTGTATTTAGAAGCATTACAACAATCCATTTGTTTCTAGATTAAAGTTATCATAGGCCCTTGCTACACATTACATATATTATGTAATTAACTGGTTAATAGCACAATAAATGTAGACCAGCCACATGTGCAAAGTAATTATCACATGATAAAAATTACTTTCCAGCTATAGAAAGATACAACCAGCTATGAAGTTAGTGCTTGAAAATGTGTAAAAATGGTTTCTATCCAGCTTTAATCTGAATGTGTAGCAGACCCCATAGTCTGATGCTGTTTTTGCTAGTTATCAGAAACTACATTTAAGCAGGTGCCTTCTTCATGACTCCAGCCCTATTCAACATCTTGGGACAGAGGTAACACCAAGTTAGTGACACCCCTATGGCAACAATATAAAAAGGTTGAGAACCACCAGACTCAAGGCAGCCCTTGGAATATGCCAGCTGTTAGTTTTCCCTCTTTCTGTTTTGCTTTTGACTATAGAGACCTAATACAGCAATTCTTCCATTGCAAAGAACTCAGAAAGACCCCAACAGGTTTTAAATGCTTTGGATTCCTAGTTGGAAACACTGGTTTAAACAGAGCTCTCCTTCATGACTTGAGGTACCCCTGGATGGGCTCACGGCAGCCCTCAGGAATAGCCAGCTGTTTGTTTGCCCTCCTTTTATTTTTTAGTTACAGACAAAAAAACAGGAGAGCAGGTCTTTTGTTGCAAGGCACTGGGCAAGACCACCGCAGGCCTTGCATTGTAGACTCCCCTTTGGAGGCCTCACACCCAACAGGATCTCAGGGCGGCCCAGGTGTCCAGTTGAGAATCATCCCCACAGAGCGAAGTCGGGGGGGGGGGGAGGGTCGATTCCTGCCTTCCTTTTCCTAAGGTACCCTTCAGCACCGGCTCCAGGCCCAGGCCACAGCCCAGACCCCCGTGGTGGGAGTCCTAACGAAGCAAGGTCTTAGCAAAGGAAGTGCGCTACGTTTTTCGTATTTCCAAAATAGCCTTATTTCTCCCCCGCTGCCTCCCCTCTGCCGGGGGCGCCGCTCTCTTTCCTCCCCCTAAGTCTCCCCCGAGGGGTC
>NW_017728992.1:134942337-134944264 GCF_001723915.1 Gavialis gangeticus | reverse complement strand
CCCCAGCTGCAGCGGGAGCGGGAGCGCCGCTGGCTCCGGCTCATGGCGCTCGGTGGGCGGAGGCGGCAACCCCTCGGGGCGCTCATAACCCGCGCCAGCCCAAGCCCCACCCCCGCCCGCCCGTTGCCAGGCAATGTAGGGGGCGGGGCCGAGCTAGGCGCGGCCCCTGACGGAAGTGGGCGGGGCCATGTGGTGTGGAGCCCCCCGGGGTCGGGGAGTGCCAGGTGCAAGAGCTTGGTACTTGTGGCCTCATCCTGCTGGGGCTAGGGAGCTATGAAGGTCCCGAGCGGAGCAGCTGGGCGGGCTACCCTGCTCTCTCTGGGCCTGAGCTTCCCCAGCAGGCTCTGAGGGACCAGGCGGAAACGGGCCTAGCTCTCAGATGGATGTCTCCTCTGCCCACCCTCCTGTTAAACAGCCAATAAGAAGGGTGCTTGTACCCAAAATCTCGTAAGGAACATTTTTTTCCAGCTATTTAGTTGGTCTGATAAAAGCTAATGTCTCTACGCAAAGAATGGTGTCTGCCAATAATGACCAAAGTGGTCGTTTCTGCACTGACCGGCACAGAACCCTGGAAATACATGCTCCTTATCCCCGGGGTTTTAAATACTGTGCTTGCTTTTACTGTTTGGTGTCCGTCTGTGCAGCTGAATAGTCTTCCAAGGCAACAGCATCAATTCAACGTCAAAATGCTTCACTCGCCTAATAGAAGGAGCTTGCTCAGTTACTCCCTCAGCAACCAGAACTCAGCACAACTCAAGAGTGAAGGTGCATGAGCTTGCCTGGAACTCGCAGTAGCTATCAGGAAGGATCTGTCAGCAACTCCAGCTGTCTTCACTGCTCTGGGAATATCTGTTTACATAGCAGAGAGAGTAAATCGAGCAGGGGTAGGGAGTTCTACCCATTTAAAGCCTTAATTCTAGAGCAGGGAGCCTTGGGTGGGGAGTTATACCCCTGGTCACTGACTGGTTGCTTAGGGGGCATGTACCCCACCTGACTAAGGCAGTACCGGTTGTCCACGTTAGGGCTGAATTCAGCCTAGGGATATGTCTGGGGCAGATCTAAGTTATGCAGTTTTCTGTAAGCAGTGTAGTTCACATCGGTAGTGAACAGAATATACATTCACCCATAGGTAGGTGGGTGGGTGGGGAAATGGGACCAGGGACAAATCTAACTGGGTTCCACCATTTCTAAGCCAGTCTCTGTGCTCTGAACTTCTGTTATGGGTATAGATTGGTTTCCAATCACTTATACTGGTAAAAGTGTAATGCCTGTGGCCGACCTGATTGGTTAATCTGGCCTCTAAGAGGTCTTTTGTCTTATAAGGGAGATCATGTGAATGCAAAAATGGGGTCTGTGAAGACTGCCAATGTTAACTTTTTCTAAACTTTGTGACTTGATGGTATCATTACTGCTGTTCCAGACAGAAAAAAAACAGCAACTTTTTTTCTTAAATAGCAGCTTGTGGTAATTTTGTCATTACTGAATTTTGGCATTAGTTGATCTAATGACTTCTACACTTATACCAGGGGTTGGTAACATATGTCCATGTGCTGGATCTGGTGATTTCATCTGGCCTTTAAAGACAGGACATCGGTGACAATTTGGCAGCGGGGAAAGTGGCAACCAGGTTGGAAGTGCATTCATAGCAATTCAGCAGTAGGGGGAACAACGGCAGCCCCCACTCTCCTTGCTGTGATCTGCGCCAGTTTGGCCTGCTGCTTCCAGAGGGTTGCTGACCCCTGGCTTACACTATACTTTTAACAAATGAAAAGAAATTGCACCACAGCTTTGCTCTTAGTAAAAGAAAATAGCTTTGCTTGTACAGGATAAATTTGCTCATGCTAATGTCTCAAGCAGGCCTAAGGCCTCATAGTAGGACATTGCATTTGCCACAGAATAATGCATAGGAAAGCTTGTAAATACTTTC
>NW_017728992.1:134941169-134941406 GCF_001723915.1 Gavialis gangeticus | reverse complement strand
GGGGGGGGGGGAGGGTCGATTCCTGCCTTCCTTTTCCTAAGGTACCCTTCAGCACCGGCTCCAGGCCCAGGCCACAGCCCAGACCCCCGTGGTGGGAGTCCTAACGAAGCAAGGTCTTAGCAAAGGAAGTGCGCTACGTTTTTCGTATTTCCAAAATAGCCTTATTTCTCCCCCGCTGCCTCCCCTCTGCCGGGGGCGCCGCTCTCTTTCCTCCCCCTAAGTCTCCCCCGAGGGGTC
>NW_017728992.1:134937298-134940951 GCF_001723915.1 Gavialis gangeticus | reverse complement strand
GCCAGCCCAAGCCCCACCCCCGCCCGCCCGTTGCCAGGCAATGTAGGGGGCGGGGCCGAGCTAGGCGCGGCCCCTGACGGAAGTGGGCGGGGCCATGTGGTGTGGAGCCCCCCGGGGTCGGGGAGTGCCAGGTGCAAGAGCTTGGTACTTGTGGCCTCATCCTGCTGGGGCTAGGGAGCTATGAAGGTCCCGAGCGGAGCAGCTGGGCGGGCTACCCTGCTCTCTCTGGGCCTGAGCTTCCCCAGCAGGCTCTGAGGGACCAGGCGGAAACGGGCCTAGCTCTCAGATGGATGTCTCCTCTGCCCACCCTCCTGTTAAACAGCCAATAAGAAGGGTGCTTGTACCCAAAATCTCGTAAGGAACATTTTTTTCCAGCTATTTAGTTGGTCTGATAAAAGCTAATGTCTCTACGCAAAGAATGGTGTCTGCCAATAATGACCAAAGTGGTCGTTTCTGCACTGACCGGCACAGAACCCTGGAAATACATGCTCCTTATCCCCGGGGTTTTAAATACTGTGCTTGCTTTTACTGTTTGGTGTCCGTCTGTGCAGCTGAATAGTCTTCCAAGGCAACAGCATCAATTCAACGTCAAAATGCTTCACTCGCCTAATAGAAGGAGCTTGCTCAGTTACTCCCTCAGCAACCAGAACTCAGCACAACTCAAGAGTGAAGGTGCATGAGCTTGCCTGGAACTCGCAGTAGCTATCAGGAAGGATCTGTCAGCAACTCCAGCTGTCTTCACTGCTCTGGGAATATCTGTTTACATAGCAGAGAGAGTAAATCGAGCAGGGGTAGGGAGTTCTACCCATTTAAAGCCTTAATTCTAGAGCAGGGAGCCTTGGGTGGGGAGTTATACCCCTGGTCACTGACTGGTTGCTTAGGGGGCATGTACCCCACCTGACTAAGGCAGTACCGGTTGTCCACGTTAGGGCTGAATTCAGCCTAGGGATATGTCTGGGGCAGATCTAAGTTATGCAGTTTTCTGTAAGCAGTGTAGTTCACATCGGTAGTGAACAGAATATACATTCACCCATAGGTAGGTGGGTGGGTGGGGAAATGGGACCAGGGACAAATCTAACTGGGTTCCACCATTTCTAAGCCAGTCTCTGTGCTCTGAACTTCTGTTATGGGTATAGATTGGTTTCCAATCACTTATACTGGTAAAAGTGTAATGCCTGTGGCCGACCTGATTGGTTAATCTGGCCTCTAAGAGGTCTTTTGTCTTATAAGGGAGATCATGTGAATGCAAAAATGGGGTCTGTGAAGACTGCCAATGTTAACTTTTTCTAAACTTTGTGACTTGATGGTATCATTACTGCTGTTCCAGACAGAAAAAAAACAGCAACTTTTTTTCTTAAATAGCAGCTTGTGGTAATTTTGTCATTACTGAATTTTGGCATTAGTTGATCTAATGACTTCTACACTTATACCAGGGGTTGGTAACATATGTCCATGTGCTGGATCTGGTGATTTCATCTGGCCTTTAAAGACAGGACATCGGTGACAATTTGGCAGCGGGGAAAGTGGCAACCAGGTTGGAAGTGCATTCATAGCAATTCAGCAGTAGGGGGAACAACGGCAGCCCCCACTCTCCTTGCTGTGATCTGCGCCAGTTTGGCCTGCTGCTTCCAGAGGGTTGCTGACCCCTGGCTTACACTATACTTTTAACAAATGAAAAGAAATTGCACCACAGCTTTGCTCTTAGTAAAAGAAAATAGCTTTGCTTGTACAGGATAAATTTGCTCATGCTAATGTCTCAAGCAGGCCTAAGGCCTCATAGTAGGACATTGCATTTGCCACAGAATAATGCATAGGAAAGCTTGTAAATACTTTCCAGAATAAATCCTGAAGCCTCCAAAAATCAATCCTGAGTAACTTCCTCTTAGCCACACTATTAATAACTAATTTATATAAAATAAAATGTTAAGCAGGCTTTACCATTTCTGATTTACTGCCTTCTGATGGTACAATGAAGGAATTTAAGTGCAAATCAGGACTCAGCAGTTCAAGGACTGTAAAACCTAAATGACTCAACAATGCTACAGAGAAATGCTTCTAATAATAGAAATATGAATCATCTAGAGACTGCTTTTTCATTACAGAAGTATTCAATATCACTAATACACACAGATGGAAAAATTATAATGTTAAATATTTTGTTTGTCTCTCCACAGGGCCAAGCCTGAAAAGGCCTTGATGCTGCCTGGAGTTTAGAAGTAGTATGATAATACAAACAGGGCATGACAACCTTAGCATGATTTTAAAAATAAACCAAACCACTACTAGAAAAAGAGGAACACATTAACAATGGCTATAAAGGAAATAAGGGAAGGGAAGGCAAACCAGATGCATATTCTAAAGACAACAGGGTCATTGATGATGATTTCTGACCAAAAAGGCACAGGAGGCTTGATTCTCAATTTCAAAATTATTGATACTGCAGTATCCCATAGAACCAAAGTAGAAACAATATGCAGGAGACTTATTGAGTGCCTGTACCACAGCTGAAGTTGGTGAGTTTTTCAGAAACTCAATACTTCTGAGAATCAAGACATACCTGTTTGGTAACTAACTATGCTTGCAAAGTTCTTCACTGGAAAAATGAAGTTGTTCTTTACCATGAAGCTTGAAATTGGGTTTTATGTTTTTAATATGTGTGATATGCTTTCTCCCCAGGCTTTATTGTCTCTGCAGGCAGGAAAAATATCAGGCATGTTATTGAAATAGAATGGTTCATATTTTATGCATAGTCTTATCTTAAGCACTGTTACCAGGCAGTTGACTGTGAAAAGTGACACGTGAAGAATGTTGTTTTTGCATCCAGATTTTTGGGGTAATAACAATTGTCTTTTGAATTTGGGTTCTGTTCTGAAAAAATGAAGATGCAGGCAAGCCTGAGTCTACTTCAGTTCACAGTTACTAATGAGTAACTTCACCCTCTATATCCTTGAATAGCTTTCTGAGTCAATCAAGTACATTAGATACTGCAGTGCTGCTGTAAGATTATTGAGAAAGGAAAAAGGGAAGAAGCTGTATTAGAGATGAGCTGGGTGGGAATCTCAGAGTGTATGCCTACACCAGGGGGTTGAAAGCCTGAAAACTGGTTGGTTAGTTGACTGCCATATCTTACATTACTCCAAACAACCTTCATTAAATTTCTGACACTCCCAGTGGCTCTACAGTTCTCAGCCCTCACACATTGTCAGAGCCTTTCACTGTATATTCCCTTGTGAAGAATTCTTTTGTAATTATCCACAGAAAATGGGTTTGAGGAGAAAACAGGATGTGGAAAGATTTCTGAATTTTTGTTGTGTAAAAAACTATAAAGGACAAAGAAAGGAATTACAAACTGACCAGCTCCAAAGGAGACATAGAAAAATAAAACAATTATTTTTGTAGAGACAGTAAACACTTGAACATATTAAGCTTTAAGGATTACATTTCTCAAAAATATCATAATAGCTTCTTATTTGACATATAATGGTCTTCCAAGGAATATGTGCACTCAACTTGTTTATCCATTCATTTAGTAATTAGAGCTGTTTGAAAATACTGACAAATTTGTGTGAAAAAATACGTAATTTTTCCTTGATAAGATTAAAAAAGGAATAGGTGTTCATTTACCTTCCATTAACATTTCTACTGAAAAATAG
>NW_017728992.1:134924028-134932298 GCF_001723915.1 Gavialis gangeticus | reverse complement strand
CAGAACTGGATGCAATACTTCAGCTGCGGCCTGACCAGTGCCACATAGAGGGGGAGGATCGCCTCCTTGGATCTGCTTGAGTTGCATCTGTGGATGCATGACAAGGTGCAGTTGGCCTTTCTGACTGCGTCCCCACACTGTCATCCCATGTTCATTTTGGCATTAATAGTGACTCCAAGATCCTTTTCTGCCTCTGCACTGACGAGAAGGGAGTTCCCCAGCCTGTAGGTCTGCTGCTGGTTCTTCCTCCCCAGGTGCATCACCTTGCACTTGTCAGTGTTGAAACCCATCCTGTTCTCATCCGCCCACCACTGTAACCTTTCCAGGTCCGATTGTAGCCTATTCCTCCCTTCTAGCATGCCCACATCCCCCCACACCTTAGTGGGCAAGTAAGCTATCATATTAATACTCTTTGAGCGCATCTACACATGTAAATCCTGCGGAATTGGTTTACTCTAGAGTAAATTACTGTAGTATAAACCAATCCTGGGCAGGCAGCTACACATGCAGGCATTTGAGAGCAGGTTTCCTGCCAAGCGAGAGTTTTCCTGCCCAGCCAGGAGCTCTCTGCTGGCTGTATCACTGGCGGATCGGGACAGGGGACACAGCTCTTTCCAAGTTCCATGCCTTGATTGCCCTATTGGGCACTGGGAAAAAGTTGTGCGGCTGGAACCTGCCCCTGACTGGGACAGTTCCCAGCCAGCCCCAGGCTGTGTAGCCTGGAGCTGGCCGGGGACTGCCCATTTCGGGACAGTTCCCAGCCACCTCCAGGCTGCACTGTAGACTTCTGTACAGCCTGGAGCTGGCTGGGAACTGTCTGGTCAGGGGCAGGTCTCAGCCAGCTCCAGAATGGGCAGGGAATTCTCTCCATGAGGGAAGCTCCCATTCCCCACTCCACAATTGTGGAGCAGAGCGGGGGCTAGGAGCTCCATGCTGCCAAGGCAGGGGGATGGACATTTTCATGACTGGGTTCCAGTGACTGAGCCTGGTCTAGCCACAGGCAGCTCCTGGGGGTAGGGAGCAAACTTCTGCCAGCTGCTGGCCAGCTGACTGGAGCAAATTTGCTCCCAGTCAGCTGTCTACATGTGCTGTACTGCGCAGTAATTACTTGGCAGTTAATTTGCTACTTGCATTTGCAGGTTCCAAATTACCTGTCCAGTAGAGAAAATTTCTGTGCAGTAAGGGTCAGCACATGCAGACAATGACACTTATTATGCAGTAATTAGCTCTACTGTGCAGTAAAGCTGTGGCAGGGAACTGGGATGTACCTGAGAGGCTGCTTGTAGGTGGCAGAGGAGAGCTAATGAGGGACTCATTTGACTCACTTGAGGGCTCAGACTTAAGCTATACAATCCCAAAGGCTGCGCTGGTCAGTTAGTTTCTCCCCAGCAACCATGAATTGAGGAGCTCCTTGCTGCAGGGCTCCCAAAGGGACCTCGATTTAGTTAAATGTCATTGAGTTTTACAGGCAAGTGGCCTTTGTTTATGGTGCCACATACTGCACATTAAGCTGTTTTTAGCACTGCAAGGTAGCATTGTGGGGTTTTTTTTGACCCTGGGGGAAACCCACACATAACACCCACTCCAAAAAACAAACAAACAAGTGTAGCACACAGGGGCATTGTGTGCCACCCAAAACTGGAGCCTGGCTGGCCAGAGCCACACTCCATCTGCTGGCCAGGCTCCAAGCAGCAGGATCACTACTGCGGCAACCCCAGGAGGCCCCCAGGACTCCAGGTAAGGCTGCTGGGGCCAGCCCAGTGCTGGCTCCAGCCTCCCCTACCCCACCCGGGTAACTTGTCATGTGCCAGAGGGAGCATGGCACAGGTGTTCCCCAGGGACAAGTAAGAGCTGCACAAGACGTGCTGTTGCTTCTTGTCCCCAGGGACACAAACATCCACGCTCATTTGGACATGGCCCAGGGGGTTTGAGGTGTCTAACAGAGGGCTGCAATGCTTCTTGTTTAAGTTACACTGGTAGTTTAGCTTTGAGCCCTGGTGTAGCAGGCTAAGGCCTATTTAGAGAACCAGTGACCTAGGTGCCTTCAGACTGAGACTAGGACCCAGTAGGGGATCCAGGAGCCTAGGAAAAGGCTAAGACCTGGATCAGAAGGTCCATGTGCCAAGGAGCAAGCTAAGCTGGGCTAGAGGGTCCAAGAGCCTGGAAGGGGGACTGCATGCAGGACCAGGGGGTCTGAGGGCCTAAGGGGCTGAGTGTAAAAATAGTTAATATCAGAGAGAAAGAACATCTGCGAAGCCTGGGGTGTGGTGTAGGGGAGGAAAAGGAGCCGTGCAATTTGCCCTTAAGGCTACAGGGGCTCTACAGGGTCCTAGTTAGGCTGAGAGGGACCTATCAGGCCTGACGGCTGGATCAAGGCTAGTGGGAGCTCATAAGAGACCTAGTGGGAAAATATTAGGATTAAGACTCACTCTAAGGCCTGTGGGCAGCCCCCCTTAATTGACCTTTAATATTAAGAACAAGGCGTGGTGGATGAGCAATCTAGGGAGAGTGACATTAGAGTCTGTGACCATGAGTCTGTCACAAAAGCATCTTGTGTAGATGCACCCTTCATTACCTACATCAGTATTTTTACCATTTTACATATCAATGTATGGATGAGCATGAACAAGTGAACTTGAAAAAGTGATTATTAAAGAGGACTGATATATGGGGTAATAGTTTATATTTATTGTATTGTTCTGATTATAAATCTACCTTTTTTGCTCCAAAGAACCATAAACTTATATGCGATGTTAACCTCTAATCACACCCCTACAGTGTCAACTTCTGTACTTGCAGTGGTTTTGTGAATGCAATAAAAATTCTAATTCAGAATTTTCTTTCAGGACAGTTCTCATTTTACTATATTTAGTGCTTTTAACCCTTTGCATCCTTGTCTTGGTTATTTTATTCTCTTGTAGGACTATGTCATGGCAAGAGCAATTCAAAGTCTTTATCTGTAGTCATCAACTTACCTTAAAGCTATGTTTTGTAAAATTGAACCTGAAAATGTGGGGTCAACATAGGGAAGGGTAACTTGTAGGTAAAACATTATGGTAGTTCTTACCATCTGAAGATCTCAAAGAGCTTCATAATTCTACAGATAGAGAAACTGAGACCAAAAAAATCAAGCGTTTGTTCAAGGTAACACAGTTGGTGGCTCTGGGAAGAAAACAAGGGAGTCAAGGACAATAAGTCCTTTAGGTATGTAGGTAGCAGAAGGAAAACAAATGGAACTGTGGGACCCCTGCTTAACACCCTGGGACAGCTGGTAACTGACATTCAGGAAAAAACAACTGAATGTCCACTTTGCTTCAGTATTTCACTGGACCAAGGGGAAAGACAAGCGAGATAAGGCTTATCAGGGGCAGGCTGGGAATGACAGCCTCCCCACTGCGGATGCTGAGTGGGTGCTATACCAACTAGAAAAGCTAGACATTTATAAGTCAGCAAGACTGGATGGACTTCATCCGAGAGTACTGAAGGAGCTGGCTGAGGTCATCGTGGAATCCCTGGCAAAGCTCTTTCAGAATTCATGGTGCACAGGGGAGATCTCTGAGGACTGGAAGAGGGCCAACATTGTGCCCGTCTTCAAGAAGGGGAAGAGGGAGGACCCAGGCAACTATAGAGCCTAACCTCTATCCCAGGGAAAATCCTGGAAAAGCTCATTAAAGATTCTATGTGCAATACGCTTGCGGAAGGTAAGATTCTGAACAACAGCAAGCATGGCTTTGTCGTGGGTAGGTCTTGTCTACTAATCTCATCTCCTTTTATGACCAGGTCTCTTGCTACCTGGACATAGGAGACATAGTGGACAATATATATCTAGACTTCCAAAAGGCTTTTGATTTAGTATCCTTGTGGGAAAACTGAAAGATTGTGAGCTCAGCTGCTTGATGGTTCAGTGGGTGGGAAACTGGCTACAAGGAGTTCTTATGAATGGATCTGTGTTGTCCTGGCAGAAAGTGGCCAGTGGTGTCCCTCAGGGGTCCATCCTTGGATCGGTGCTTTTCAACATCTTTATCAATGATTTGTATGGGGGAATGAAAAGCTCGCTGTACCAAGTTAGCAGACAACACCAAGTTATGGGGCAGCGTGGTCACATCAGAAAATAGGTTGCTGATACAGACAGATTTGGACAGGCTGGAGAGTTGGGCAGATCAGAACCAGATGAAGTTTAACACTTCCAAGTGTAAGGTGCTCCATCTGAGGGCAAATAACCCTCAACATACATACAGGCTTGGTGGTGACAGCTTGAATTGCACCATGGTTGAAGGGGACCTAGGGGTAATGATTGATCATTGTATGAACATGAGCCATTACTGCAAGGCAGTGGTCAGCAGGGCAAATAACATGCTAGCATGCATCAACTAATGCATCTCTTGTAAAACTAAGAAAGTGATTCTCCTGCTGTACTCAGCACTGGTGAGACCACAGTTGGAGTACTGCCTCCAGTTCTGGGCACTGCACTTCAATAAGGATGTGGAAAAACTTGAAAGGGTCCAGAGAAGAGCCACCCATATGATCAGGGACTTGCAAGGCAAGCCATACGAGAAAAGGCTGAAGGACCTGGGCTTCTTTAGTCTAAAGAAGAGAAGGTTGAGAGAGGACTTGATAGCAGTTTACCACTATATCAGAGGAGTGCATCAGGAGCTTGGTGAACGACTGTTCACTAGGGCACCCCTGGGGAAGACCAGGACCAATGGATACAGACTCCTGGAAGGCCACTTCAGGCTTAATACCAGGAAAAACTCCTTCACAGTCAGGGTGTCCAGACTGTGGAATAAACTTCCTCCAGAGGTGGTGCAGTCACCTACCCTGGAGGTTTTCAAGAGGAGACTAGACAGTCACCTAGCTGGGGTCACATAACCCCAGTTGTCTTCCTGCCTAGAGCGGGGGGGCTGGACCCAATGATCTTGTAAGGTCCTTTCCAGTCCTGTACAATCTATGAAATTAGGTCTTCTGCCTCACAGTTCAGCATCGTATTTGCTGGACTAACCTCCTGTCAATACTGACCAATGTTCTAGCGCAGGTGTGCTGTTCTCTTCTGCATTATGCGTATCAAGGAAAAGAAGCTTAAGAGAAATAACAGAAAACATGTTTTCATAATGAAAATATTGACATAATGTCTTGGAATTATAATTCAATAACAACTGGTAAATTACTTATCTCTATAAATCTGATTGCACAATATCAATGCTGTGCCTCTAACTCAGAAAAATTAGCTTTCCAGTTAAAAAACCCAAAAAACATTAGTTTTCCCTGAGAGTTGCAGTTTCCAGAGCCCCTAGGAGCTCCCAAACCCCGTGTCTTTTTTGGCTCTTAACCCCAGAAGCCATCTGTGGCGAAATTTTGTCCATGTAAAACTAATTTGATATCACCATCAGGCAGCTAGGATAACACAAAATAAAACAACATGAAATAATACGTAGCTCAAAAGAGTTCAGCATTATATTCAGTTACCTTTAGCAACCTCAAGGCATGGAATCATCACTTATCCATTGGTTTTAACAGTATTGCAGGCTCATCTCGTTTCTTTGAGATGGAATCAATAACAGAAAAGACCAAAAAAACCCAAAACCCCAAAAAACAAACAAAAAAACCCTTTGGCTCTGTCTGAGTCTTCCATGGCACCAGAGACAGACATAACTTTATTGACTTAATTTGGCCATGTGGTGGGAAAATATGTGCCCCACAATTTTGCTGTTGCCTGGGAAGTTGTTAACTCTGATGCATCAAAGATGTTTGGAGTTATTCAAGTACTAAACTGCTAGTCTGGCAACCTGAAAAAAATGAGGGGGAAATATCACAAAAGAGGGGAACAAATAAAAATTATATAATCACCGTGAGAAAAGCACTGGAGTTTTTTGGGGAGAGGGAGAGGGGATTTAAATCTGTTTACTGGAAGATCTTAGGGTCTTTTACTCTTTCTCCTCTTCAGTTATGCCACTCTGTGTCTCCAGTCCCACTCCCCATACAGACAGTCCATTCTCAACACCTAAGAGAGTTTCTCAGTACTCTGCTTAGCCTACTACATAGGCGTGTTAATCAGACGCACTGACCAACAGTGCGGGGAACAACATGAATAATAGAGAAGCACATAAGGAGGATAGCTGTGAACATAGGCTAGTAACAGTTGCACCTCAAATAAATTTTATTAAAAAACTTGTGGACAAAATAGTGACTGGTCACTGTTCAAGGAGGTAGGGAAAGATGCAAGGGGTCTCAGCTTTTATGCTCTCTGGACTAGTCACAATTTGCTAGTCACCTGCATTTTCCTGAATGAAAAGGGCTGCTAGGTGTCAGTTCTAATCTCTCAGAGGATGCATGGCTGTAACCATAGTTCTCCAACTGGTTCTGTCTAGGGATGGAGAAATGGGCAATATAGAGGGATGTGTGCTATCCTCTTTCCAAGGAGGGTGGGGGGTGGCGGCAGGGAAGTGTAGTTATTGTGTTCTCCCTGCATTTTTCCTCAAAACATCCAGAAGCTCCTTTTTAGCATTCCTTTCCATAAGCAACCCTGTAGTGGGTCAGTGTAACACTTAAAACCAGCCCAGGGTAGCATTTGTGATGATCTTCCTGAAATCTAAAACAAGGAGATAATGGAAATTTGACCACAAACTCTTCTTTCCATAATAAGGACACAGAAAATCATCTGAGAATCATTCAGAACTGGCCCAATGTTTTGTCAAGGGTTATGTAAATTAAAGCATTAAAAACCCTGCAGAGTCTTCAGAAATCTCCCCAACTCATCTGGGGCAGTGAAGTATTTAACAGCAGTGGGACTTGGACTGGCTGTCTGGGAAAAGGAGAGACTACAACTTAGTCTTCCAAAGTGCTTTGTGGTTACAGCAAGCAAAAAATGTCAAGGTATGTGTCAGAAAAGAGGGCCCACAAAGGACCAGCTCCCCAGATTATAGGTATCTGAGTAGCCATACATTTAGCACATGACCTTAAAATGCTTCTCTGAACTGGCTGCACTTTATGAGGTTGGCTTAGTGTTACTATGGAACTCACAGCTTGGCAGCTTTCAGAGTTTTGGCTTCATAAACATTTCTGAAGACAAACTGGCCAAAAATAGTAGTGAAATGCCACTCTGTTTTCTTTATTCCTTTTTTTTTAAATCATTAAGCATTGAGAGTCTTACTGCCATACAACAATAATAAAAGACTAGCTTATTAGTTTTTATATTCACAGAAGGGTAATAAAACCAAACAAATACCACACTGCACACAAAATGATACACAAGCCCGGCATATTAAACGAAAGAGAAAACAAAACCTGTAATGAAGCTGGATTCTTGCTTATGAAATGGAGAAGCTAAACTTTGAGAATGCAGCCCAGCTGTACAAATGCAGCCTATCCAAGCCTGTCCTTGGGAGGCCTGTGCATTTCAAACAGGACAATTGCATAGAACAACTGAGTGTAAAATACCTGATTCAGGCAATGCCAATTAAAACTGATGTTTTATGGATGTTTGAAATAAACAGCCTTCCATTTTTTGAATGAAAATTTTCTGAAGATGTTCAGACTTGCTCAACTATCGTGGCCACTGGACTTCATATTACTCCTTTTGTTAACTGGAACTTCTTAACAGAATATAGTCTATTATTATGTACATAGCCCTACTTATAACATATGCTCTGACAAATCTAGATGCATGCCTGACATTTAAACAACAAAGCCTTGTAAGGGGATGGAAAAAATACACCAGCTCAGAGATACTTCACCTCTGGTCTGTAAGCCAAATTTGGCCCATGAGGCCTGTGAGTCTCTGTAAGTTCCAAAGATTTGGAGGCCGGGGAGCTGTGGCAATGTTAATTGAAGCTCCCCTGCTGCAAAATTTCTGGGTCCATGGGGAGCCCTTTTGGCTGGCTGACATGGCCCTGTGCACTAAATTGCATTAGTGCATAGCCAGGTGTGTGGGGTTGGGCCGGTACGTGGCTGGATTGCATCAGTGGACCAACCCTGCATGCTGACTGTATGCTGGATCCGACCCATGGATTGGCCCCACGCCACTCATTCAGCCCATGGGGCCTAAAGGCTGAGCACCACTGCACTAGCTAAGTGTCTCATAATTACAAACAATTTCTCTTAAAACTTGTTGTAGTGTTGGCAAGGACCATTTAATTAAAGGCAAGAAAAATGAATGAGACTGCGAAGCTATTGGTGCCATTTTTCCGTTCCTAATGCACTCACTACATTTATGCACAAACATACAGCACACACACATTCTTCATTGGTGTCAGTTCTCTCATTGGTGCATAGTG
>NW_017728992.1:134906515-134919028 GCF_001723915.1 Gavialis gangeticus | reverse complement strand
TAATTACAAACAATTTCTCTTAAAACTTGTTGTAGTGTTGGCAAGGACCATTTAATTAAAGGCAAGAAAAATGAATGAGACTGCGAAGCTATTGGTGCCATTTTTCCATTCCTAATGCACTCACTACATTTATGCACAAACATACAGCACACACACATTCTTCATTGGTGTCAGTTCTCTCATTGGTGCATAGTGAATGTATACATATTACCTATTAATGTTACTTTTAATTGGCATGTAATTTTCCAGTGCCTCCATCTAGTCCCCCAGCTTGCTCACCAATTTCTCTGCAAACTATCATCCAACAATCAACTCTTGCCATAAAGACAGACCAGATTCTGTTTGAGTTCTGTGTGGAAAATTTTAAGAAGCACTTGCACAGAGTTTTTCAAGTATCATCTTGGAGTCATCTCTAAGTAGAGGAGGAACAGGGTCAAGTTCAACATTTTTGATTACTGTCTTTTTAGAAGACCTGTTAGATAAAGCTATTACCTAGCGGAGGGCCACTCCTAGGTAAGATGCTCCTGACTGACTTTAAAACTTTTAAGCAGTGTGCCGTCAAGCTGAACTGGTCACAATTTGTAAAGTATTTGTGGAGCAGAATTAGATTTTATACTTTTTCAAAGCAGCAGTCATTAGTGGTAACATGATCACATGCCGTTCAATAGGTCTGAATCATTCAATCCAATAGAAGGCACTGCTACACATATACACCATGAATACTCTTCCTATTGGTTCTGTTGCTGGGATTCCTGGGCTTCGGACCTCCCCCTGCCCCCCCCGCCCCCACTTCTGCCATCTGCCTCTTGCCCCTGGGGACAGTATGGCATGACATGGCATAGCATGGGCTAGGGAGCCTGTGGTTTGTGCAGGGGGAAGTGGGTCTTGCTGCCTGCACTGTCCACAGGGCCAAGGGAAAAGCCTGAGATACCCATGTGGCAGGGGGTGTTTTGGGGGTCTTCAGGCCATGCAGGGTGCGGCCCCTGGCCACTCAGAAGTTGGATAGCCCAGCACTACAAATGACACAGAGGATATCAAAATTCATCATTTACAATGGATGCTGCATTAACACTCCAACCCAATTATGGCAGACAAAGACAGTCTATATCATTGCTTCTTGGCATTAACAGCCAGTTTTTTGAGCCTTGCCAAGCTGAGTTGTTTCCATTACAGGTGTAATTGATTGTGGGGCAGTCCTTTTTCTTCACAAGAACTGTACGCCCCGTCCTGTTTTACACAGCAGGAGCAAACTGCAGGAAACAGTTTTCTTGCTCGCAATTTCTAAGCCTACCTTTCCACCCAGTACTTTGCAAAATGTTGCACTAGTGTAAATTTAAAAATTATCAAACTGAAATAGATCATTTATATTTATCTTTATAATATATTTGCATTTATGTTTGAAATGTTAATGGGAGGAGAAGCAGTGCTAGTATGATCCTGGGAAGAAGCCAAGAAAGAACACTGTCTTTTGGGCAATCTCAGCAGAGACTGGGGCCTTATTGTACAAGGTACTGTACATATGTAGTTTGATCAGTGAATCAAGAACAGTGATTCTCAACCAGGGTGAAGCACTGTTAGATGTGCACACAAGATTCATAAGATAACCCCAGAGATTTCACATTTGAATTCACAGTGTTAAAATCATTCTTCCCTGCTGTGATCTTTCTAAGCCCTTGGCCACGGAATAATTGCTGTATTATTTCTCTGTAGTAAAAAAACAAGTGAAAACTGACAGCCAATGTTTTGCAAGGGGTAACTTGAGTCTATCAGGTGTCCTGAGCCTATTGAGAGGTGCCTTGAGTCTAAAAAGGTTGAGAGCCACTAGAGTAGAATCAGGGAGCCAGCCTAATGTCTGAATTAGTTTCAAAATGGAATGTTTTAGTAGCTTCAGATTGAAGAGGATCCTTCTCTTTGCATCGTAAGGAGGACGGAAGGTGTTGTGAAGTCACTCCTGAAACTATGACTGCTCCTGTGAAGTACAATCTGGACAGTAGCAGCATGCTGGGTACTGTGGGCTGGCAGAAATGAATCAGGAGGTCCAGAGTTCTTCCTGGCACTGTCACTAATTTGCTGCATCTTGTTATTCTGTCCTGTTTTATCATAGGTAAAATGGAAAGAATACTAATTTCCAACCTGCACAAGCTCTCCGAAACACAGGTCTGATGGCACACTGCAGCAGCAGCACTGTGGCAGTGTAAAACAAGAGGAGGCTGAGGGGGACCTGGTGACCGTCTATAAACTCACTAGGGGGGACCAGAAGGGTTTGGGGGAGACGCTGTTTCCCCTAGCGCCCGCTGGCATAACAAGGAGTAATGGGCACAAGTTGATGGAGAGGAGGTATAGATTGGACATCCGCAAAAACTACTTCACAGTTAGGGCGGCTAGGAGCTGGAACCAACTTCCAAGGGAAGTGGTGCTGGCCCCTACCCTGGGGGTCTTTAAGAAGAGGCTGGATGCCTACCTGGCTGGACTCATTTGAGTCCTGTTTCTTGTTTTGGGGTTTTGTTGTTCTCCTGCCCTGGCGGGGGGGTTGGGTTAGAAGATCTACTAGGTCCCTTCTGACCCTAAACCTATGAAACTATGAAAACAAAAACTCTGTATCAGGAAAGGAAGGAGTCTCTGCTGCTGAATCTACAGGATAACCAAATCTGAATCTTTGTTCTTTTGATTTACAAGGGGAAGTCACCTGCTTCTATTCATAGTTTGCAAATTCTTTAAATAGGTGCTCACAAAAGACTTACATATGTTTACTATCTGGTGAGTTAAGGCAGAAGTCTAGAGAGATAGAACTTGACAGAATTTCAAACCTTACAAAACAGTACAATGTAGTATTACAACCCTATCATTTACTAGTTAAGATATAATTGTTGAATTATTCCCCTGGGATAGTCAGCAATCACAACATGCATTCTGAATTTATAAAGGTCCTTTCATCTACTTAACTGGCAGCAGCACATGCCATGGTTCTAACAGCTTATTGCTGAAGTGACTTAGACACCGGGTGACACACACCAAGTGCATCAGGGGATATGAAGTAGGTGTGTGAAACATTGATTATGTAGTGCTCTTAAAAAGTCACTGGACTTTTCCTAGGCTGAGGAGCATTGAAACTATGGCTGTCTGCCCAAGCAATCATGTTTCTTTAGTGCTGTGGTTCCTGTTGTATGCACAAACCTTGGGTTTCAAATAGTAGCTGCTATATGAGGCAGTTGGACACACTGGTTAGATACTCAGCTTTCCTTACGTTGTTTTGGGTCCAAAACATGTGAAAACTAGTTTAGCTGTGGGGACCTCTGGGTTACAGAGAGAAGAACACCCAAGAACCTTAATACCTCAAAGGGGCAAAATACCTTGAAGGCATGGTTAGCTTCTTATCATCTGTCTGTGCATGGTAATTGCAAAAGTGTTAAAGAAAAGGAAACTACTTGGGATAAGATCCCCACTCAAACATGATACATCTATAATAACAACAATGCAGACCACTTAAGGAAGCATCCACCATGATAAACACTATCCTTAACAAGGAGACAGTCAGAGCTGTCCCTTGGTGGGGGGGGGGGGGAAGGGGCAAAATCAGGGCAACCACCCCAGGCCCCGTGTTTTGGGGGGGCCCACACCCCGTGCTAAGGGCACCACCATTCCGTGTAGCTGGTCGCTCACTCCAATTACTCACCACATCCCCCACACAGGCTGACATGCCCCCCACACCCTTAGGGTCAGCTCTGGAGACAGTCACCCATATTTTACTGATATCATCCATGAATGGTACATGGAAGCTGTTAGGACAAGCCAGGCACACTGTAGTACTCAAGTGATTTGGATATTCCTCCTCATTGCAGGCTCCCAGAGACAGACAGTCCAGAACAGGAAGGGCACTTTTAAAGAGAAGTAACTCCCTGTTCATCAGGAAGTAACTTTACTCTTTGTGGAAGCAGTTACTTGCAATGATTACATTTGAGCTTTCTGGAGAATGACATCACCTCATATCATGCAGGTATTCAAGCAAAGTGAGAGAACATAACAGCCTAAGGAAAATTCTGTCTGATGTATAGGAAGAACACCTGGACACATGGATCCACCACAGATGTGTTCAACTCACCAACAAGATTTGAACTGGGATTGGAAGGAAGAGTTGCTTAAGACTTTATGCAGTGACTAAGATGCTCATACTGATTGGATTTAGCTATACTCCCAAAGCTTAGTTACCCCTGTCATTCAACAGCTCCAGATGCAGGACTGTACAATGCAATGCAACCTATAATGCTTACTTCTGTAACCCGGGTGGTACTCCAAAATGTACCCCCTCTCTAATTGAAAGGATCAAAGCAGGTACACAAGCACTGTGGGAGGCGTAGGGAGTCTCCTCCCCTATAGAGCAGAGCCAGGCCACCAATGGGGTCTTAACCCTATATGTTTTAATACTGGGAACACAACAGGCATAAATTAGAGGGTATAGTGGACACTACAATGCCCCAAGGGGCAGGATTCAACGAAGGTTAGACACTTACAATCACTGACAAAACAGGGTTAACAAAATATAAAGCACCAACAGCAGAACAAGCAATACGGGTTGGTGAAATATACAAAGGGCACAAAATGCCAGATGCCAAGGAAACATAGGGCCTTAGTACCTGGAGGGGGAGAAAACACAATGGCCCCTTTCCACTGCAAGAAGATTTGCTTTTTGTTATCTCACTCACCCCAGCAAGGACTTGAACTCAGATGTCCCATGTGGTAGGCAGGAACACTGCCACACAGCCACCACTGGTGGCACTACACCTGCCTGCTAGGGGTCTTGGCCTTCCCAGAGCCCGGCCTTGCATGGAGCTGCCTAGCCTCTGATTGGAGAAGCTGGAAGCAGAGCTGGGAACCCCTCAGGTCACTGCTCAGATCCTTCCTGGAGCAGGGGGAGCCTCTCTTGCTAGCTACAGCCTCTCCTTGGGGATCCTGGAGCCCAGTGGGGAGCCTCTCCTGCCATCCGCATGCTGCGCTGCTGAGGGTCCTACTGCTGCCTGCAGGTCCTGCTCTTTCAGGCTCTTCTGGGGTACTGCTCCTGCTCTGCTGGCTCAGCTCTAGCCAGCTCTGTGAAACTCCTTCCTTGCTGTTCCTCACTGGTCTTTCTCCTGAGTCAGCCCATACTGCCCCTTTTATCCTCCTCCAGGTGACCAAAGGGGCCAATCAGGACACAGGGAGGTGAGTCTCTGGGGCCTGATTGCTGCGGAAAGGGAATCCCAAGTCCTCCAATCATCTTTTACCTCTTCAAAACCCCTGGGCCAAATCATTACCAGATTGGTGAGGAAAGGGAATCCCAAGTCCTCCAATCATCTTTTACCTCTTCAAAACCCCTGGGCCAAATCATTACCAGATTGGTGAGGAAAGGGAATCCCAAGTCCTCCAATCATCTTTTGCCCTTTCAAAACCCCTGGGCCTGGTCACTGCCAGCTAGCCTGTCACACTTCTAAATATCTGCTTTTACAAAGGTCAGCAAGTAATGTATTAATGTAATTACTGTTCGTGTAATAGCACAGGATGACAACACCAGGGAGATATAATTCTACAATAGGGTATGGGAGGAAAAGTGGCTGGGAGCAAAAGGATTTTCTCTTTAGGTAGAACAAACACATACAGAACTTGGCTTTTCTCTTCTATTTCTCATTGCAAGGATCATGAAGAGAGATGAAATACTGGTATCACTTTTGCTGTAGCTTGCTGGAGTAGGAGAAGCCCACGTGTCCCTTCCAGAACTCTGTTCTATTACATTAATTCAGATTCATTTGTTCAGGTGAAGCACATTGTTAAATAAAGGGCCAGGGGTCTCAATTGAGTCAAATTAGCTCTACTGATTTAATTCTACAAATCTGAGTGAAAATTCACTCATACCCTTCTCAGCATGCATTTACTACCATGCCCGAGGACCATGTTGTAGACTCTTCCTTTTGTCAGCAGTTACCCACTTCTCATTGACTGCACTGAGAATGCTTTTGCAAGAAACTGCTCATCAGTTGAAGTGTTCATAATCTGGCGTATATCAATTGCTAGTTACAAATTTATACTCAGATAGCACTTTTCAGCCTCAATCCATGTATGTTTATCTATCTCACTTGAATATTACCAGATGTAGACTTAATTCATGCAGATTTGTCAAGTGTTTAGAAAGTATTAGGCAAAAGTTGTCAAGGAAGTGAAAAAAGAAATTATTTTTAGGAACACTTAGGGCATCTATTCACAGGCAGCGAGGTTGCTCCGATGTGCTGTAATTACAGCGCGTTAGAGTAGATTCGATTAATTGAGTCTGCTGGAGCATGGTAATTATCGTGCTCCAGCAAACTCTAGTGTCTTGTGTATCAGCGTCCCTGAAAATGACGGTGGGGGCACTTTACTTAAAGCTCATTTGACAAGCTTTAGTAAATTGCCCCTGCCACCATTTTTCAGTGCAGGGACATTGGCACACTAGACACTTTGGGCACTTTAATTAGAGCGGTTCTCCGAGCCACTCCAATTAAAGCCCCAACTCACTCCCAAAGCATGTGTACAAACACCTGTAGTGCTTTAAAACCCTAAAACAGTCTAAAACTAAAACTAAAGATCATAAACCAGGAATAGCATAAAAACTAATGCATTTGAACTTTCCTTCAGAAGTCAGCCCTGGAATTAACCATAGTCACATTTAACTGAGAAACAAACAAGTGCAACAGTCATGCTTCAGAAAGCATAAAGCATCAATAACAATTGCACCAGTTTCAACATGCTTGTCAATCTAAGAATAGTATGTAAACTAATAGATCTTTCCAGGGAGGAGCAAATCTCAAAAGGAAGCTTGATATGTGTCACTCTGGAATGCAACTGAGAATTGCCAGGTGTTAATTTTTTATTTACATGTTTGAAGTTACTTAGTAACCTCTGATTAATAATGAAAGAAATATTACAGGTCTTGGGCTAAATCCTTCTTGTCTTACTGTAAATAAATCTGGAAGTTCTCAGTGAACTACGTGGAGTCCTGTTTGTCCAAAAAAAGGTAATAATAGATTTCAGTCCTCCAATAGGGAGTGAGGGAAACCTTGTAAGACAAATGGTTATATAGAATTTTATAAAAGTGGTCAAAAAAGTGCAGGCTTTGAACCAACCCTTAATTGCATTTTGAGACTCTTTTTCACAACACACACACACACAAAGACTTTGATTTAACATAGTGCTGCCTGTTTCACTCTCAGTTTTCATTGCATAGATTACACGATTCTTTTGAATCTTGCAGCTTCCTTGCAACTTTGGCACTTGTCTGCACTCATAAAGCATTTTCTAGGGTACCTTTTGTCATGCCAGGTCTGGGGGTCACCTAGGGTCAGAAGAAGCAACCAAGCTCTGACAGGAGTGTGCAGAGTCTGAGTGTAGGGGAGCCAGAAAGACAAAACCCAGAAGATCCATCTGGGGAATGGAGTCAGAGGGTTGGGCAGAGCACATGGTCAGGAGGCTAGCAGGGTTGGATATTGGGGGATCAAACCAGAGTCTGGTTAGGGAGACAAAGGGTCAGGCCAAACTTGACAGGTGAGGTAGCTAGAGAATCTATCAAAGAGCTCATAGAGGCACAAGCCAAGGGTGATCCTGGCCGACAATTCTGATTGGGGGGAGTGAGTAAGGGGGTGAGTAAGTGACTAGGCCCAGATATCGAAGTTTGACCACCTATATCCACCCAAGTGTTTAGCTGCCGAGATGGCAGACTGGGATGAGCAAAAATACCAGGTAGGCTGAGGCCTCAGGGTCAAAGCCACTGCCAAATGTCATTTTGAGTCAAATCATTTGCAGTCAAGAAGCACTTTGGTGCTTGCATACACCAGTGTGCATTAACCAGTTCCTTAACACAGTGGGGCTGACCTTTCTGGCAGAAGTGTCACAAGTTAACACTGCACCTTTCCCAGGTGCCACTCCAATCCCCGTCCCCTGCCTGATTTGCTGTTTTGTTTTCTGCTTCCTTCTCTGTGCTCCTTGCTCAATTTTCTGCTCTACTTTCTGCTTCCTGTCCTATCTGCTGCTGTGCTTCCTGTCCTCTCCATGATCTTCTGCATGCCACACTGTGGAGCCCCGAGTGAAGGCGGGCAGAATATAGAGAGCACAATGACATGCTGCTCCGGGGGGGGGTAAGAGGCCCTGTGACATCCTGGAACAGCAGTCATGGTGTGAATAACCCCAGCTCCCACGACTGGGTGGATTACCCCCTAGTAGGGGCCAGAAGGCAGACCCCAGAGAGAGAGTGGGGCTAGAGGCTCAGATGTCTGACATAGAGTACCCTTGACTGGTCAATGATGGGGCTAGGACCAGACTGGTCAAAAGGGCCAGGGGCCTATCACGAGGGACGCCCAGAGCTGAGGGCTTGGGGTCCTGACTGGCCTTGGAGGTGAGGCCAGGGCCTGTGTGACCAAAGGTCCTGGGGGACCACACCCAAGGGGGAAAATGGTTTCAGGGAGCTAGACAGCCCAAAGGAAGGCTGGGTAGGCCACCTGAATGGAGGGATCTTAGAGGGGTCCTGATTGGAGGATTCTGGGGCCCAGTGTGGGGCTGGTGAGATTAACATCTGGATGCCATCTGCGAGGCATGGGCTGTGGTGTAAGGGAGGTACAGAGCCACAGATCGCACCCCCCTGGCATCAAGGCACAAATGGGCAGCCTCTCACCTTAATTAACATCTTAATTAATTAAGAACAAGGCGTAGCAGGAGAGTCAGGTGGGTGGTGTGCCCAAAGGCAAGTGGGGAACCTAGCACTATGGCTAGGCAGGGAGCCCCACTTTGCCACACATACCCATAGGCTGCCTGTGTCACTTGTGGCACTCATGCCGTGGGTCGGCCACCTCTGCCTTCCAATATCATTTGAAACTCTCCCCACAGCACTAATGTTTCCTTCATTCAGACACAGATTCAGAAGTTGGTTCTGTTTTTTTTTCATTTTTATAAAAGTGGAAATAGTCTCCAGTCATCAGTGACTTTAGGGTTAAGTGATCCTTTAGAGTTTCCACAACCTCACAATCTCTGCAGGTATAATAAAGCTTCTTAAACTATCAAGCAGTTTACAAGCTTAAGCCCCTCTCCCCTCCCCCCCATTACAACCAGTAAAATAATCACTTATTTTTCATTAACTTTACTAATAGCAATTTTTTTTTACTGGTCCTTGCTCTCAGTAAAGATAGACATGTCTTTTACTGAGCAAATCACGTGTATTTTTCCTACACAGCCAAACACTAATTAACTATGCAGTATATGTCTCAGTGTCTATACATGCACCCCTATAGGTGCACAAAATGAATACACTCTGCAGCAGGATAGTACTTGTAAGTACAAGTTTACAAGTCTTGTAAACAGCACGTGTAGACCATAGGCAGAGGGAGAGAAAATTATTTGGGGAGCTGAGCATGTGCACATGTGTCCCCCAGCAAGTAAGTCTGTGGGGGAAGAGGTGGAGGGAGGGGAAAGGGCCATGGAGGGGACAGATTGAGGCCCCACCAGTGAGAAAGGGAGTGGATCACAGGCAGGAGCAGGGGCTGGGGTGAGTGGGGCCCCGGCTGGGCTGGGTGGTGGGACAAGCGGAGGCCCAGGGGCCCTGTGCCCCCCCGATCTGTGTGCTGGACTTTGAGGCCTACTGCCCCAAGAGCTGTGTGACGCTATGTGTATCCCAGTGCCAGGCAGGCAGGGGGTGCGGGGCAGCTGCAGCAAGAAGCAAAGCACAGCTTGCAGTGGCAGCCACCTCTGCCCCACACACAGATCTGGAGGACATGTGGCCCCCGGGCCTCCACTTGTCCCACCACCAAGCATGGCCAGGGCTCCACTCACACCAGACCCTGCTCCTGCCTGTGCCCTGTGCCCTGCTCCCTCCCTCACCACTGGGGCCTCGATCTTCCCCCCCCCGCCTACAGTGGTGAGGGAGGAAGTGGGGCTGGGGCAGGGTCAGGCCCTGCACAGCTGAGGTGGGATGTGGGACAGAGCTGCAAGTGGCTCATCTGGGGGACACCTGGCATGGGAGGTGGCTTCTGCTGCTGCATGCACACCAGGAGGGTATGGGGGGCATGTGCCCCAGATCTGTGCACGGGACAGGGTGGGCTGCTGCTGTAGGCTGGGGCTGAGGGGCTGTGCTGGGCTCTTCCTGGTGGGTGGGTTGGACTGCACTGCACTCAGGGTGGGTGGCAGTGTTTCTGGGACGGGTGGATTGGGGGGCAGCTGCAGCCCACCCAGTGCCACCCACCCTGAGTGCAGCCCAGCCCAGCCCAGCCCCCCACCAGAAGAGCCCAATGCCTCACTGGCTCCAGCCTGCAGTGGCAGCCTGCCCTTGCACTGTGCGCAAATACAGGGACACATACCTACCATGCCCTCCCGGGGTGTGTGTAGCAGCAGGAGCCACGCCCCCTAGATGACCTGCTCATGGCTCCATCCTGTGGCCTGCCATGGCTGTGCAGTGTCTGCCCCAGCCCCACTCCCTCCCTCACCACTGCAGATACACCCCTCCCCACCCCTGCTGCAGCTGCCTGGAGCCTGCGGCTGGGCTGCTTTGTGGCCCTACCCACTGCCCGGCTTTTTGGGGGGATAAGCCCCATTAGCCCTGGCCTTCTGCTGCCTATGGTATAGACACTGGCTCATTGGTGCATGAGGGTGCTTCTGTGCTGCGGCTGCCTTCCGGCTAGCCCTGTACTGAAGCAACCCTCGTGCCCCAGACAGCTCTCCTGAAGCACATTGAGCCCAGCTGAAGCAGCCCCAGGCTGGCAGGGTGACCCCCTGGACCTCCTGCCAGCTGGGGCTGCTCCTACCAAGCTATGTGTCCTGTGCATGAACAAGCTCCAGAGCTAATTGCTCCAGAGTTATTTGCTTTCAGGCGCACATTCAATCAGTGCACCCAGGAGCAAAAATCTCTGGAGCAATAAGCTCTGGAGTTTATTCACATGCACCAATAGAATGGGTAGATGTGCCTACTCTTTTTTTCATTTTATTCCTTGATCAAGAGAGGTAGGTCCAAAATGTCCTTCCTTTAGTGGGAGCTATCCAAAACAAAGGATTATTTACGCATGGTTTCTAAAATAAATAGGGCCAGGCCCAGCACTCATTAGTGACAGAATAGTAACAAGTTTGTACGGATAGGTAATGGAAAGAGAGGATGATATGGAATGCCATTGTTAATTACAGAGGGCTAAAGGTATGCCTACTCTTGTACAGGTGTGGAAGGCAATAAGCCTAATTCTGAAATGCCTTTTAAGTATAATACTATTGACTTTCCTGTAATTACTTGTGAGTTACTAAGGGGAATAAAGGCAGAGTCAGGTTCATTTTCCCTGCCCCATGGTGCTTGTAGTCTTATTTAAGCTAACAGATCAAGCAGAAAAGTACAAGAGGATTCTATTAGCATTGAGATCAGTGTTGTAGGATTTTACAAATGGACAAAATTGGAAGATTTTGGAAATGGGCATTTTAGGACCAAATTTTGCTTTTCAGAGTGTAGCACCTGGGCCTCACCCTGATGTGGCCCTTTGTCCCAGGCTTCACAACCGCAAGTCTGGAAGGGACAAAAGACATCCTGCTATCTATTTCCCTGTTATGAGGAAGGGGTAAGTATAATTACACTACCCGCAAAGAATGTTTGTATAATCTGTTATTAAGAAACTCTAATGGAGGAGATGCTACAGCCTCCTTGTTACCATGCATAACTATTGGAAAACTCTCCCTGAAAACTTAAATCTCCTCTGCTGCAAATTAAACAGGTTTCTTCTTGTCAGTCTCCAAGGGAAACCTCTTTATAACATCTTCTTTTCATATTGGAAAACTTACCATTTTTGTATAGTCTTTTGTATTCTAAACTAAACAAAATTAAATTCCTTCAATCTTCCCTTATGAATCTATGCTTTCTAAACCTCTTACAAGTCTTGTCATTTCCTGCTGGACTTACTCCAGTTTGTCTACATCTTTAAGTGCAGTGCCCTAAACTGGACACTACTCCAGCTTAGACTGGGGTGGGCAATTATTTCAGCTGCAGGGCTGCTTAATGAATTTTTATGAGCTGTTGAAGGCCTCAAGGGTAGCCCTGCCCCTTGACAGGTGCCCCACCCCCTGGCCGCCATCTTGGGATTCGAAGTCCCATCCCCTAACCCCTGACCTTTGCCATCAGAAGTCCCTCCCCTTGCCCCCCAGAAGTACTCCTTTTGGGAAGAGGGCTTGCCATCTTGGAACCAGAAAAAAACAAATTATATACTAAAAATCATACATCTACTATAACATATTTTAATTTTATTTCAAAAAATATTTTTGTCCTGGCTTTTGTGTGTTTGTATAGTGTATATAGAGGCAATTGCATAGTAGCTCAAAATAAAGTCTTACTCTTGTATATTGTGGGGGGATGGGAGTGTAGAGGGGTGTGGGGGGTATGGGTGGTGAGTACAGGGTTTGTTGGGGGCTGTGGATGTGTATGTATGGGTGTATGTATGTGGGGTGTGGGGGAGGGTGTAGGGTTTGTGGGGGGTGTGGGTAGGTGTGGGTGAGTGAGTGGGT
>NW_017728992.1:134899182-134901515 GCF_001723915.1 Gavialis gangeticus | reverse complement strand
TATTTTGGGGTGATGCTTGTAATCCTGCAAGATCATTTTAAAGGATACGGGGGGTTGGGGTGGCTGTGTGAGTGGATATGGGATTTGTGAGTGTGTGTGTACATGGGGTGTGTGTGGGGAGGAGTTGTGGGGTGGTGTTTGTGGGGATGTGTAGGTGTGGGGATGTGTGTGGCTATGGGGTGTGTGGGGGGAAGATTGCTTGGGGGAGGTGTGGATGAGTGCATGTGGTGGGGTGTGCATGTGGGACCCCCCTACAAACATGTCCCCCATTGTGCACAGCCGCTCCTGGAGCAGCAGCAGGCTGTAGGCCCTCAGGGCATTCAGGGCCTGTGGCAGGTGGAGCCTCTCAGTGGTACACAGTCCCAGTGAGCCCCAGGACTGCATGTGGCCAGGCTGCGAGCTCCATGGCATGTGGCTCACAAGCCCAAGTCCCATGCTGCTTGGGGGAGCCCTACGTAATGAAGCTGGCAGTGCAGATCATGGGGCTCAGCCAAGGCGGCAGGGAAAGGGGCAGAGCCAGCCCAGCTCCACAGCATAGAGCTCCCCACCATTCCCAATGACCTGCATGTGGCAGTGACCAGGGCTGGGCTGCTGCCTCCATCACGCAGGGCTCCCCTTGGAGGTGCACGGCTTGGGCAGAGAACCCAGAAACTGCATGTGAGCTCCAGAGAGCCCTGTGCAATAGAGCCAGGTGGAGTGTGGGGGAGGCTGGGGCCAGGACAGATATAGGTGGACCCTGTGCCCCTGCTGGCTTGGGCTCCACACTTCTGCTGCCCCACCCTGGACCTCTGCTGTCTCCAGTCCTAGGGCACCAGCACAGGCCCTGCGTTCCCACCCAGCTGCTGCTTTGTTTCTGCCCATCACTGCTGCTGCTTCCCCCACCTGCTGCTGCTGCCCTTCCTCTGCCATTTCCCTACCTTCCTGCCTGCTGCCACTTCCCTGCCTGCAGGGTTGGGGTCAGGGATCACCCTTGTGTGAGGGTGGGAGCACAGCGTGTGCTACCCCCACAGGACTGAGTGAGGTTCAGCCCCATGTGAGCACAGCAGGAGCAGCCTGGGGCTGGGCTGGATACAGTGAATTGGTAAGGACCTGCCCACAGCCTAAATGAAATCACCTGGTGGGCTGGATCCAGCCTGTGGGCCATATTTTACCTGCCCCTGACCTAAGGCATTACAAGAGCCAAGCAGGGCAGAATCACAGAAATCATATCATAGAGAAATAGGGCTGGAAGGGACCTCAAGAGGTATTCTAGAATAACTACCTCCCTTGTCCCTTATAAAACATCCTGTTAATACACCCCAGAAACAGATTTTTTCCTTTTTTGCAGCATCACCACATTGTTGATTTATATTCAGTTTGTGATCTACTTTAGCTGAGATCCTTTTCTGAAGTACTGCTCTCTAGTCAATTATTCTCCATTTCGTATTTGTATCGTTTTATACTGAACCTCATCATTCTGATGGTGGACCAATTTATCACAGTAATTTTGAATTCTAATCCTGTCCTCCAAAGTACTGGCCACTACGGCTGTGCGAAGCTTTGGTTGCTGATTTGATTTGGCAGAGATTCAGCCTGTTTCAGCAGCCAAATCTCTGAATTCAAATCAAATCAGGAGACCCATTAATCTCTCCAAATTGAATCAGAAATCTCCGATTTGATTTGGAGAGTTTTGGAGAGATTCAATGATTTGGGCATAGACACAGCTTTATATGATTTTTCTGCATACCGCAAGGAACCAGGTGGCTCATGAATGCTGAGATGGTGGGGTGGATGGAGTGTCCCATAGGAGCACAGGGGGGTCCCCAGCGTGCTTGGCGGTGGACCCGGAAGTGGACTAGAAGTGCTCCCCCGGCTCAGCAACTAGTGCTCCTGGGTCTTGGGGGGCACCCAGGGTCCCCCTATGGCTGATTGCTGATCCAGGGGTACAGCAGGGGGGGCCCCCACATGCTCAGTGGCAGACCTGGAGTCCAATTCCGAGTCTGCCGCTGAGCATATGGGAGGCCCCCACCACGCTCCTGTGGGATGCTCCATCTGCCCCAGCATTGCAACGGTCACGAGCTGCGCCTGGTACCTCAAGGTATGTAGAAAAAACATTTAAAGCTGTGTCTATGGCCAAATCGCTAATTCTCTGAAACAGAATCAAATCTTCAGATTTGGATTCTGCTGAATCAAATCAGGACAGCGATCCAAATCAGCCAATCAAATCAGTCCCCCAAATTGAGCTGAATCTGAATTGAATACGGCCCACTTCACACACCCCTGCTGGCTACCTTCCTCCACATGGTATCATGCACAAATGTTGCATAAATTGCTGATTTTATCCCCTGGAGGCT
>NW_017728992.1:134896427-134899171 GCF_001723915.1 Gavialis gangeticus | reverse complement strand
AAAGAAACATAGAGAAAAGTATCTATTTTCGCTACACAAACATTTTAAGTGTACTCTCTATTTCACTATCCAAGTCATTAATAAAGATATTGAATAGAACTGGGAACTAGAACAGACCCCCTAAGGCATCCTACTTGAAATGCCCTCTGGATTTGATACCAAACCTTTGATAATTACTTTTCACACACAGCTTTTCAACCAGTTGTGCTTGATTGTTATTGCATCAATGCTGTTTTTTTCTTTGTTTACAAAAGTGTCAACAGCTTGTAAGAATATTTTACTAATCTCTTCCTATAAAATATGACATCTCCTCCTCTCTTAGCCATTCAAGCTAGTTTGACATGATTTGCTTTGTTTGACATGATTTGTTTTTGGCCAATTCATGTTGGCTGGTTTTACAAATTTATTGTTGAAGAATGTATTTCAGTATCTTTCTGGGTAACAAAGTTAGCCTGACTGGCTCTCTAATTCTCCAGGTTCTCCTTTTTCCTGTCTTTAAAAATAGGTGTGATGTTTGCCATTCTCTAATCCTAAGGGATCTCCACAGTCTTCCATGACTTCTCAAAGATAATTGCTAATGGTTCAGAGATTGCTTTGGAAATCTCTGGGGTGAATTTCATCAGCCACTGTTGACTTGAACATATGTATCTTAGTCCAATATTCTTTAACCTCTGCTTTCTATTTACCATTGTGTCCTCCTATAGTCTTGTTAAAATCAGTTGTGCTCAGTAGCAATCACAACTAATCCTTTTTGTAAAGACTGAAGCAAAGAAGGAACTGAATATTTTATCATTCTTGGTGTCTCCCCTTTAATGTATTTATAGAACCTTGTCTTGCTGGCTACTATACCCCTTTATAGTTGTAATTCATTTTGTACCTTTTCTGATTTGTTCCCTGCAGGCCTTTGCTAATTCTTTTAATCATCCTACCCAGGTGCCCTTTTTTCTATTTTATGTACAATTTCTTTTTGATGTTCAGGTCCTTAAAAAGCTCCTGGTGCCACCACATTGGCATCTTACTAGGCTTAATAGCTTTCATCTCCATTGGGATAGTTTGCCCTTATGTCTTTAACATAGTCTCTTTCACTAAATGCCAGATCTTTTACACTCCTTTACCCCTTGGGTTATCTTCCTAAGAGACTGTTCCTGCTATTTCCTAGCCTTTGTTTGCATCTTTGTTGAAGTTCATTGTCTTTATTCTGTTGCTCTTGGTCTTTCCTTTCCTTAGACCAGTGAACTTCATCATATTACAGCCACTTCCTGACAAATTATCTTCTACTTTTAGATTCTCAATCATATCCTCCCTTTTAGAATCAAATCTAGAAGAACCACTGCCTTGGTAGTTTCTGCTACTTTCAGAAAAAAGTTTTCCACAAACTGTTCCTAGAACTGGTTGGACTGTCTGAATCCTGCAGTAGTGCTTTTCCAACAGCTATCCAAGTAAATAAAGTCCTCTATTAACATCAGATCCTGTCCTTTTGAAATTACGATCAAAGTCTCATCCACCTCTTCTTCCTCCTGATTAAGTGGTCTGTAGCAGACCCTTCCCACAACATTCATCTTAATCTTCACCCACAGACATTCAACAATTCTGCCTTTCACTTTTCCTGAAATTCAGAGCAAGTGTAAAAATACACTTTTGATACACAATTGAAAATACTCCAGTACTTTCTTGATATTCCTTCTACAACAATAGGCTAGTCTGGCATCAGGCCCAATCATTGTCAGAGGCAGGATGGTGGATAAGCTGGACTAACAACTGGTCTAACTTCCATAAGAATTTATGTATTCCTATTAGATCAGTGTTTTCCAAACTTTTGATACCTGGGGCAGACTTTTTTCTGGATTAACACTGGTGACACACTTCACTCTTACACCTGAAGAGGGGAGTGAGGAACAACAGCAGCATAAACAGCTTGCAGATGTCTGGTCCTGGTGCAAGTCCCCAGTGCCTAGAAACTCCATGGACACTGCAGCCAGGGAGAAAGGAGCTGGGAGAAGTGTTGGTGGTGCAGATGCAAGAAATCTTTCCTTGGGGGAGGTGGTGTTAGGCCGAACTGGAGCAGCGGTCTTTCCGCATGGAGCAGCTCTGCTGTGCACCTTGAGACTAATGGGAAGAGTTGTCAGCAAACACCACAATGCCCTGCAAGCCACAGGGTGCTGGGTTGAGGAGGGGTACAAGGACATTTGATGGTGAGGGCTTCCCAGAGCTCAGCCCAGTAGGGGTGGGGGCTGGGCACTGGGCACTGGGCACTGGGCAAGAAGGCTCCCAGCTGCCTGTGATCAGCTGGATCTGGGAAGGGAGGGGAGAGGAAGAGGCCACATATGTCTGTGCAAAGCAGGGTGCAGGACAGCACAGCACTAAGCACCCAGAACTGCACACATGCTGTTCCCCCCAGCTTAAAATACAAAAAAAGAGAAAGTATAATTTTTCTCAGCACACTTCCATCGCTCTTAGCATGCCCTTTGGGAATCACTGTATTAGACAATGGCATTGATATCACGACATGTTTCTATCTGACCGCAATCCTGCAACTCTCACTCAATCAAAACTTTCACTGAGCTCATCTGCTTGAAGAATATAGGATTATCCCCAATTAAGTTTCATACAAAATTTAACTCTATCCAGAGAGGAAAGCGTTCACTCTTTCCTCCCCCTCCACTAGATAATTATTTCTCTCTATCCTCTATAACATGTGTGTTTTTTACGACTGTACTATATATCCAGTCATAGTTTAAATAGTG
>NW_017728992.1:134886194-134891427 GCF_001723915.1 Gavialis gangeticus | reverse complement strand
ATTATCCCCAATTAAGTTTCATACAAAATTTAACTCTATCCAGAGAGGAAAGCGTTCACTCTTTCCTCCCCCTCCACTAGATAATTATTTCTCTCTATCCTCTATAACATGTGTGTTTTTTACGACTGTACTATATATCCAGTCATAGTTTAAATAGTGATAAGTATATTTATAGATCTGTATAAAACAAAATATTACTAGCATGCCTGTATTTGGTTGATCTTCACATTCTTGGCTTCAGAATGATTTAAAATAAACATACATATGAAGCAGGGTTATTTTTTTGGCTTTAGTTTCTTTGCTTTTGCCCACAACAGACCTGGCAGATGTGGGATTTTTGGAATGTGCATATCTAATAATTCTCTTCTGTGCCATCATTTTAAACTGTGGGAGTGTAACAAATTAGCTGTAGTCCAGATCTAAGTGATGAACATGATGAAATACAGATTTCATTTATGACCAAGGGATATATGGTATTGAGGTTAGGAAACAGATTAGTTTATGAAGTCAGAGTTCACATTAAATTCTTTTTGGGAATGGGGGAAGAATACTAAGGCTGAGGAACTTCATAATCCATTCTCCTGGGTACAGACCTAAGCAACTCAATAGTTACTGGAAGCATGCAAAAATGGTTACAAAACAGACATTTAGGAAAGACCATATTTTTGGGTGGTGTGACTATAAGGTGGCCATGTTAGTGTTTCAGGTCTGGTGGACTCTTATCAGGTATCTAATAACTGGGTAGTTGAATTACTGAAGACAATGCTTTTCTAGCAATTTTTAAAATGGTTTTAGGTGCATAGAACATGTGATTCATACAACGTACATCAAATACTTTTAACGGTGAATTCTGAGGCAGATCTGTTCACATGACTATCAAGACATGATCAGTTCATAACTGGTCAGATGAGATAGTTCCCAGATTTAAGGATGGTTGCTATCATAGATTATATCTGCTTATCAGCCCCATGGTCCCCAATCCAGATGATCTTGAATTTAGTCTTAGATTTTGCTGTGAATTTTAGCCTGGATTCATAGCTTAACTTCAGACCTTACCTCATTCAACTGCATATACTACCCTTTGCCTATGTTCTGCATCAATTTATTTTTCATCTCAGAAACAAAGGCCTTGAAGTGTACTAAGCTACATGAATATGCAATAAAAGTATTTAAATGGTCAGTGTCATTTTAGAAATGTACCCATTCTTGCACTTCTCATTCAGGTGAGTTCAATGGGAATTTTGCTTGAATGACAGTTTCCATATGGAGCCCAGATGGTCACATGTCACATCATCAAGGTTGCTGTCTATAAAGAACATTCATTTTTCCAGTATGTACACTGGTTTGTTTCTTTAGAAAGCTGAAGAGCTCAAAGGCTTCTTAAACTTTACACTAGATCAGGGGCGGGCAATTATTTCGGGTGGAGGGCTGCTTACTGAGTTTTGGCAAGCCATCGAAGGCCACATGACAGGCAGCCAGGGGCAGATAAATATTAATTTTCTAAATTTTTTAGGGGCCCCACGGGCCAGATAGAATGGCCTGGTGGGCCTCATCTGGCCCGCAGGCGACATGTTGCCCACCCCTGCACTAGATGATCCTTGAGGTCCTCCAAGCTGTAGTGAGCTACTTTCATGTGACATTTCCAATCTGTCTGGCCTCTGGCTGGCATGCCTGTGAAATCAGAACTACCGAAGTCTGAGGCAAAGCCAGAATAAATATTTTCTCAGGCTGTAAACGGCCCCCTCCTCCCCCACAATATTCTCCTTTGTAGTTCAAAAAGGACATTTCTGATATGAAAAATTTAGTTTACTAGGGAAGAATTTTTCATTGTGTGAGGTCCTGCTTCTTTCCCTCAGTGATTGTCAGGTAGGTAATAGGCTTGGCAGTCAGCTTCAGGAATGATATTCAGCAAAACACTGGGAGAATGGACAGCTTTCCTGAGACACTGCAGTGCTAAAAAATTCTTACCTCCAAAAAAAAATTGTAAGTCGAGAAAGGAAAAGGGCAGTTTCTCCATGCTGTCCAAGCCCCATTTGATGCAGGAATGTGGAAAGAGAGAAGGAGTTTGAGCCACTTGGGCTAGGAAAAGATGTTCGATTTATCCCAGGACAAATTGTGCCTTTCAACACCCGGGGCAGAGATGGGGAGTGAGGGGGGTGGGAAATTATACTGACCAGTGGAGAATGGGGGGAGGGCATGCAGAAGAGAAGGGAAGGGGAGAGGAGTTTGGGGATGAAGTTACATGTTACACTTAGACCATACTAAGCATGCTTAAAACATGAATGCACATTAAATCTTGTTACCTCATGCTAAGTGTCCTCTGAGTCTTAGGGCCCTACTGAATTTATACTGGAAGTGGGCTGCACAGTAGCTCTTTTAATCTTGCAGGTTACCCCATGCGCCCCCCACCCCTGCCAATTGGAGGAAAGGTCCTGATCAGCAGGGAGGCGAAAACCATGATTTAAAAAATGGCACTGTTTTTGTCTCCTGGCCAGTCAGCAACAAGTAACAGGGCCATTGGGGCCCCTCAGGCAATCAGCAATGGAAAGAGGAACATGTGGGGGAGCGTGCAAGATTAAAGGAGCTGCTATGCAGACCATTTCCACCATGAATTAGGTAGGGCCCTAGTTATGCTACTTCAGGGGAGAGTTAACTCTGGGTTGTGCTACCTATAAAGCTGTTCCTAGGGGTGTGCAGAGCCTGGGGCATATCAGCCTGTGTGGGGCTATGGGGTGGAGGTGGCAACTGCCCGCAGAAGCCAGAGGCAGCATTGGCAGTGGGGCAGTTGAGTGGAGAGCGGCTGGAGCCGGCAGTGCTCGGAGGCAGCAGAGCTGGCAGTGCTCAGCAGCAGCAATGCATGGCGGCCACAGTGGGGCCTGTACAGCACAGCCCACAGGGCCCCCCCCAAAGTGTGCGGCCCAGGGAGGTTGCCCCAATGTACCCCCCCTACGGACAGCCCTGACTACCTAGCTCATGTTAGGGTAATCTCAGTCTGCTCCACAGAGATAAAATGAGCAAACTCCATTCTTTTGGTATCCCAGGATGCAATGCTCCCAGCCCTCCCTCCCCCAACCCAGAGCAGGGATAGAGCCCAGGTGTTCTGCCTCCTAGCCATACCCCTGCTCACCAGCCCTCTAGTAGCAAGTTAGTGGTGCAGGAAAGAAATGGTATGAACCCTTAACATGTGGCTGGTCACAGCATATTCTAACTTTAATACCACTTTACAGTCCACAGATTTAGTGTGGTCTAAATGTAATGTGTAACTTCACCTTACCTACCCAATTCTTCTCTGTTGCAGCAGCATGAGCTTGGGCTGCTGGCACTGAGGAACAAGCAGTAGTGTGGGCTCCCTGGGGGCCACCACTGGTGCCACTTTCACTTCCCTCTGGGGTGGGGAAGTGATATCATGCCATTCTTTTCCCTGCAAATACAGTACTGGGCATGGGGTGGTGCCTGCCCAGCTCCTATGGTTGTATGGCTCAGGGCTCCCCCTGCACATATCTGGGCCACCTACTGATAAAGACACCTGGAGGGAAAGAGCCATACTGGCACCCCCCTAAGTTGGCAACCTGGGGCCATTGCCTCGCTTGCCCCTCCCTAGTTATGCTACTGGTGCCTGTGCTTGTCCCAGAAGAGAAAAGAACCAGGATTGGTATATACACATCACCTTTCCAATCAGGGTTTAGTGACTGGCTGAATGCCATGCTAATTTTCTGTTACTGATTCAATGATGCAAGCCCAGGACAATTATTCAGATGCACTTTGCAATGTCCTGTTGGCACGTCTTATCCCATGAACATTTTTAGGATTTGTCCCAAGACAGCAAATATAGGTGCCTGAACCATCACTCTTTCTCCCAGAATAATACGGTTTCTCCCAGGAGAAAGATAAGGTCTGTTTGTAGCCTTATAAGTTCTCTTCAATTTTGGGACTGCCCAGAAGGCTTAACTGCTACCTGCTACAGGTAGAGTAGTGTCATGGCTATCCTAATTTAACCTAGGCGTCAATGGTCTGCTCTTGTAATATGTTCTTTCCCCAGTGGGGGCGTACAATATCTATACAGTATGGTTCAATTTCAATATAATGAAGTATAAACAGCTGGTGGCTACCTCCTGAATAGGAAGGACTTCATCCTGCCTCTCAGAGCACTAACTCAGTACCTGTGCTAAAATGGCTTCTCTCACAGTAACTGGAAGTGGTATAGACTACTTTTGCCTCTGGAGTGCTATGGCATCACCATCCTGTATCTTGAAGATTGCATCTTGGATTTTGCTCCTTGAAAACTGGCCTTTACACTGTAGTCATTAAGGTTACAATTCATGAACAAAGAATGATGATTAGACAAATTCCATGATGCTACATTTTCCCATGGGGAACATGTTGATACAGATTTACTTTTAAATGTAAATAATTTACTGCTCTTTATTACTGAAGCTATTCTGTGACCTATACTCTCAAGCTGGATAATTCGACAAGCATTTGTTACATGACTTCAACAAGTATTTGTTACACGACTTCTGGGGATAAGACTTTTTAATCATTTCACGAGAGCAGTTGGCCCCTTCCAAAAACACTTAAATAAAATCTGATCCAATCAGTTGTCTGTATTGCAGTGCTGAGCCTGCATGTTGTTCAAGTGCCAAGGTGCAACGAAGCCAAAAATCAGGGTCAAAAGTTGCTATTATTTGGCACGTATCTCTGGCAGGCTTTATAAAATATCCTGATTAAAGCACTTGTTAAGCCTTGACTGAATTCTTTTTCCTCTTATAAATACAGTAATGTCAGATTTCATTTTTTACTCTCCACATGCTTCTGTGAAGAGGTCTGTGATCAGTGATGGACTAGCAACCTGAAGCAAAAGGCAGGATTTCTGTCATACCAGAGGGATTTGTGTCATTCTAGATTATTAACTACCCTGGTGACAGGTGTTATCTTCTACACTATCACAGGATCATTTGTTAGGCATGCTGTGAGCCAAGGTGACAAGTCACAGTACAGCAACATATCTAGCTAGTTACATGAAGCCAGGCAACTTTTAGGATTGCTAGTGCACTAAGAACTAATACCCACCAGGTGGTGCACAAAAATAAATCTCCACACAATACAGCTGGAGTTTTCAACCTTTTTAAAGAAGTGTACCCCTTCTGTCTCAAAGTTTCAGCTCATGTACCCCTTTATATTTTTTCTTGTTTTCATTATTACCAATTATGTGATATAAGGCAGGCTACACTAA
>NW_017728992.1:134879331-134885902 GCF_001723915.1 Gavialis gangeticus | reverse complement strand
TGGGGAGGGAAGGTGTACTGGGGGGCAGATTGAGGTCCCTGTGGTGAGGGAGGGAGTGGGGCTGGGGTAGGGATAGTCACTGCACAGCTGGGGCAGACTGTGGGACTGAGCCACAAGTGGCTTGAAGCATGGGGTGGGGCGGCGGCTTCTACCACTGCACACACCCTGGAAGGGCATGGGAGGGTGCCCCCAGATCTGTGCAGGGTGAGGGCAGGCTGCAGCTGTAGGCTGGGGCCAAGCAGTGCCAGGCTCTTCGTGGTGGTGGGGCTGGGCTGGTTTACGCTCAGGGCAGGCAGCAGTGGCACTCGGAAGAGGGCTATGGGCGGGGGTTGCAGCCACCCCCAAATTTGCTGTAGATTCTCCAACCCCCCCCTCCCAGCGCTGCCCACCCCGAGCTTTCCACACTGCTGGGCTCTGTTTCTGGCCACCTGCATGCTGCGCTGCAGCTGAGCGCATATAAAAGGCATTTATCAGCCATATTATCAGCCATGTCAGCCAAAAAAAGCCAATTGTCAATACTGTCACTTTTCCTTGTATTGGTGTCGATCCAATATGGGACTGATGTATAGGTGCACCTCTAGTAGGGCTGTGTGAAGCTTCAGTCCCTGATTCCATTCAGTGGAGATTTGGCCCGATTCAGTGGCTGAATCACCGAATCTGAATTAAATCAGAGGACCCTTTAATCTCTCTGAATTGAACTGGAACCCTCCAAATTGATTCGGAGAGATTCAGAAAGATTTGGAGATTCAGATATAGACACATCTTTAAATGTTTTTCTGCATACCTCTAGGTAGCAGGGGCTCGTGAATGCTGTGATGTTGGGGTGCATGGAGTGTCCCACAGAAGCATTGGGGGCTCCCCAGTGCGCTCAGCAGTGGACCCAAAAGTGGACCAGTAGCATTTCTGGTCCACTTCCAGGTCCTCAAGAGAGTGTGCGGGGGGACTCCCTGCACTCCCCTGGCTCAGTGACTGGTGCCTCCTGGATCTGGGGGGGGGACACCCAGGGTCCCTCTGTGGCCAATTGCTAAGCTAGGGAGGCACACAGGTGCCTCCCAGCATGCTCCCTAGCAGACCCTGAAGTGGCCCAGGAGTACTTCCAGTCCACTTCCAGGTTTGCCACTGAGTGCACGGAGGGCCCCCCTGCATTCCTGTGGGATGCTCCATGTGCTCCAGTATCACAGTGATCATGAGCTGTGCCTGCTACCTCAAGGTATGCAGAAAAAACTTTTAAAGCTGTGTCTATGTCGGAATTGCTGATTCTCTGAATCAGCGTCAAATCTTCAGATTCGGATTCGGCTCAATCAAATCAGGGACCGTGATCCAACTCAACAAATTGAATCACTGCCCCTGATTCGGACTGAATCCAAATTGAATAGGGCCTGCTTCGCACACCCCTAGCCTCTAGTAATTTTTTCTCGTTCATTCTGCGTACCCCCTACAACCTTTTTAAGCACCCCTAGGAGTACGTGTACCCTCCATTGACAACCACTGCAATAGAGCAGTGTTCCTCAACCTTCTTCAACTCAAGGCAAGCCTCCATCACTTCTGTGAAGTGAGTGGCACCTCATTTCAAAAGCTAATGTATTCCAGTGCTTTACCTCCTTGCAGAGGGACTAGGCAGTGTGGGCTGGGGAGTGGCCAAGCAGGGAAAACCTGAACCTACTCTTATTTTCTTATCTCCTCACACCTCCCTTATCTTCTCATATATCCTGTAGCACCCTCAAAGGATTTCATGGCACCCCAAGGTGCCCTGGCAACCTGTGGAGAATCACTCCAATAAAAGCTTTCAAAACTGGTAGAGACACTTTGAACCTGGGTTGAACAAGTTTAGTGAAGCTTTAGGTGAACCTCAAAGATAAATGGTAACCTCAGCTGATGGAAAACATGTAGAACTTTGTGAACTTATATAATTTCCATGACATATCAGACAGGAATGGGTGGATTTAGCTGAAGTTTACTTTGCTTTCAGGGTTTTGATTCCTGAAATTTAGATATAATTCAGCAGGTGCAAACTTCCTGCAATTGGCCCTAGTAAAATGGTTGACACACACTTTTCCAAATCAAAAAAACAGTGAACTCTTTTTATCACTAAATTTAAGGGCAATGCATATATATGGCTTACAATCAAAATTAGACTTGGTGTATGCTATAGGTTAAAACTCAAAGTCATGGTATATCTGGGGCTAGTGGTTGGGTGAAATTTCACACCAATGAAAATCCTGCAAAACCTACTGTTCTCATGCAACATTTGCAGAGGTGCAAATCCTGCCTTCATTTCTCTAAATTTAGAATAAGCTCTTAAATCACAGGTACTAATCATATGTAACACAAATATAAAGCAACTGAGCATGTGTTCTTGCCCTATGACACTTAATCTGGTGTTATCTGCATTGGTATATTCCTAAAAAAAAAGATATAATTTAAAAATACCATTGCTCATTCCTGTTTCTTGAGAACAGATCCAATGGATTTTTTACCTTTGTAACAAGCTGGGACTGAAGTTCATTATCCATATGAAACTTTAGAATATTTTTCTTGTTAATATTGGTTCTGAAAACACAGCATTGTGAATGTGGGAGAAGGAGGTGCTTTGTGTCTGCTGTTGGCCTGTGTTTCATTTTAAGCTTTATAAACTTGTTGAAAATTAATTTAAAAATACTTTGAATATTACTTTTAAGTATGCAGTCCCTTGTGGTACATAGGCTTGTATAGGAAAATAAAGACAGAATCCTTGCACTGAAAATATTAAACACATTGTTACATTACTACATATTTATGTAGAATTGAGGTTGTTGGCACTAGACTTACAGATTTTGGTACAAATAGGACCTGCCATTACAATGACAACACTATTATACTTTTTAAAAATTCTTTTACCCAAAGGATCCAAGAAGCTACCAATTTTACAAAAGTATCAGTAAATGTGCCAAAGATTACTTTCATCCATCACTGAAAGCCTGAGGTAGAATGCTACAGCAGTTGAACAGCACCAAAAGAGATAGCTACCAAAATCTCAGGAAAGGATATTTATACAGGACAGACATTATTATAAGTTGACACTTCAATTAAAAAGTTGCAGTTTGCAACAACTCCCCAATTTGGTGCAAATTCCATTTAGTGCCTTCAAACTTTTTGTGTTTCACTGGGACTGTCTTAGTACATGTAACAGCAGAACCTGTCCTTTTGTGGGTAGTTTTCTAGAAGGACTGTGTTATGCAGTTTAGCATTTTGCCTTGATATGTTGAGGTTTTTTTTGTTTTGCTTTTTTTTTTTAATGTGCCAAGAACCTGTGTACACCTACTTTACATGGTGGCCAACTGACAAGAGGTCCACAAGTTTTAGGACAGTTCATGCAGGAACACAGGCCAGAAATCAATTACTTTTTCCCTTTTTGTCACTCTTCCTACCCCCTTCCCTCTTTAGCTTATTATGAGGTAAATGAGCCTATCTAACTTGGAAAGAACTATACAGAAATGAACAGGACATTGAGGAGTTTCCTTGTATTAGCCATTTTGTATTAGCCACTGAATGATCTGCTTTGCCTTTCCATGAACCAATATGCTGAGGCTCTGAGTAAGATTATTTCAAGAGCAATAACACTCAGTACTATTTCCTGATGTCATCAAGACACCAGTACAGTTGATACCAAATCCAGCAGCACCTGATAAAAGCAACAACTATTTACCAGCAACATGAAATTTTTCACTACGGGGTATTTAGATGACACTACAACGTCAACAGCTGCTTAGGCTAGGGCAGCAATATGTTGGTCCTATCAGGCAACAGCTGTATTGAACACCCATTGTATGTATAAGCTGGTCAGATAGGGGTGCTCTCAAAGGTGGTGGTGGGGTGTGGGGGGGTGACAAATAATTATTTGCCTTTTCTGCTTCCTATTTTCTGTTGTAAGCGCTTGGCTACGCAAACAGACAACTGTTCTGTAAAGCTCTTACACAGGCACTTAAAGGTTCTAGCAAAGCCTAGGCAGAGCAAAGCAATTTGTAAATTTCTATTGTAATATTTAAACAACTTCACTTAGGCTGTATTTTTACTTCTTCATATCTGTTTTATCGTAACATTATATAGTGAAGTTCTGCCAGCACAAATGCTTGCACAAATTAATTTGAAGTTTGTATGTTTTAAATTCCTTATCCATGAACATCTACAATAGATACAGTCTTCAGAGCAATGTTCTGGTCAGAAAATATCATTAGTACTATGTGATTTATTTGACTAATGACAACATTACTACTAAGCAACAAAACTCCAGTTTCAGAGTCTGAATAGTAAGTCATAGATATAAAAATGTCAATGAAAAATATAAGAAAATGAATACACACAATACAGTAAAAACAATTGCAATTTGATAAAATATTTCCACAGCTCTAATCTGAGGGAAGTTTATATTTCACTTAAATTCATGAACAGGGAGCACCCTGTGTGGAAACTGGATGATTACATCTTAAAGGTAAAACTACCTTAAAGGGATCCTTTCCCAGAAGAAATTATTTGACAACAGTGCTGATAAAATGGAGAGAAACTGAATTCTGAATGGTATATGGAAATCCAAATGTAATTAGTGGGAATGACTTTAGAAGCCACTGAGTTTGTGTCTGGAAACTGAGCAATATTAGTATTTACAAACAGGAATGTGAAACAGTTTAATGGCAGTTGAATGAGAATGTGAAACATTAAATTTAATGGGAGATGATGTCATTCCTGGCATTACTGAATGATATAAAATAACCTAAAAGACACTATTAAAAGTAACTAAAATGAGAAATAGAAAGAAAAGGAGTGCACAGATTTCATGATACCAACCCAGTAACTCATCTGACAAATAACTGTTACCTTATTACCGTACTATGAATAAGTTTATGACCATCAATAGGCCTACACTATTCAATACCAGTTTCAGTGCTTAGAATAGGTCTTATGTAGTATATAAGGCATGTGATAGTGATTTTCATGCCATAGAAGCAATCCCCGTGCAGAATTTCCATGTGTGCCCCAGAATGAGCTTTATCAGACAGTCCAAATGCATACACTTTTTATTATTTGACTTACTGCATAGGAAGAAAAGTTTGAGGGGTTTTTTCTAAGAAGGGTAAAGTAGAGGACAGGATAGTTCAAATGTTGTTTACAGGTTACAGAACATTTTGTCCATATGTTCCTCATTCAAGTGTTAAGCTGTTGGGGAGTGGCTGCAAGTCCTAAGTTTGTTGTCTGGCCCAGCTTCTTGTAGACAGGTGTCTTTATAACACTTGATGCTAACTGGCATCCATGGACATGGTAAATTCTGTTGGGAGGGAATCTGTCCAAACCAAGGTTAAGGGGCATTGGTGAGCTGGGTAAGGAACCTTGCACAGCCACTGCCAGTTCTGTGGATAATCAGATCTGTGACTCCAGGGCTACTATTACAGCACCAGAGCTATGTTCAAAAGGGCAAGATAAAAGTGACTTACACAGTGAATTCAAGCTCCACTTTTTGCCAGAGGTTAGAAGGGAGAGCCAATAAAGTTTAGACATACTAGGCTGGGATCCAAAGGTCGTTGCTAGATTAACAGCAAACAAATTATTTACGGTGAACGTCCTTGTTTTCTTATTTCTAGTTCTTCAGAAGTCTAGTTTTGAGCAAGGGTCTTGGCAAAAGTGAAATCGATCCTTATAAAGATGAGGTCACTTAGAAATAGCTTTAATGTAGGGATGTTCAGATTTAGTATGCAGCAGCTCAGGAAATACTAATATTTCACACCGGCCTTACTGAGGTTAACACAGTAGTGTGCTGTGGCAAACGTATGACCCACAGAAAGGAGTGCTCTGACTCAGCCTTTCAAGTCAGACCTATTTCATTCTTTGAACTCTGCTTCCCAGGTGACTCCAGAGCATTAGTGGGTGGGTGGGGATACCACCATCTGGTGCCTGATACAAAAACTCCAGCTGTCAAAACCATCATGTTTTCTCCAAATGCAATCAGTGTACTTGGACAGAGGAAACACTCTGATGGGCTTCTGGGTATTTTGAAATGGTATTAAGCTCATTGCATGAATTGCTCAGTCCAAACAAAGGATTAACCACTCTAAAATGCCAACGCCATCGGTTTTCTCCACCATCAAAGCACAAATAGCCTCCCTGCAAAAGAAAGACTGTATGAATTGTAGTCATCGTAAGATAATCATGCCCCAAAGGATTAGAGACCTTTAGCTGAAGTTCATGCCTCCCACTGCCTATGGGCTGTGAGTATTTCATGATATCCATACTTTCTGCTTAATGTTTCATCTCCATTGGCTAATGACTAATAGAATTACATTCCAGGTAGTTTCTTTCATACCCTATAACTATAGAATATGGGCACAGGAAGAGTATTTAAAGCTTATAGTCCAGATCCTCAGATGGTGTATTATGCCAGTGACTTCAATGACCAGTTGAGGACCCAGGCATCTGAATGTAAATGCTTTAGGGAATTCCTGAGTTTTTAAATTCAAACTATGCAGCGGGACGCTGCTTAGACTGTACATTGCACATTTATAACAGAGGGAAAGAGGAAACTGCATACAACTAATATTTTTTA
>NW_017728992.1:134869753-134874331 GCF_001723915.1 Gavialis gangeticus | reverse complement strand
ATGTTAATGCCCTAGTCTATCAAGACTTTTTCTTTTTTTTAGATTGATCAAGCATAAAACACTGAATAGTAAACTTATGCATACTTGTTTACTCCCTTTCCTCTTTTTAAAACAACTTCAGATGATAGAACTAAAGGAAAATTATTAGGAACATACACAGAATTCACTTCAAATCTATAATTGATGAGATATGAGGAACACCCTAAAACACACATGAATATACTACAAACACATGTCCTCGGCAACTGTTACTGGAGTAAACAGCAAAATCCCTACTGGCTTCAATAGCAACAGGATGTGGCTTATATTATATTTATTATGTTTCAATAATCTGATGCCCTCCTGTTATATCCTGCATGCTGCCTTTTTGGGGAGAAACATTTGATGGGGTCCTGACCACTTGTAGTTATGAAAGACTCATTGGCCATGTCCAGACGTTTGGTTACCTGGAGACAACAACAGCTGCGCACCTTGTGTCAGTAGGGAAGGCTGGGGCCAGCACTGGGTTGGCTTCAGCAGCCTTACCTGAGGTCCTGGGGGCCTCCCAGGGCTGCAACAGCAGCAATTCTGCTGTGCAGAGCCTGGCTGGCAGCTGCAGCGTGGCTCAGGGCAGCCTGGCTCTGCTTTCGAGTGGTACATGCTGCCTCTGCATGCACTGCTCTGCTTTTTTGTTTCCGTGGGTTTTTTTGGCCCCTGGAAAAGTCCCTCCAGAAGGACCTAAATTGATTTATGTCATCATAGACCCACCAGTGAAGCAGAGCCTATTGACTTTATTTGTCAGTAGGAGTTTTGCCCTTGACTTTGCTCAGAACAATATTGGGCCTTATGTTGATTTTCTGTGATTTTTCCCCCCAATTATAATTCATTTACAGAAAGTTAAAAAATGTTCTGTCAAGGTAAAGCACACTTAAACCGCATTGTGACCATTTTGGTAGCACATGATTGCTTCTTCTCCAAACATTTCTAAATGCCTCTGCAAAGCCCTCTTCTCAATAATTCTGTTTTTGCAGTACCAGTGCTGTGAGAAATTTACTATCCTTTGACATTAAGTAAACTTCATATTTCAGGAAAAAAAATGTTAAACAGCATTTCACTGGGTTGAGTAATGGCTAAAACTGTGTCTTTGTTGACCTATTTCCCACCTGAAAAATAGCTGGGAGGTCTTTGCTAGGATAAGTGTTTTGGCAGTTGATGTTGGAGTGCAGTATTTTTTTTTACTAGGATTTACACTTTAGTGAGTAAATAAGAAAGATATAATTAAATATATGTGACGTTAATTACCCTACATATCAAAAACAAGAAAACCCCACCCACTCTTGCCAAGAGTCCATAAGCAATCTCTCTCTCCTACAGCAAAGACTTCTGAAATCATATCACAAAATTATAACCTCTCTTAATTATCAAACAGTCTGCTCACTCATGGCACAGTTCTAGTGAAATACCATCACCACCTGACATGTTCATCTAAAAAATTTGGGGACTGCCCTTTCTTTGCTCCTCACTCAGCCCTCTCTAACATGTCACTATGGTTTGATGGAAGCATACATCTTTGTTGCAACAGATTATTACAAGTGACATTTTATACTCTCATGACGCATCAAATTATTTCACATGCTGGACTGAGCTTAATGGTTTTATGCATGCAAAGTTGAAAAAGAGCTTCTCCCAAATGTATGTTCTTCAGGGGTTTACTGATTCCTCTTCAGTCCTTAATGAGGTCTCCAAAGCTGGATGGCATAGTCTACTGATTTGTTGTATTGCTCCATAGGGCTCCTTGAATAATTAGGAAACACTCATAGATTCCATGTTGTCTGCAAGCAAGATATCATGGAGCTTCTCCATGCTAAGATGTTCTTTTTGGGGGCATCCTTGCTAAAAGACTTATTAGATTCAACAAGCTAGCAGATAGCAGAACTGGCTTTACAAGAATATATTTCCTTCTTCCACTGCCTCCTGAAGGGCAGGTATTTCTTGATTCCCCAATGTTATAAGACCCTCATAAAGACTGGGAAAGAGAAGGTCAAGGGAAGAACTCGGGATGGGATGTCTAAGCTAGGTCCACATGTGACAGTGAGACTATAGCATAACTCCCTGCCCGATTCTGAGTCTCTTTTCAAACATCCTCTGTTAGGTTTGTCACACATACAGAATTTTGAGGCCAGGCTCAATCTGATGGGAATGTTTTGTAGACAGGACATGGAAAGCTTCCTATAATGCACCTTCTGCTGCATGTTTCCTGGCTAAGAACATCAAAAGTGAAATGAGTCTGAGAGGCCTTGACAAAAGATATTTAACAGGGGGCATGCCTACCCGTACCACTATGGCACTGTGCTTACTGCACCATCATTTAATACTTCCTTTTGGAAGTACTAAAATATTCCATACTTCGCTTTGCACAACACACATGGTTATTTTTAGGCACTATGTCACTGTAGTGACATGCTGTAACAGGGGAGTGTGTTGCTGTGGCAGCGTAGTTGCAGTGTCAAGGTTCTTGCCTGCAGACACTGTGTCACCATAGTGCATTGCTACAGCAATGTAGCATCATGTGCAGACATGCCCAGGATACAGAAAAAAGGAAAAGGCTGACATGAAGGTGTTAACCAGGCATTTAGCTAAAAGAACTGTTCTTATTATAGAATCATAGAAAGTTAGGGCTGGAAGGGACCTCAAGAAGTCATCTAGTCCAACCCCCTGCTCAAAGCAGGACGATTCCCAACTAGATACTGGTATGTGAAAGTACATTTCAAGGCCTGGGCTAGCATTAATTGTTAAGCCTCTTTGAACATTATTTGATGTTTTATGCTTAGTGATCATATCAAAACTTTCCTTCATATAGGAGACATGTGTTAAGTACAGCATGAGCAACCACATCCCAGTTCATTTGAGAGTTTAGTTACTGCCACTAGGTGCATCTACACATGCACTTTAATGTGCATTAGCCTGTTTTAATGCGCATTAAAGCACCAATAAAAGAAGTCCTATTTAGTTCATGTGCATTAAAATAGGCTAATGTGCATTAAATGTCATTTAAAAACCATTCTCTTTAGTTAATGCACATTAAGACAGGCTAATATGCATTTTCCTAGTACCTCAGGGCATTTTTACACATGCTCCAGGGGTGGGGGGGAGCTGAGAGCTGCTTTAATTAAAGTGCTCAGAGCTTCTTGTGTATCAGCTTCCCTGCACTTCAAAATGGTGGTGGGGGAGCTTTATGTAAAGCTCATCAAACAAGCTTTAGATAAAGTGCCCGTGCTGCCATTTTGAAGTGCGGGGACACTGATACATAAGACACAGAGGCTAGCTGGAGCATGGTAATTACCATGCCCCAGCAGACTTGATTAATTGAGTCTGCTCCAACGTGCTGTAATTATAGTGTGTAGGAGTAGCCTCCACGCTTGTGTATAGGCACTCTTACAATGGAGCTACCAGATTTAATGTACATTAACTAAAGCAAGTTAATACACGTGTAGATGCACCCATTGACTCAAAAATCTGGCCTACAGTGCTTAATAAAGAGACACACAGCCCTTCTGCGTTTCAGAGAATTGCAATGTAAATGAAGTGCAGAAGAAATGGGACACAACTTTGGCAACACTTTTCCCTTCCCTCTATTTTTGGTCTCAGCTTTAAAGCTTTCAACATTTCCTTGTAAGGACAAAAAAGAAAACCCTCTGAATAAAATCTTTACAGTGGAAACACTGTGCAGCTAAGACTGCTTTTACTTTGGCAATGAGTGAAATACATTAGCATTGGTAATATGCTGTAAAATCCTCAATATCATACCACATATGGTGTGAACTGATTAAATTAACTTAGGTGATCTGCAGATCATGCCTGGGAAATGTTAACTGTAAAACTGCATATGATGAAGGCCTCAAAAGTTTAAATAAATAAACTTCATGTAAATGTTATGAAAACCTCTGTTCCTTTCAGTGAGAATCTGTCTACAAGGGCCTAATGAAATATAGGTTGTTTACATTAATCCCTCTTTGTGCTTCAATAAAAATAACAAAATGGTTGTATTACATGAGACAAGATGCCCCATTTGGCATACAGCATTAGTGGCCTGAGCCTCAGATCCTCTCCTCCTTAGTGACAGCACTAACCTGTGGTCATTTGAGGAGGCAAACAGGATTTTATTCTAGGCTTGCAGATTTGGCTCTGGTTTTGCGATCTCCAGAGCATTGGTGATTTCAGTTTCAAACCCTGGCAGGGTCGACTAAGCTGTTCATCCTTCTGTGGTAGATAAATTCTGTACACTTTATTGCCCTTCAGATGAGAGCCTTGGCATGAAGGGATATGGGGCACAGGTCTAAAAAAAGGCTCCCAGCAAGCTGGAATCTGCTGGATGAGCCCAGTGTAGGGCAACTATAAACCGGCTCTTTCTGACCCCACTGCAACCCCTGGTATTACAGGTCTGTGTAGCTGTGCCAAATGTGACTAGGCATATACCAAGTAGCAATGGCAAGTCTCATTGTTGTAGAGGTGGAAGTACGTGTATTTAGAAAAGCAACTGGCCCCAGAATCAGGTCTATGCAAAGATTTCATAGACATTAGGGCTGGAAGGGACCTTGG
>NW_017728992.1:134869328-134869742 GCF_001723915.1 Gavialis gangeticus | reverse complement strand
GTCTAGTCTGAATCTACTCTCTGCCAGCTTGTGAACATTATTCCTAGTCACTCCTGGTATGGAAAACTGTTTAGCTAAGTGACTTGGAAAAGGAAGGTTTTCCTGTCCAGTGCCAGCCATCATAAATACCTCTTAACCATGGTAGGTGTGTGTCCATGGTAGGTGTGTGTCCAAGCTCTGTGAAATGTGTTATTCTCCTTCCACATGAAGATTTTTGACCAGGGACTCTCTCAATGCCTGCTGGTCCCCTCTGACTAGTTTGTATACAGCCACTAGATCTCCCCTCAGCCTTCTCTTGTGGTGGCTGAACAGGTTCAGGTCCCATACCCTGTCCTCGTAGGGCCTGCCCTGCTGCCCCCTGATCATGCGAGTGGCCCTCCTCTGGACCCTCTCCACGCTGTCCACATCCCTCTT